>NC_140959.1:110186796-110644296 GCF_014529385.1 Adiantum capillus-veneris
GGAGCTAGTGCCTCAGCTCACAGTTGTAGATGTCACACATGATGTGAATACAAGGGCAAAGGCAGAGACTATTGCTCGCCAAACAGAGGAAATGAGGGAAGCAGAGCTTCAGGAGAAAGCAAAAGTAGCAGAGGTGTCCCAGAAACAAACAGAGTGCAATGTGACCCTGTCTATAGAGGCAATGAATCAAGAAACTCTGCTTTCAATGAAGAATGGTTTGCTTGCAGACATACCATTTGTAGATGGAACCAGAAGCCTAGCTTTGGAAAAGGTGGACATTGATTTATTGCAGAATCCAGATGCTCAGATTTCAGACACAATTATCTATGCTTGTCTTAAGTAAGTGTTACTATCTTGCTAGCTTTGAAAACTCAGATAATAGTTTTGCTAACTCAGGTAAGGTCTCTGCAGCCTGATCAAAAGTCAACTCCCACTGCACACTCACACAGAGGTGTTTCTCCTTGATCCACAAATGTCTGTAATTATTAGACAAAAGAATAGTCCATCTGGGACATTTGAGAGCTGGTTCCGCCACTGTGCTATGCTGGAAGTTACTGTGATCATCTTCCCATATGAGAACAACCATCACTGGAGTCTCATATGCCTTGATGTTGACCAACCAGCAGTGTGGGTGTTCAATTCAATAAAAGGAACCCACCCTGAAATTAGGCTGTAAGTGTTTTGTGTCAGAAAGTGTTTATTATAGATATCTATGTAAATTTGAAGCCTCATGCTAACATCTTGACATTGCCTAATGCAGTTGTATAAAGAGGTTGTTGCTTGCCTATGGCAAGCTATGTGGAAGGTATGAACTATACAAGGCCAAAATCAAAGAAGTACCTGTCCCAAATCAAACCGATGGGAATTCTTGCGGCTGGAGATGTCTTCTCCATGCAGAATATGTCCTGCAAAGCTACTTTGCATTAAAACCTTTCATGACTAAGGTACCCATTTTGCAATGCATTCATTTAGTTTTGGTTTAGTCTATAAAAGAATTCTCATCATGTGGTCTTTCAATTTTGCAGAGTGCTTTAAAAAACTACACATATGATTATTTGCAAAGATACCGGGTAAGTTTAATACAACACCTGCTTACTATGTCTAGCCCTAGAGAGCTTGAAGATAGCGGCTTGGATGAGCGCACTATTGATCTTACAAAACATGACGTGCCACCACGACAAACCCCTACATCCGATACAGTGGAATCGCATCGGGCCGAGGGTGTCATATCAGCAGAAGATCAAAGAGTCGAGGATGAGGAAAGGACAAATGAGCATATGGAAGCAGCTAAGGTTCAACCGGAGGAGACAATAAAAGAGGCAAGTCAGCCTGTGGAACAGCCAAAAGAGCCTATGGCTGAAACCGAAGATGAGGAAAGCAGGCCTATAGATGAGCAAAAGGTGATGGATGAGGAAAGCAGGCCTCGGGACGAGCAAAATGATATGGATCAGGAAAGGATGTATGAGGCAGTCCGATCAACCTTGAATCAGGCAGAAAGGGCCATGGGGGAGACCCCTGATGAAGCTTTGAATGATGACTATGAAGATAAAGCGGAGGAGAGCAACAATGACATGAACACTACAGAGACCCAGTATGGACCCTTGCTACCTGTAGATACGGTTGTTCCGGTAATGTCTATTCAAGTATGGCAAAATATGTTCAGCTTCTAACTACTTATATGTACTTGTCAACTTTTACAGAGGTTGATTATCTTGGACGTCAATGGATTGCTGCTGATGCGGGTGCCTCTCGGTGACAGAGGACCCTTTGATGATTTGCAAACGTTTCGGATGGGAACCTGTCGAGTCGTGGTTCGTCCAGGAACCAAGGAGTTTATTGAGTTTCTTCTTCCGCGCTTCAGAGTTGGCATATGGTCTTCAATGCAAAGGCAAAACTTATCGCCACTAGTTGCAATAGTTTGCAGTGTATGCCAAGCTCACACGTCAGATTTTGCCTTTTTGTATGATCAAAGAAAATGCATTACTGTTGAGGGCCACTACCACCCTAAAAAACCAGGATTACCTCTTTTGTACAAACCGTTTAGCCAAATCGGTGTACCCTTTGATGCAACTAATACACTACTAATTGACGATACTCCCGAAAAGGGAGAACTAAATCCGCCGGGAACAACCATCTCACCACCTTCTTTCGAGGGGCATTCCTTCGATTTTTACCTTGAAGATATTCTGATTCCATACTTACAGAAATTGTATCTCAGTCCATTGTTCACGGACGAGTTTGTACTTTCTAATGAATTAAGATGATTCTTCTATCTGTGTTTTTCTAATATATAGACAGAGAGAGAGAGAGAGAGAGAGAGAGAGAGAGAGAGATTTGACGTGGTAAACAAATGTATTTCAAGCACACTTTTTCACAGGGCACAATTGAAAAATGAGATCAATAAACTTCATGTCTTGAAAGTCATTTGTATACACTTGGGTTTACAAGAATATCTGTTACATTGACACTACTTCAACCCGACCATCCAACTCTTTGCACAAAATATCTTTTTCTCTTCGCCGCATCACCTTACGGCCAGCTAAGAAAAAGGAAAAATCTGATAGTTCCTTGTCCATTGACTCTTCAATGATGTCATTTCGCAAATGCTGAAGACTGCATAGCTCCCTTATTGTAACCACCAATAGTAGGCCATGCTCTTTATCAATCACTTCCACATCCACAGTAGGATTATCTTCCAAACCTGCAGAAACTTGGTCCATAGGAATGTACTTACCGTTTAGCATTTGTGATCGCATATACCAAAATGAGAGTAATAGTGATTGGCTTGCAATCATGTACTTGACAACTAGAGTATCAAGCGCGACCTCGCACCGTAAACCAATCTCTTCCTTTGCATACCATCCTTTGTCAAGAAGTTTGTCACAGGATGACTGCTGAAATGACTTGCACATGAACATAGTTTTTGTAACTCTGATGTTGTAGCTATGAAACAGCTCTATGAAGAGTGCAACAGGACAAAAGTTTGCAATTCGAACCAGTTTGGTAGGAACAGAGCTACGCAGAGACCTTTGTATATCCTTGTAGAGCTTACTTCGCATTGCCTCCACCATTGTTTCCTCGGGAACTGGCCAGTCCACAGTGTTCCAATCAGTCGGTAGAGGTAGTTTCACCAACATGCCATTCTTATTGCCTGAGCTGAGTTGGTAAAAGTGGTCATAAAAAAAGATTCCCTCATCAGCCAATCTTTTGGTGCTCCTCTCTGAATACTGTAGAGAACCAATATGGGCATGTACAACATGGAAGAGGCCTATTATGCACTCCACAGGCTCCCATTGCTCATAAGAAGAGGGATAAACATCTGCAATATATAAAAGAAGAGTTAAACTAAGAGTATCAATAAGTACAAATGACAAATCTAATGTAATTGAGTTGTGAAGAGTAGAGACATTACTCATAACAAGCGGGAGAAACATTGCAAAATATATAAGAAAAGTTATAATGAGAGTATCAGTAAGTTCACATGTCAAGAGTACTTACAATTGCAACGTGGTTGATGTATATTTGATACATTTCCACCGTTTGCTATCACCTCTGGATGGGTAAACACATGCTGAACAAGAACTTCCTTTACAGATCTTTTGCCGATCTCAACTTTGAAATCCAACACCCTGGCTTTCCATGCTGAGCGGTAAACGTTGATACCACTAAACCTCTTGGGTCTTCTTGGTTGCATGAGGACCCATGAACCTTTGTTTATCCTTTGTCCAACCCATTGGTTGTCTGCACTTATTGAAGCTGGTATTGTAATTGAGGATATGCTACTACTTGGCCTTCTAGGCAAAGTGCCGTTGTTGTTTGTTGGTGTGAGAGACAGTAAACACCTTGAGGCTCTTGGGCGAGAAGACGTGGATGCCATAACTCTCAGAGAAAAGCTTTAGTGGAGGGAGATTCACTTTGAAAGCATTCTAATGGAGGGAAAGTGTTTCAAAATTCCAATATCTTGTGCGGGCTTAATGGTCACCCTCCAGTACGTTAATGACCATGAGAGAATATCAGAAGTGGGACCACACGCAAGCACCTAAAAGCTCGGTAAAAGTAAAGAAATTACTATGCTACAATCCTAGTTTCGTGAAAGTTTTATGCTATTTTCCTATTTTTTGAGTTTTTCCAGGTACTTTTCTACGTAACGTAGCCTTCATGCTCATTGGACGCGCTCTATTTTTCTCTCTCTTCATATGGCCCTCCAAATGACCTCCAAAATTTCCTAATGAGTTGAAGCTTGTAGAAGGAGCTCCTCAGCTATATCTAACACAGGCATGGGAGATGGGATCAAAGGCTCCCATCACTTTTGGGCCCCGACATTAGGCACGCGCCGTAGATCTTGTCGCAAAAGTAAACTCGGGTATTTTTGTAAAGTCGGGTACCCGAGTTTACTTTTGCCCGCCCCGATACTTTTGCACGTCAAAACTCCATGGAAACGTGTACATTCCACAGTGACATGTGCGGGCGTGGTGGATAGCCCACATGGCCCTCAAACCCTAGGTTGTGGGTTCAATCCTTGGGGGCGGGGGGGAGGGGTGAAGTAAAATCGGGTACCCGAGTTTACATTTTTCCCGAGTTTACATTGTCCACGGAAGCCCGAGATCTGCGGTGCTCAATCATCCCACCGTAGATCCCATATCCTCCCATGCCCGTGTGAGATATAGGCCAGGGAAGGAGCTCACAAAACCGGACCATACACGCGCAATGTAGGTATTGGCGCGTAGCTCTCGTCAGGGGCAACACATTGCACTTCTCCGCACTCGATTCCGACCGCCGGTGCACACGTAGCGTCAAGATAAAGCTCACGCTCTCTCTCGTACATAGTACGCTCACTCACAAACTTCAAAACTTGTTTTTTTTAAATGACAAAAGGTCCTTTATTAAGGTCAAAAAGTGGTATATATACCTTACAATCCTCAAACCCTAAAGTTCCAAAATCAACCATCTACTCAATCTAACTATCAAAACTGGGATACAATCTGGAAACTTCTTTAAGTCCCAATATTTACAAGGTGAAAAATCAGGTTTTCCTCAATGAATGAATAATTACAAAAATAATAATCTTCGGAGTAGTTAGTTGCCGTGGGGTGTGTCCTGCTTCTAACACTCCCCCCCCTCCTTGCTCATGTCGTCCCCAACATGGCCGCTGATCCGCTTCTTCATCGTATGGTCTCGTGCATCTTGATTAGTGATTTGTATCTTGCATGCAGGTTCATCAGTGTGGGGCCAAAAATATATGTGTTTATTGTGAAGAAGCTTGTGTAGAACGCTTCTTCAAAGGCTTGGAGGTCATAGGATGGTAGAAACATTATCCTCTGATACATTTCATGTATCACCTCCTTGGAAGGCTAACCAGACAGATCATAAGCGCATCTATAAGTATCTTGGAAGAAAAAGATAGTGTCTGTCACCTGGCCTGGCTTGAAAGTCTCAAATACTGCTAAGAGGGTTTTGCACATTTTCTTCATCATGATGCAAATAAGGTCAGGTGAGCCAGTGAACAATTTGATGGCGCCCGTAAGGGTTTTCACCATGTATTGGTGGACACTTATTCTCTCACCTACCTTCAAGCCCGGCAGCTTAGGATAATTCAGCCAAGTGGGTTGTCTTCTTCGCAAGATTTCCTAGGCTTTCCAGGTCCTGATCCTTGGTAGAGGACAAAAGCTGAGGTTGTCTCTGATATTTTTCAGTGCCTCTACCAAGTGGATTAGGTATTGTGGGTACTTTGTAAGCCAGGCCTTCCTCCATTTTGGCTGAGAATCAACAATTAGCCTGACCCCTTGTGGTTGTGAGGTATCTGCATTGTAAAGTGGTATTGTCAGCTCTTCTCTTATCCGCTTGTTGATGGTGGCTACTTCATGTTTCAGCAATGGATATGGGAGAGAGGGTTGAAGCCATTCGCGCCTGAGGTTGCTGGCGTAGATCTTCTGAATGTTCATAGACATGAAAACCCTTTGCTCCCATTCCAGGGCTTCCTTTGATGTCTCTCTGATCTCCACCTCTATTGCTTTACGCAACTTTTCTTCCTCTTCCTGTGGTAGGTCCTGTGGCTCTTGAGAGGATCCTTCTAGGATTTCCTCTTGTATAGGCGTGTCCACCGGATCTGCCACATTTTCTAAGTCAATGTCCTCATTGGTTGCTGGCCTTGTGCCCTCTTGCTCTCCTGCTTTCTATCCTTTCAACTCCTCTACCTGCCTTAGGAGTTTCTGTTTTTCCGTTTCCGCTTCTTTGCCCATATTCACAAGGAGGTCATTTAATTCGTCGTTTATTCTCTCCGTCTCCTCGAGATTTCTTTTCATACTTTCTACTTCCTCTTGCAAGGCTTTTTGGACTTCTTCCATTCTTGTTTGCATGAGGATAGACCCTTCTACCATCATCAATCTCTGATTTTTCTCTAGAGTTAGCTCCTTCTGAAGTTCTTGCATCTGTTCTTCATAGAGTTGACTTTCTGTAGTGATGTGAGTTGAGCTAGTAGCTCTCACTCTAGCAGGGGATGCCCGCAGTCTCTGGATGGTCTGATCTTTTACTTTGATTTGGTCCTTTAGCTCAAGGACTTCATCCTAGTTGGCTTCTTGATCTATTTCCACCTTTTCTTTGGCGTTTCTCATAGCTTCAACTTCTTTAGACTCTTCTGCCAGCTGTAGGGTCAGGTTATCTCTATCCCTCTCGGCATCTAGCAGTGATTTGCTGAGTTGTTGACATTCCTCTTCAACTCCTTGCATTCTTTTTGTTGCTGCTTGATTTTCTTCCTCCATTGCCTGGCATCTTTGCAGGGCCCTTGCTAGGATGGCCTGTATCTCAGCTTCCCTCTCTTTTTGCCTTTGGTTTTGTCCTTGTAGAGTGTCTACTTCCATCTTAATCCTCACTTCAGCGGCCTTGAGAGCTACCATCTCGCTTTCGGAAGCCACGGGCTGCGCTCTCAACCCGGTTAGCTTCGTCATCACCACATCCTAGTCATTGGAGGGTGGGTGCAGATCCACTGTATCTATGGAAATTTCTTTTAATTCCACTAGCCTGATGCCTTGCATTTGTTCTTTCGGACTGTGCTCGCCAAGTCGAATGCGACTGTGGCGGCTTCTTCTTTCGTGTATCCTGCAGCTAGCAGGTCCAAAAATGTGTGAGAATCATCTGACTCTTGTTGCTCATTTCGAGACTCAGCCTCTTCTTTTAGCTCTGGCTCCTGGCTCTGCTCTTGCTTGGCCTCTTCCCATTCTTCTGGCTTGTCTTCAGCCTCTTTCTCTTCTTGTGGAGGGCTGCTAGGAGGTGGTGAGGGCGATGGTGAGGGCTGTGGGCTGTGTTTAGGGCTGGCTGGTAGAGGTGTAGGCTTGCCCTTTAAATCTCTGTCTGCTTTAGTTTCTCTTTCACTCTCTTGGATCTCTTGCTCATCTAGCAGTTTCTGTTGTATTTGCTCCACTTCCTCCTCTATGAAAGGGACATGCGGTATATTCTTTGACGCGGCATCAAGAATTTCAAAATTCTTGATATAATCTTCGAATCTGTCCCTTTGCACTCTTCGGGATAATTGTTGGAGCCCCATTGGTCCAACTGTTGTAATGAGCCCATCTTGTAAAGCATATCAAATTCCCATTTTATGTCAAAGACGTCTTATCATTTTGATCCATTCGTCTGGGTTATGTAAAGATTAATCAGTTAGTCAGGACTCAGATTTGTTCCCACTTTGTAATAATGAGTAAGAGAACCCCATGTACATTTTTGAGCTAAGGTGACTAAAAGTATAAAAGTCACCTTAGAACCATTTTTTGAAAACATTTCTGAATATTAATCCTGTGTCGTACGAGTCTGAGAGAGAGAGAGAGAGAGAGAGAGTGTGTCTTATCCTCTTCGCTACGCGCTTCTCCCTCACCGGATTCACGACGCGACCACACCATCGCGGTAGTCTCTCCGAGAGCTACGCGCCCACGCTACGCATTCACCATTTCGAGTTGATCGCGATTGATCCTTCCTCGAGCTTGTTTTGCTTGTAAGTAGCACAAACGGTGTCTGTTTTCAATAATCAAGTGCTTTGTGGAATGAGAAAGAGATTAGCTACACATAGATACTCATAACCTTAAGTTTCGCCCACTTTTGGATTATGACATGTTAGTCTATCGCGACTGTATTCGAGATAACTAGGGTTCAAATCTGGTGAGATTAGACTTATAGGTAAGTATATCCTAGTGAGAGGATGGTGCCTAGTAAGTTTGATGCGATTCCGAGTTCATTGGACGTGTAAACTGTGTTGTGAGCGTTTAGGGATAGAGTGGGTTGCATTCTACCAGGGTTAGTGATTGATGCATCATAAAAGTGCGTATGTGTAGATTAGTCTCAGCCTGACAAGCTAACGAGATTTCCTACGTGCACCTACGAGTTAGTCGTGTCATCGGATGATAAGTATGTTGTCTGTGTCATGCTCTTGAGTATGAACAGGGGAGTAGTTTTGCCCTAAAACATTGGCGCCGCTGCCGGGGACAGAAGACCTTAAGTAGGGAGATCTACGTCACTCGTGTGATGGTTGGCTTACTTTAGTTTTGACTAGAGAGAGCTTAAACTTTTAGAACAAGATCCAGGATAGAGTATCCTGAGGTCTAGTGAATAGCCAAGAAGCCTGTGTCTTGCCGAGGGTCTGCGACTAGTTAGATTTAATTAAGTAGGATAATGTGGAGTTATGGTTTTTGGTTTTGAATGCTTGTTATACTTGTGAAGAAATAGAGTAGAAAAATGTTGTAAAACTGCAAAAAACAAACAAAAAGAAGAAACAATAAGGCAGTTGCTTGCCTTGAAAGCAAAACCCACCCCATATACCCTTGAAAGGGGTGAAAAGAGTCGACAGTGAAATTTATGATCCAACACTTGAGAAAACATAAAAACTGCGACCAAAACCAACAAAAAAAGAAACAGGTGATTGTCATAAGGAAACACTAAGTGAACCTAAAGAGGCCAAGAAGAATATAACCATTAGCCTAGGGTAAACTGACTGTGTCATGAGGTACGACTAGTGTTCACAAGTTTAAGATGAAGTGTCATCAAATTTGCATCACTTCAAGTGCAATGGAGTTGTGAATTGTCAGAGAAAAGTGAAAATTTGTGAAATGCTTGAGTTTGAGGTCAAAATAAGTCCAAACTTCATAAAACTTGGGGGATATACTTATATGGGCACAGGGAACAAGACTATGCAAAAACAGACAAAAAATTAAGTCCCCATTGCTCTCTGCCTGGTCTATCACGATAGACTGATGAAGGTGGTGATTGACTAGCAACAAGCAAAAAACCTTTACACCACAGGTTTAACACATCAATACAAGGGTACTCACAAAAATTGAGTGAATTTGAACACCATTTTGACCACAACACTTCAAAACTGGTGTTTAGAGTCTGAATTCAGAGACAAGGGCAAGAAGTCTTTGACCAAATGTCCAAACAGTGCCAAAATTGGTCAATGCACTACACAAGGGGAGGCTGAACCAACTGTGGAGAAAACTTGGGAAAAATGCTAAAATTGGAGAAAGTGCCTAGTCTATCGCGATAGACCAAGGAAATTGTTGTTGGGGAACTTTTCTTTCAAATTTTCCCTAGGGAGAGTTTTATCAGGGCCTAAATAGCAGACACACCAAAATTCAAGGCATTTAGAACACTGAAGGTCAATCTGAGGGTCAGATAGAGAATCAAGCTCTGACTGAAATACTAAAATAGGACCAAAACCCAACCCAAGTGTCAAAACTTCATAAAACTTGAGGGATAGGCTATAGAGGGTAACTAGAACTCAAGGGTAAAGTCACAATTTTGAATTGACTTGTGCTGAGCAAATTGTCAGTCTATCGCGATAGACTAAGAAAGTAGTGAATTAGACACTTTTTGCAATTTGTGACTATACTGCTAGGACATACTCTCTATATAGATCCCAGCCATCATTTCATATTTAAAATTGGGCCACCAGAAGACTGACTAAGGGGTTGCTGTATATACTTGAAAGATTTTTGGTAATTCAGGGAAAACCCTTGTGAACAGACTAACCATCCTTGTGTAGATCCCAGAAGGACATCAGCACAAAGCCACACAGGAAGAAGGAGTCCAGGTAAGCTTTAAGTTTGCAACCAAACTTTCATTCTTATGTATTTAAGGTCAGGAGCCTTTGTTCAGTCGGGAGCTAAAAGTGTCAAAAGTCAAATTAGCACCACATCCACCGAAGAGAGTGTAACTCAGACGAGGCTAGACCCATTAGCACCAATTATTGAAGAGGGTAGTGATACTGACACTTCGTCGAAAAAGTCCTTCTTCATGATGGGGAGTCAACAACCAGGAGGTTTCAACGGTGAAGGACCAATGCCAGGGGGGAGCACCTGCCTACATCCTTTAAACGAAACCAAGTTCACTATAATCTTCTTGGAGGGATCTAACTCGAGGGGAGCCTTAGTTTATTCTGACTATCGGGGACGCAAGTGTATTTGTATTGAAGAAAGACCGGCTTAGAGACTGGAGATAATTCGAGTCTATGATGATGGTGACAGATTCCGAGACGAAAAGGGGAACCACTATCTGATAGTGAGTAACCCTGAGGATTACAACAGATATGGGGATAACGTGGCAAAAGGGCAAATGGTTTCAGAAACCCAAGAACCGCCTCCTAACATCGATCGACCTGGAGAACTTTTTATGTATGATAAGAAAACAACCAGGGTCCCAACCTATAATGAGAATGTAGGGATTTACAAGCATGAAAGCAAGGGAATAGTCTCTTACTTTCGATGCAAGGAACCCTACCCAAATGAATTAAGCAAAGACAAGGTTCTTTACTTATTTTCTTATGAAACTGCTATGGGGAAGGATATTGTTTTTGTTGACAGATACGGGCGAGAATACTAACGTATTCTCCCAGAAGAGGTTGAAAGGGCAACAGTTCTGGGAGCATCGACCTATGGCCCCGACGAAGTACCAAGAGCCACCTACACCCCCACCAAGTCGACTAATCCCTTTTCAGAAGAGTATGACGCTACCTCACATTCTACCCGACCACCAACGTCCAACTACCAGGACCAACCAGCTACTCAGCCATCATTGCAGGCATGGATTCAACAGAGTGTTACATTAGAACAAGACCGAACCCGAGAGGGTTATCAAACCGCACGAGGATTAAGGGATCTACAAGAACCACCACTCTATGCACAGTATCAAGGAGATAGTAAGCCAAAGACTCAGGGGTCAATTGAGCTTGGAAGAACACCCCGAGAACGAGTTCGGAGAGATGAACCATCTCTCATGAGAACTGTTAGAAATTATGGATTAGGAGCACCACTGGAGAGGAACCTGGCCACTACAGAAGACCAGAGGAGGTATATCGACTAGGACGGGGAGATCCCATGATGAGATTTGTAGACCATCGTAGAATTAGACCTTCTCAAGTGCAAAAATGGGTAAACAAGAAATATACGGGAAGTAGGGATCCAAGAGATCATGTAGCAGTCTTTGTGCGTGTAATTAGAGCTGAAAAGGTGTTAGACTTTACTACCCAATTTGCAGGATTTGGTTTAACCTTAGAGGATGATGCTGCTACATGGTTTGACTCGGTGGAGCAAAGAGACTTTGAGTCTATGGAGGAAGTGTTTGACGAGTTTATCAAGGAATTCTCACAAAGAGGAATAGCTCATAATACAGTCTCACAAATCCATAAATTCAAACAGAAAGATGGAGAGTCTGTGCGAAAGGCAGCCCTCCGATTAAAAAGATATGTTAAGTTCTGCCCCATGGAAGAACTGCCAACTCAGTCCAGACTTATGCTTATATTTATCCAAGGACTAAGGAATGCAGATCTTCAAAAGGACTTACATATGAAAAGGAGCACGACGTTGAATGATTTAACCAAGGAAGCTCTATACCTTGTGGACAATTGTGCGGTCTACAAAGAGGGTGAGTTAAAGGATCTTGATGATGATTCTTCCTCGCAACAGAACGGAAGCAAATCTGCTAAGACAACACTGAAAGGAGAAGTAGCGGTAAGCCAAGAGTAGCTTGTAGAGGAAGTGCTTAAAAAGATTAACTTGTATTCCAAACCACAAGCTAAACAACCAAAATGGTGTGCGATTGAACAAAAATGGACAAACCATGGGACGGAGGAGTGTTATTATAACAAGGGATATGTGAGAGAATGACCATATGCTCCGCAAGCTCAGGCGACATCCCCTCAAGTCCCACCGACGTCTAGATATCAGACTGGCAACCTACCAGGACCTGTAGGCGTAGAAAAACCACAACCAGTGTTGGGACAACAACCACCCCTACCAGGATTACGACTAGTCGGCATAAGATACACAACCACAGTAACTGAGTTGGATGAGAAGTCTTTAGTACCTATACATGCATACTACGACAAGACCAATGGATTATTGAGATGTCGAGCTCTACATCTTGAGCTGGCATCCACTACGGGTCTTGGCCGCTTACGGTATTTACTCACTGGTGCGTTAGGTGACCGACACGGAGGATCTCTGCCAGTGATTCTACAGTTGGACTACACTTATAGTGCAAGCCTAGTATGCTTCTAGCGAGTTCACACTTAGTGACCGCATGTACATATGTGCTACTTTTCAGCTTTAGCACTTAGTCATTTTCTACTCTCTTTTCTGTGAAGAAGAAGAAGAAGCTTTCCATCTCTGTGTGCTTTGTGCTTGTCTTGCGTAGCTCTCTTGCATCCTCATTCTTTACATGGATATGCGGCAAACTCTGTCTATTATCCACCGAACGAACCCTCTACACCAGAACCATGGAGCATGATAGGAAATACAGGACCACCAACTGCTGCACAGGCAGCGGGAGAAGGACGATATAGCCTGGATGAAAGAACACTGTTGTTCATAGCCAACGGAGGCATGAGCGGGCAAAGAATTGCACACCAACAAAGAGGAGCTCCAGGAGCACCTCAACAACCTAAAGGACCATGCTACAAGTGTGGTGGAGACCATTGGCTGAGAGACTGCCCTCATGATGAAATCGTTAGGGTCAACGCATATTGCACCGAGTGTGGAATTACTCACTTGATCCCTGATTGCCCTAAAAACCAGAGCAAAGGAGCAAAAACTACCTTGAATATGCTGGGAGCGCTACCTTCCAGTGGAGGGTCAGAAAACAAAACTCCGATTCCTGTTAAGGTCTTGACGAGAGCCCAAGCAAGGAAAAATGACAATCATCCTAAGAGTAACAATGAAAATCAAGAAGAAATCAAGACTGACAAGTCTAGCGTCAGTCGTGATAATCCTTGGAAAGAACGAAGAGCAAAAATGAAAGCTAGACGTGAGCGAAAACAAAAAGATGTAGAAGCTAAGCTAACGATAGCTCGAGAGCAACTTAAACAGCAAAGAGAGTCTGACTCTCTAAAATCAACGGAGGGACCAATAAGTGCAAGGTCAGGAGGGTCGGTATTGGTAGATAAGATCAATGAACCCTTAGATGCAATCTTGCAAGAATATGAAGCAAGATTGAAGAACAGACAGACTCTAGAGCAAAGATGGATGACATATCCATATCCAGAGATAGAAAAACAGAGACTAGAGATGTGCAAACAGCTGATTGAAACGGCACAAGCTTTACTGGAGCCTCCACCTATGGAAGCGGGAGATAGAGTAATCAAACCACCAAACAATGAAACACCTCACAAAACCGAACAAAGGATATCCGACAAGATAGAAAACGTTAAATCCTTGCCGGATGTAGAGGATGCAAGAGACGTACCTAATAGCACTGATGAATCACTGAAAGATTTTCCACCATATTCCCCTATTGTGGAAGAAAATTGGCCTGAAGAGCTATGGGAAACGGTGGGAAAAGATCAAGAAAAATATGAGACAAAAACAGTCGAGTCAGCGCCTTTCTCAGAGCTGAACTTGAATAAGCCTCCATGGGATTTAGACATTAAATCATTTCAAGGGGATAATGGTTCAGCTGCATCCGAAGATAGCAGACCAGAATCACTCAGAACTTTGTCATCATATATGGGGAACTATGAGGCAAGATCAGAAATTCGAAGAGTACCTTCTAAGAGAATAGGCGGGTCAAATCAATTGGACACTAAAATCCTGACAGACTTGTTGACTACCCTGGTCAAGTGTACAATCACATTGGCAGAATTGTTAAAAATTAGGCCAAGCATGTGGACGAAAGTGGGCAAATGTCTTGAAAAATTTGGCATAAGGACACCTCTTAAGTTCTTCGAAACCGAGCTTAATGACACAGAACCGAAGAAAGTCAACACTAGACCAGTGCCACTCAACAAGGTAGGAGAGTATTGTGAAGGTGAAGACGGCAACACAACCCTACCAGTTGAGTATAACGGCATAGAGACTAAGGCAATACTTGATAGTGGAGATGGCATTGCCATTGCAACCAAAATGCTATGGGAAAAATGGGGAAAACCAGCAATACGAACAACTAGAATGAAATTGCAACTGGCGGATGGGCACATACAAAGGCCTATAGGATTTCTTGAGTCAATTGTGGTATCTTCATGTGGCATAGAGTACGAACATACCTTTGCCATAGTAGATTTTGGCAAGAAGAACAACTATGAAATTATCCTTGGTAGGCCGTTCATGAGGCAACTCAAAATGGTGCAGGACTGGGGGTATGATTATTTGTATCTAAGACATGCTGAAACTACTACACGCGTAAACATGAAAAATCATAGCTACCATGATGTCACGAGGACCCCTGTGGAAGAATTTGACTCAGCCACCATTAGTGAAGTCCCAGCGTGGCTTTGTAAGAAAAAGGAGATATGGATGTGCGGGGAATCTCAATGTAGTGAATTTGACCACAATAAAAGGACACTAGAGAGGGTCTTGGAAGACGATGCCTATATAAGAGAACCTTTTCTTGAAGAGAAGCTCGAACCCCTAGAATGGTCTCAAATTTTGGCTACATTGGATGTATGCGTCAATGAAGTCACTCCCACCAAATTTTGTGATGAGAATGGCTGCTATATCATACCATACTAAATGTTGAGAAAAATTGTGGAGGAGGATGAGAACAAAGGAGATACTGAGAATATGAAGACCAATAAAATAGAAACAAAACTTGAGATTAAGATAGTGGGCTATGTGGACATCCCCACTAAAGAAATCAAGTAGGAGGGAGAAGAATTTTATGATTCTTCTTATCAAAGTGAAAACAAGGATAACGCGGATGACGAGAAGTCGGAAAATACGGAGGAAGACGACAATCGAGATCAAGACAATGACGTCTTCTACAATTTCCCAAACCAAAGTGAGAGACGCCAAAAAAGATACAAGAGTAAACAGCACCATATCAGTCCACCAACCAGGCTGAGACCCATGCCGGAGTTTAAGGGTAAGACACATTTCCTTATGAACATTCATGCTGTTGATTGTGCTAAGGATAAAGTGTCAGGAAGATTTCTTAAGGTTGTTGAATCAGGATTTAAATCCAGACTGTTGAAACCTAAGAAAACCAGCAAACCAAAAAAAAAGAGTTGCAACAGAAAAACTGAATGTCTGTGGTAGCCCAATTATGACGAAAATTGAAAGGAAAACGAGATACAATGAGTTGAAACAAAAAATGAAAAATGTATGGACAACTGAAATGGAAAGTAGCGATGGAACGAACGAGAGTGATGGGAGTAAAAAGATAGATGTACCTCCTCACTATTGTAAGTACACCATTCAGGAAAGAAGATTGGTGGTTCATCAACCAATGAGGGAGCCTAAATCAAACGAATCCTACGATGGACTAGAGAACGCCAAGAAAATAGACTTAGCAGAGCCAGGAGAAAATCCTCGACCTGCTCACATTGCCACAGATCTAAGTCGAGAAGAAGAGGACTTACTGATCAAAACACTTAAGGAATTTCGCAATGTATTTGCATGGTCGTACAAAGATTTGAAGGGAGTGGATCCTAACATTTGTGAACATCCAATCCCTCTGAAGTCTGATGCAAAGCCAAGCAAACAACGTCCATACACGTATAATGAGACATTCGCCAAAAGGATAAAAGAGGAGATAGACAAACTTATGGAGGCTGAATTTATTTATGAGATAGAACACACGGACTGGGTGTCCCCGATAGTGGTGGTACCCAAGAAAAACGAGAAATTACGAGTGTGTGTAAATCTCAAGAAGGTAAACGCAGCCACAATAAGGGACAACTACCCTCTTCCTATCACTGAACACGTCCTGGAACGAGTGGTAGGCAAGCAAGCCTATAGCTTTATGGATGGATTCTCTGGTTATAACCAATTGGGAGTCAAACTAGAAGATCAATACAAAACAGCATTTGCAACAGAATGGGGCATATATGCGTTTAGGGTAATGCCATTTGGCTTGACCAATGCCCCAGCCACATTTCATAGATTAATGACACACGCTTTTAAAGAATACTTGCGAAAATTCTTGGATATTTACATGGACGACTTGTGTGTCTATTCTCTATTGAGAGAAGACCATATAGATCATCTGAGAAAGGTATTCGAAAAATGTAGAATGTATAGGATTTGCCTCAACCCAGAAAAATGTGTATTCATGGTACGACAAGGTAAAATCTTAGGCCACATAGTGTCGGCTAATGGAATTACCACTGATGAAGACAAGGTAAAGGTGATCATAGAATTGCCAAGACCAAACACTGTACGAGAGGTACAATCATTTATGGGACATTGTGGATACTACCGAAGTTTTATCTACATGTACGTTGTAATAGCAAAACCCTTGTATAGTCTAATCACGCTCTTCATTTGGACAAATAAATTTGAGGAGTCATTCCAGAAACTGAAAGATGCACTCGTATCTGCACCAATTCTAAAAGCACCAGATTGGTCAAAGATCTTCCATGTACATGTAGATGCTTCGGCATTTGCAATAGGCTATATATTAGCACAACCAGATGAGGGTAAGACGGACTTTCCAATCAGTTATGCTAGTAGACAACTCAACAGTGCAAAAAAGAATTATACTACCACTGAAAGAGAAGGATTGGGTATGATATATGTGGTAAAGAAATTTCGGCATTACTTACTCGCGAACAAATTCACATTCTTTGTGGATCATCAGGCACTCTTGTACTTAGTAAACAAACCTTGTAACACGGGACGAATTGTAAGATGGTTCATTGTGTTACTGGAGTTTGATTTTACGGTAGTAGTTAAGAAAGGAAAAACGCATCAAAGAGCAGACCACCTTTCTTGACTACTACATGGTGAAAAAGATACTGGGGTAGATGATGATCTCCCAGACGCAGACCTGTTTAATATAGAGATGATACCGAAATGGTCAGAGCAAATTATTCCGTTGCTGACATATGGAATGAATCTTGACGACAAACACACGGTGAAAGACATTAGACAAGCACGAAATTACACAATGCTTACGGGAAGAATGTATCATCATGGAAACGATGGGATTCTAAGGTTGTGTATAGGCCCAGAGGAGTACGAAGCGTATCTAGAGGAGGCTCATACACAAACAGGGGGGTTCCATAGAGGAAATCAAATGATGTATGAACAATTAAGAAGACTTGGAGTGTATTGGCCAGGAATGGCAGGCGATGTAGTTAATTACATCAAGAAATGCGACTTTTGCACATCCAATACCACTGTGGAGTCATGCTATTGTGGAATATTTGACTAATAAGGAGCTGCCAGGAGATTGGTCTAAAGCCAGACAAAAGTCTCTACAAATCGAAGCGAATAGGCATACCCTCATTAGTGACCAATTGTATAAAAGAGGAACTGATGACCAACTGAGGTTAGTTCCTCATGAAAATGACTACTTTCCATTATTGGAACAAGCTCATGCAGGCATAGCAGGAGGTCATTTTTCAGCTGAGAGAACTGTGAAAATCATTATGGTTGTAGGTATATGGTGGCCGACCATGATTCAAGATGCAGCAGAATTCGTGAAAAGGTGTGATGAATGTCAACTCACTAAGGTACCAGTTAAAAGAGACGAAATGCCCTTAAGACCAATGATGAGTACTCGAGCATTCGCTAAATTGGGATTGGACTTTGTTGGTCCTATCACTCCACCAGCGTATCGTTCACAAGCACAATATATCATAGTGGCCACGAACTACATGACCAAATGGGTGGAAGCAAAAGCCACAACGAAAGCAGACGCTAGAACCACGGCACAATTCTTATATGAATATGTGTTTACACGTTATGGCCTTCCAATCGAGTTGGTGAGTGATAGAGGGACACACTTTGTAAATGAAGTTATCCAACATCTCTTAAATGAGTTTATGGTAATTCATCGCAAATCTGCACCCTATCATCCACAAGTCAATGGCCAAGCGGAAGCGACCAACAAAATATTGTGCACGGTTCTTACGAAACTGGTTAGTGAAACAAGAACAGATTGGGATCAAATGCTCTATTCGGCATTGTGGGCTTATCGAGTTGCATATAAAACAACACTCAATGCTACACCATTTAATATGGTATATGGGTTAAATGCAATATTGCCTATTGACTTTTTGATCCCCACACTAAGGGTAGCCAAACAATTGGACTGGAAGGGGCATGAACTTTCCGAACGGTTAGAGGACCTTGAAAAATTAGATGAGTTACGACTCAATGCTGTAGCGGCCATATATGCAAAAAAAAGACAATAGAAAGAGTTTTTTGACAAACATGTCAAGAAGAAGGACTTTAAAACGGGAGACTATGTCTTAATATACACCCTTAAACAGCATGCCAAAAAGCTAAAGAAAAGGGGAATGGGGCCTTATTTGATCCAAGAAATATCGTCCTGCGGAGCAGTAAAACTGTCGACACTAGATGGAAAAGAAATGCCGAACTGGATTAGTGGGTGTCGTTTAAAAAAATATCATCTACCTTTAACACCGGAAATGTTGTTTCAACTGCATTATGGAAAAACCTACAGACAGGAACAACAAAGAATTCAG
Source organism: Adiantum capillus-veneris (assembly GCF_014529385.1). NCBI lineage: Eukaryota > Viridiplantae > Streptophyta > Polypodiopsida > Polypodiales > Pteridaceae > Adiantum > Adiantum capillus-veneris. The sequence continues at coordinate 110,205,704 of NC_140959.1, forward strand.
GACCAGGCACAACAAGAAGCAAAGGAACAGATTTCTAAACGAAGGCAGTTTCTCAGGACAATAAACATGGTCACCCCAATGATGACTGACGAATATCCTCTTTCAACATCCCAAACAATTGAAGCGGATATACAAAGCGACGAATTAGAAAAGACCATGATAGACCTTAGGGCTCAGGAAGATAGCATCATCGACGACTTGGAAGATACATGGTGTAGTCCTTACATAAAAGCTTATGAAGGCACAAAACAAGTTGAAATCTATGCATTGCTTAACACTGGAGCAAACATGAGTGTCATCAGCTTTGAGCTCTTTCAAAAACTTGGAACAATGAAGACGATCCCAGAGACACACCGGTTGAAAGTAGCATCAGGTGATGAGGTGACCACGTTGTGGTCTATTATAATACCAATCACATTGCAAGCACACCTGTACACTACAAAATTCCATGTACTGCCACCAGGTAGATCAGCAACGCCGTGTATCTTAGCAGTGTCATGGATGAAAGCTAACAGGATATTCATTGATTTGGATACTAATGAAGCACTGTTCAAAAATGAAAACTTTTCAGAACCCTTCTTATCATATAAACAATTCATGTCAAGGAGGAAACAAAAGTCACCCAACAACAAACAAATTTTACAAGTCCAGCAACGTCTTATAAAAAATCAGCAACCATGCAGGGAACCAGGCAAGTTTGGGTACGGCGTACAGAGATGACCGAGGCACAATTACATCAAAAGCGGAAATACAAAGTTTGGATAAGGCACGATAGCCTAATTCCTATAAAAAAGGAGTCAGAAGAACAGACAAAACACCGAAAGCCAGCAAAACTTCAAAGAAACATAGTCAATCTGTCAAATACGCAACGGACTATATTGGTATGGAGGCCAAATTTGCCAATTCAAAACAAGCCAACAACACAAGAAGGGCGGCCAAAGATGACAAACGAGCAGTTATCTACAACTGTCAAGGTCATGCAACATCATGCAAATAGCACGAGGAAACAAACAGAATCAACAACAAAAACTACAAGGATGTCTAAGACCCAAGTCATCAAGGCAGAAAGAAAGAATGTTCCACCAGATACGACAATATCGACTTCAAAGGAACCACATACGCCAATTCAAAACCAGTCGAAAACAATCAAACAAAGAGCTGCAGATCTACAACTACTCCTTGCAAAGAAAATTTGCCAGCCAACTCAAGCTACCACAGGAAGCCTCAACGACAAATGCCAATAAGCGAATTGCTTATAACTTCCTCTTGCACTGCATCAATTCTTTCTACATGCATTGACTGCAAAGGCATATAGGGCTATATTACAAGGCCTGCATTAGCACAAGTTCGCACCCATGCACAGCACATACCCTTGACGATACCCTGTCGTCCGGGAGGACTCCAACTAGGAGGGGGGGAGGCATTCCAAATGCGGACTCATGTCATATATTAGAGGGCAATGTTTGTGAGCAATTTTTCAACCATTTTGCGTTTTATTGTGTGATTTTCGGAAAAAAGAATATGCCCTCGTAATTAATCTGAATTGGGGACCAAATCATCATTCATGAGCCCCTAGGGATGTGTATAGACTATAAAGAGAGTCAAATCTGGCCAAAAACTGTCTAAAAACAGCAAAAAATAGGCCAAGGTTGACGATAATGAGCGAGATTGTACATAGACGAGATAAAAGTGAGCTACAAAGTGTTTTGCTTTTCATTGGTATTTTTCTAGGTTAGAATTGCTATTTTCGGGTTATTTTGGGATTTATTTGCTTTATTTTAGCCATTTTCTAGCAAAAATTATAGAGAAAAATCTATAATCCAGATGGAAGCACAAAAGAAGAGACGCCTAATCAGAGCAAGGTAAAGAAGACACAGAAAAAATAGGGACTACAAAGGTGACAGGGCAAAATGACCACCGTCATGAAGGGACCTCCAATAGGAGAAATCTACAAAACTGGTAAAACTGGAGCAACCGAAGTCCAAATCAAGAAATTTGCGAGCCTAAACCGCATCTTGCAAAAAGTTATAACCACAGGTAAAAGATTGGAAAATTTGGTGTCAGAGTCTCGATTACATATAGAGAGGCTAGGGTAGAAATCCCTCATTTGAGTCATTTTCCATAGTGAGAGAGAGAGCTCCCTACAGCAGTTAAGACTTCCAGGAGCTCATCCATCGTGCACGGTCACCAGATCGACATCAGATATGAGAGGTATGCTCGTCAACACTGACTCTAAGTGTTGTTTACTTTAGTTAGTCGCAAAACCTCGCCAGCATCACAATCACAACCTGTGCACACATACGGTAGACCGGTTGTTAGGGAGACATAGAGGCCACCAAATGGAACCAAAATTGAAAGGCACAATGCCTATAGCTTAGGGATCGAGCCTATGACCTCAGAAAGCGTGAAGGAAGCCGCTCAGAAAACCCTAATTTCACAGGACCTGCAAAAGGGCAACTAAACCAAGGTGATCGGAAATGAGCCAAAATTCATAGACAGCGAGCCAATATCCTCGACAAACCGACTGAAGGGTTAGACTATGAAAAAGTTAGTCAAAACGGATCCTAAAGTCCCTATCTGACGAAAACCGCACAAAGCGTCACGATACTCTAAAGGGCCGACCAAGTGACAAAATGACACCAAATTCAACAAGGTACATCCAAAAGAGGTCAACTACGAGATGGAATGTGTCCACTCGGGAAAAAAGCTCTTCCACTAGGGCAAATGCCGGCAACAGACCAGAAGGATGTCCAAATGGTCGTTCTTGGTGTTGTAAACACCAAAACAACAACTGACTGCTTGGATGGAAGGTCAAAAGGAAATAAAAGACAGTTGGAATCATACAATGACCAAAAGGAACCATGACCATCACCTAAGTGGTCTACTTCGACTCCAGGACCAGCTAAGTGCTGCAAACAGGGAGTACCCTCTGCTAAATTGATTAAAACTTGATGTGTGTGTCTAGGAGGGCCTATTAAAACCATGGTGGTCAACTAACATCAAGAAAAAACTGGTAAAAATGACCAAGTGCTAGTCTATCGCGATAGACTTGAATTTACACTTAGACAAGTGAAATTTTGACTTTAACTTCAGGAGGGGTGCTAACAAGGATTATTAACCACCAATATCAAGTCAAAGTGCAAGAAGGATCTTTTCTGGCCAAAAACTTAGTCTATCGCGATAGACTTGCTACACTAATTATTGGGGGAAAGACTTTTCAAAAATTTTACAAGCTAGACTTAGGGAATCACATGAAGGCTGAGAAAGACATGGTGACAACTCAGAGTCAGAACAAGAAATCTCAAGGGCAGACAGGTAAAATTCTCATGTGAGGGGTCAAGAAACCTTGCATCAACTAGGAGAAGGCAGACAGATGGTCACAGAGCCAAAAAATGACAAATTGGCACTAAGTACCAGTCTATCACAATAGACTAAGCAGAGAGATACTTGACCATCTTATCAAAAATTTGAATTATCAGTTGTCTTCAACATGATGCAAGAGGACCACCCAGTAAGTTTGAGCCCAAAACAACAAAAAATGAAGGAGATAGACCAACATCTCCTTGGCAGGAATCTGGAAAAGTGGGAGTTGATCTAAAAAGGGGTCACTTGACATTCATTTGAGGTGAAAATGAGATCAGATCATGTGCAAGGTATGGGAAACCAATTGGTGGAGGCACAACTGCAAAATAGGACCTTGGTTTAAAAAAAAGGTTAGTCTATCGCGATAGACTGAGCAAAAGCTGCAAATGAATAGATTTTGAGCTTGGGCTTATAGAGTGACCTCACATGCCTTGTGAGCATACACCACACCAAATTTCAAGGCATTTGGACTTGTTCTCCTTCACCAACAACATCAATTTGAAGCCGCCAAAGTCGCACAATGGAAGAGCTTGTCTATCTGCTAACATTTTACCTTAACTAATATTGGGACTAAGAAGGCTCATCTAGATGCATGATTAAGTAATAATCAATTTAGGAGAGTAGTACTATGTTTGTGCATTAACTGTTAATTGTGAATACAGGATCTATGGAGGCTTCTCCGGGAAAAAGAAAAGGCAAGAACCTGGCAACGAAAGGTGCAGTTACCTATGCACTTCTACCCAATTCCTTAAAGCCAGCAGCCACCTGGATACCTGCAGATGTGCAACAGGCAGCAGCCTTTCAGATCTATCAAGGTTCATATGTGGATGACAAAAGGAACTTAGTGGATACAATGATGATTCCCAAGGAGGCAGAGAATTACTTGAAAAGATCACCGCAAAGGTCATGGCTCAAAAAAGTTGGCTTGTGGAACTTTGTATCACTACCACCCGTAGGGATAGATTTCAAGAGGGTACAACACCTAATAGAGACTATTCAAGAAGATGGAACTTGCAAAGTAGCAGGCATGGATAATGAAGTGATGGAGATTTAGATCACCAAAGAGATCATCAAAGAGGCATTGAAATTGTCAGATCAAGGAGCCAACATGAGGGAAAGAAGGAAAAACCTCACAGTCTACTTGCAAAAGTCCAAACTACCTTCTTTCGAACTCATAACAAACCCGGAAGTAAGAGAACTGACACAGATCTACAGTCAGTGTTTGTTGAGCTACAGCAAAAGACCGCCAAGATACACTACACCACACGGGAGCATCTCAACCACACTGACATGGGCTATGGGAATGACCCATGAGTTCTATATAGATCATGCGTCATATCTGTTTGAAGAAATGACAAAGCTAAGGCAGGACAGACCAAATTACATTGCAGGAGGAGAAGTCCTAATCAGAGTAATATACCATGCCATAGGCGCGGCAGATCAGTTGCCACCTGCCCCTCATCAGAACGAATGGCTGGTATTAAGGGAGAATATCGAAGACAGATCACAAACGAAAGTACCGGCCTCTATTAACACCATTGGAGGATGCAAGCTGGAAAGAGTAACAAGAAGTACACAAGAAAAGATGGAAGAAGAAAGAAGAACCCAAGAGGAAGATGCCCGACTAAAGAAGCGGAAAGCGAAAATGGAAAACAACACCAGGTTGCAGAAGATAGCAAAAATGGAAAGGATGCTAGACGGATTTTCTCTAGAAAGATCTCTACGAGGCGATGTAGGCGCCACTTGGAAACCTTCTAGTAGCACTTATACACTGAGAACGAAGAATAGAAACAACCCACCTTTTGAGTTGGACTGGTTCGAGAGGTACATCCAAGAAAGAAATGCTAGGGACGAACCAGAACTGCTACTAGAAGAGGAGGATCTCCAAACTTTGAGAGATCAGTTGACGCCAACTTCACGTGATCAGGAAACACCGCCGTCATCTCCAAGGCCAGATACAAGTGAGAGGCAATCTAGCCCACCTGCTGACTCTACTTCGCATTCAGAAAGTTCACATTGTGATGACAGAGTTCACACACCTCCAAGTGAAAAAGAAGAGGAAGAAGAAGAAGAAAGAATAGATGGCCACCCAAACAGTGGAACCATATCACAAAGTGATAAAGGCAAGCAAAAGGAGGTGGATCAAACTAAAGATAAAGCTTCCTCCTCTCAAGAAATTGAGCTGGAAGCTACTGTAGATGAAGATTTGCAGTCAATGGCGACAATACTAAACAGAACAAGACTGCACAGTCAATGGTTAGCTGATCAGAACCGGTCCAACAAGATGAAGTTACAAAAAACCCATGAGGAAGTTCTGAGACTGCAAGAGCAAAGGGAGGACACTCTAAAGCTGATCAGCATCAGAGATGCTGAGATCTTGGGGCTCAAAGGCACAGTAAATATTCTCAAAGACAATTTACAGGAGTCTGAAGACTTCAATGCCATATGTGAAGATACAATAAACGTATTCCTTGAAGATGTCAGTGGCAGAGATGAACACATCCAAAAGTTGGAAAAAGAAAAGCAAGATGCGCTGGAGACCATCAAAAGTTTGCAAGTCGTCATCGATGACTTACAAATTGAAGTCAAATATTTGAGAGCAGTAACATATATACAAGCAAGAGAAATCGAACGAGCTAAGAAGCAAAAAACGTCGCTACCAACACCACCGGTAGTCCACCCAGAAGAAGAAGTGGTTGCACTGAAGAGGGAGCTGGAGTTGGAAAGAAAACAGCATTTAATGATAGCCGAAAGTGCGCTTAGAGTAGAAGATCAACTACAAAGACAAATTTCAGATTTACAAAGTGAACAACAACAAGGAACAGCTCCTGACAGTGAAATGGAAAGCATTGTTTCCAAATCACTCAGGGAAGAAAATGAAAACCTGCACATCAGGTTAAAACAGTTAGAGGAGTCTTCCGCTCAAAAGGAAATGGAATTTCAAGCTCTACAAATCAATAGTAGAACAATGGCCGCACAAATTGCAAGTCTACAAACTGCAAGGCAACACCAAGGACAGGTACGAGTGCACCTGGAGCAAGCAACAACAAATTTGGTTGGACTCGCTGAAGTATATGGGGGTCAAGATGAGTACGAGGAAGATTCAGATGAACAAGAGGCACCAGATACACAAACTGATCAAATCGGCTCCAAAGACCAAGAGACAGAAGAAGATGCAGTCACGAGATTGGAAGAGCAGAGGCTGGCCAAGCAGATGGAGAAACAATCAGAAATGATATGGTACAAGGTGATGCAACTAGAAAAGGAGTTGCTACAAGGGCTCTCCAGATCAGGGAAAATAGCAGCAGAGCTACGGAGTGAATGGAATGCCCCTATGTTACCCTATGCTCTGCTGAAATACAAAACTCTAACACATCAAAGGTAGCTCGAAAACGAAGCACAAGTGCCAGTGTTTGAAGGAGAAGCACAGGATCGGGAACAGCAAAATAGAATAGTAAACAGCCAGCCAAAGTGGAGGCTTCAATGGCTCTTGGATCATCCTAATAACCTGATCCACTTAGTCAACGCACCGCCCGAGCTGAGGAATGACAGAACTTTTTTCCCAACTCCATGGACATACACCTACAGCCAACATAAAGAACTACATAGCAGAAATACGACATGGCTAAATTATCCAGTATTGCCAGGGCCAGCAGAGGGAGAGAGAATATCCGGTTCTTACATGGTGAAAACCCTTCAGGGCGCCATCGCAGAATTCGGAGGCTCTCCCGACCTATCCTACAAAATGCTATGTAAACTAGCTCGAACCTTTTTGGCCTGTGTCATAGTCTTCTCAGAAAGCTGGACGTTAGAGTATATGAATACCGAAAGAAGCATCTCGGAGTTGTCATACCATCTAAGTGGGCCACCGACGGAGCCAGTATTGTATGCCTATTTCAAACGGCTAATGTTTCTGCCAAGATACCATCTCCAAACCTTTGAAGAAGCATTTTACACAGGCTTCTTCATGTACAAGTCAAAAAAATTTGGCCCATTAATGGCAAGCGAGTCTATACGATATGATGCGTTTCTACATCAAATTAACCAAGAAAGACGACAAGGACAATGAAGACAAAGACAGTCATGTCGTGGTAGACATGAATTAGGAGAGGGGGAGTGTTGGAGCCCCATTGGTCCAACTGTTGTAATGAGCCCATCTTGTAAAGCATATCAAATTCCCATTTTATGTCAAAGACGTCTTATCATTTTGATCCATTCATCTGGGTTATGTAAAGATTAATCAGTTAGTCAGGACTCAGATTTGTTCCCACTTTGTAATAATGATTAAGAGAACCCCATGTACATTTTTGAGCTAAGGTGACTAAAAGTATAAAAGTCACCTTAGAACCATTTTTTGAAAACATTTTTGAATATTAATCCTGTGTCGTACGAGTCTGAGAGAGAGAGAGAGTGAGTGTGTCTTATCCTCTTCGCTATGCGCTTCTCTCTCACCGGATTCACGACGCGACCACACCATCGCGGTAGTCTCTCCGAGAGCTACGCGCCCACGCTACACATTCACCATTTCGAGTTGATCGCGATCGATCCTTCCTCGAGCTTGTTTTGCTTGTAAGTAGCACAAACGGTGTCTGTTTTCAATAATCAAGTGCTTTATGGAATGAGAAAGAGATTATCTACACATAGATACTCATAAACTTAAGTTTCGCCCACGTTTGGATTATGACATGTTAGTCTATCGTGACTATATTCGAGATAACTAGGGTTCAAATCTGGTGAGATTAGACTTATAGGTAAGTATATCCTAGTGAGAGGATGGTGCCTAGTAAGTTTGATGCGATTCTGAGTTCATTGCACGTGTAAACTATGTTGTGAGCGTTTAGGGATAGAGTGGGTTGCATTCTACCAGGGTTGCATCATAAAAGTGCGTATGTGTAGATTGGTCTCAGCCTGACAAGCTAACGAGATTGCCTACGTGCACCTACGGGTTAGTCGTGTCATCAGATGATAAGTATGTTGTCTGTGTCGTGCTCGTGAGTATGAACAGGGGAGTAGTTTTGCCCTAAAACAAGCATCCCGACATTGACTCTAGAGATGGCTTTTAGAGTTCACTTAAATCACCCTTAAGGGCTCTCTCTGCTCTGAAGCTCTCCATCAGCCTCTCTAATCTTGCCGCTTTTTGTGACCTCGTTTCTTTTGCAGGCACTTGGGCAAATTCCTTCTTTCCTTTCTTTTGCTCTGGCTGTTCCTCTTGAACAGGCTCTAGCCGTCTTTTCAGTCTTGTAGCAACCCTTGGTGCTCTTTGTGGCTCGTCCTCTTTGTCTTCTTTTAGCCTCAGCCAGTCATTCTGGGATGGGGGATCAGGCCATATTCCTTTTGTGTGCAGTGCCCCATAAATCACCTTTGTGATTAGTTCTCCTAGCACAATATATGTTGGCTTCTTGTTACCCATCTTTACTAGGTTGTCATGTGTATACGCTGCATAATTGATTATCTTTGGGGTGCCTTTCGTCATTGCCCAAGTGAATGTCGTGGCAATTGCACTTGGCGGCATTCTATACTTTTGTGGCCTCTTCGTACACATGTGGAAGTATTGGTTGTACAACTGGCTCATGATTGCCACTCTTGGGTTGGGAATATCTTCAAAGGTGTAGTTTCCTTTCTTCTCATTGTACACCTTAACCTCATCCCTTATTTTCATTACACTATCCCCCTTGTTGGAGAGGTCTAGTGCATCTGCTACAACCTGATCAGTGATTATTATTTCCGTTTCTGGCCTGCCTTGTAGATCTGTTACTTTGGCCACTCCATCTTCCTTGATGGTTGTCACAAACTTCCAGACTCTCTTTATGTCCACCCCTGCCGGTATTGTTGCAAAGTAGTTGTGGAGATCAATCTTCTCCAAGTACCCGGCCATCTTGCTTCTTACAAACTCATTGAGTTCTCGGAGCAGCATTGGTATCTCAATCACATTGCCTTCAGTGTCTTTGAGCACTCCTTGGTAGATCTTTAGGTCGTTGGACTCTAACAGATCTTCTTGGATCCATGTGTTGGTGGGCTTTAGTGTTCCTTCTGGTATGACGAAGGGCTCCACTTATTCTAGGTAGTCCATGATGGTCATTCTTTTCTTCTTTGCCGGTGACTTCGCGGCTGCCATAGATCTTGTTGCACTCAGTAGTCCGAAGTTAGTGTTTTTTCCATATTAGCTGAGAAACTGAGTTGTAACTATCCAAATGACTTGAAAATTAAAAATAAAGCTTAAAAGGAACTTGTGAAGCAGTGCATGTGCTCACAGTGCAAATCTGGCCAAAATTTTCCATTTAGACATCCTACACGTAGGATGTCTTTTTCATCAGAATTGGTTCATACTTGGCATTCTGGTAGTGCATGGCTCATGGAACATGGCTACATGCCTGGATTTGGATTTGGATATCAAAGAGTGGATTTTTGGGCTGATTCAGGCTTTAGGTCACAAATTGGGTAGAAAGTCCATCATAGATAGCAATTGATGTCCAAATGGGTTGAAAATTGGTATATGGGCTCATTGCACCATGGTCTTGGCTCCCATGATGTCAGTCTTTGCACAGAAGGCCTAAATTATGCTGGAGACATCCTACGCGTAGGATGTCTATTTCATCAAAATGACATGAAATTTGTTCTGTGGGTATTCCTTGGCCTATGGAACATGGCTATACTCTTGGATCTGGATTTGGACAAGGATTGATGCTTGTAAGAGCCTGTGTGGTGTTTTTGGGCTCCAAAAGTGTATCTTGAAGGTGTTGGGGGTCAAAAATGATGAGAATGGCTTCAAAATTGATATATGAGCTCTTGATGATGATGGGATTGGATCTAGAATGAACAACCATCCTCTGCAGGCCAAAAAAGTCAAATAGACATCCTACGCGTAGGATGTCTACTTTACCAATTTTTGCTTCTGACCACACAGATTGGTTGTTGATGTGTTGGTGAATGTGTTGTGCAAGTTTCATGTGATTTGGACAAGATTTGGTAGGTCTATGGTCCATTATTGCCTCTATGCCCTAACTTTGCGTTGTTTCATGCATATGAGGTCAATTTTGGTCCAAATGTGATGAGACTTGGTGGATAGCATGTGGAGGTCATTCAGAAAATGTGTATGATGAAAAATATTGGAGTTTGTGCCCAGAAGTGTCCTTGAGACATCCTATGCGTAGGATGTCTCCTAATGATTTTTTCATGGATGGTGCTCCTAGTGCCTGTCCTTGGTCCCCCTGAGTCCCTTTTAAGCCTAATTTCAACAAAAAAGTCAAATGGATAGAGAATTACTCCCTGTGTGGACTTCAGAGCCTCCGAGTCATTTTCTGACTTTTGGAGTGCTTTTTGGCGAGATGAAATTTCTTGATGTTGATCTCCATAGTTGCCCGACCCCTTGGGGATCCTTGCCGTATGGTTTTTGTCGACTTTGGCTTCACCGGAGCTTCATTTGGCAATTTGTTGCTCTAGAAGCACCCGTGGTTGCATTTACATATCTTCAAAGATTTGTGGTGGTCTACCACCATAGGACTTGGTTGTTGATGGTCTAGGAAAGCCACTCGTGAAGTTTGGTGGCAAACGGGCTTGCGGTTTGGCCGCAAGAGTAATTTGACGCTTTGTGTGTCTGATGCCGTTTCTGAAGTTTAGTGCCGCCTCGGGTCACTTTTTGGTCATGCGGGTCACATAGACTTGTCGGGCATGTCGAGATGCTCCTACCCATGAATTTTGGTAGCATTTGGTCGTCGTTTCGCCGATTTTCCATTTGGTGGCCTCTTGCGGGTTTCTAGGAATTAGGGTTTTTCCCGATGGTTTTCTACTGCCTTTGGACATCCAGGACTGGTCTCCTAGGCTAGGGTAAGCTTCCGATGAAGTCTTGTTGCTTTTGTGTTAACCATTAGGCCGTCGTCTCTACTTGTAGGTCTCTACCGCCCGCTCTGTGTGTGAACCCTACGCTAGTTTTCGCGACAAAACGACAAACATGCGCGAAAAGCTCAAGGCGGTGAGCCTACCTCTCATGTCTGGAGCTCATCGGGTAGTCGTGCGTGTAGTAGAAGCTGCTGGAAGGTCCGTCCGCTCTAGGTGGCAGAAGCTCTCTCCACAAAGTCAATAGTGAGAATGAGCTAAAAATGAGGTGAAAATTCCTTATAATGAAGGTCCCCGAACCACTTTTCATGAAATTTGACATGTGCTCCTATTTTCTTGCGAGATGCGGTTTAGGCTCAAAAATTTCTTGATTTGGACTTCATTTGCTCTGTTTACCAGAAATTTGTCATTTCAGTCAAAATCTGGCCAAAACACGCTTTCCGCTCCAGTCTCATAATTGCACCCCTACTGTACCATAGGTTGTCCTATAGTCACTGATCATCCCCATATATTTTTTTTTTCATTACGACAGTTTTTCACCTGCTTTTTGTATTTTGAAGTTTTTCTGCCGAAAATTAGCAAAATTAAAAAGAAAATAGCAAATCACACCCAAAAATCATAATAAATCACAAACATCACCACAAAACATTATATACACTCATGTGCAATTTTTATGGCCGGACTTCTCTATTTTACCAATATTTTGCCCGAAAAATGGCTATTTATACTTATATAAACACACCTAGGGGCTTGATTTGGCGTTTGTTAGTCCAAAAAATTTCACAATCAAACAACAACCCTTAAAATAGTCAAAAATCATGCCCTGTTTTGCTCTTTCTGCTATTGGTTCCGCATTTGAGAATGCCTCCCCCCCTCCTAGCCAGAGTCCTCCCGGACGACAAGCTATCGCCTAGGAGTATGTGCCATGCATAGGTTGAAAAAGTTGTGCTAATGCTTGGCCGATTAATGTGGCCCTATTTTATGCATACTCGGTCAATGCATGGAAAAATTAATGTTGTGCAAGAGAAGGGAATAAGCAAGATGCTTATTGGCATTCGCCGTCGAGGTTTCCTGTTTTCTTTGCAAGTAACAGCTGTAACTCTAGTGCTCTCTGTTTAATTGTCTTTTTTGCAAAAGGCAATTGCTTTGCTAACACTGTTGATAGAGCCGTAGCTGTTTCTATGGAGAGGATTGGCTTGGCCGGAATGGCTATGGGCCGTATTGCCTTTGCTTTCCATTGGTATTTTGCTTCTGCCGGTTTTTGTAGATGTTTGGCTACTTCCTTTGTTGTTACTGTTTTGTTGCTGATTGGCATCCACATAAGTCGCCTGTCCTTTTTCAAATGCAGTTGTCTGCCTTCCGTTGTTGCTCGTACTGAAGGTTTTGGTATCCAAATGCGAGTGACATTTGGGTTATTGCTGAGCATTTTCTTTGGGATCCATATCTGTTTTATGCTCTTGTTTTTTTGTTGAACTATCTGCTTCGTTGGAATTCTTTTGTTGCATTGTTGTTTGTCTGCCATGTCATTTAGATCCTTCCGCATCCATACTTGCTTCGGTTGTTTTGGTAACATAGAACTTTGCATTGCGGCCGGTGACCTCGTATGTCTGTAATTAGCATGTGTTAACCCTCACGGCTCACGGACACCCTATCACCTACGAGACAGACGTTGTAACCTACGGTGGACATTGTATTATTTATTTGGTAGAGTCAGGTACCGAGCTTGTCGGTCCAATAGGAAAAGGGTAAGAGTGATCGCCGATGAGAGGTGCACTCTAAATGGGACATTCAAGGGATTAGTTGGCTAAGCATGGGCGCCCGTGTGAATGGGGTGAGCTCATATAAAAGCCAACTAAACCTAAAATTCACTCATTCTCTCATTTGTGCAATAGAAGAGTGCTCTTGCTCCATCTTCTTCTTCTTCACCTCCTTGTGTGTGTGTGTGTGTATGTGTGAGAGAGAGAGAGAGAGAGTGTGTGTGTGTGTGTGTGGGCAATAGAGCATTACGAAGGCACGATGGCGGCGGCGAAGCAGTTGAGCGCGGCGAAGCGGCGGCTCCTTCTTCTTCGCGGCGAGGAATCCTCCACGGCAGGAGCATAGAGCAGTGAGTGACACACCATTGCCCTCTTTTGAGCCTACTAGTTAAGCTAGTTCTGTGCTTGGAGCCGTCTGTGGCTCGCACACAGTGTTAGGCAAGTCCCTTGCTTCGACAGTGCGGCAAGGAGCGCACATTTTTGGCGTCGCTGCTGGGGAATCGCCCTGCACTAAACACAAGAGGCACTTTGTGCTTCTTCTATGAGTTGTTTGTAGTAGGAAAGAAGAGGAAGAGGAAGAGGAATGAGTTATTTTTTTGCAAGTTGTTAATTTCTTTATTATCTGCAAGTTCTGTGATTTCTGCATAATCTTGTGTTTTCTGTTTGCACACAGTCTTTGCACAATTAGTAGTCGTTAGCTTGTTCGCAGTGAATGAATAAGAAGGTAGACAGTTAGCAATTTCTGTTTGCGCACAGTCTGTACACAGTTTTCTGTTAAGGTTTGTCTGCACACAGTCTTTGCACAGTAAGGTAGTGAGAGAGGAAGTAGGTGGACAGTTAGCTCACTGTCAGTGAGCAGTTAGCAGAGTGGTTAACAGATTAGTTAGTAGATTAGTTAGTGGTTAGCAGCACTGTTAGTAAGTAGATAAGGTAGTGACCTGTGAGCTGTTGACAGAGAGGTTAGGTAGGTGTTGACAATGTGTGTGGCCAAGAAAGGGTCACCTAAACCGCGCGCGTTCGTCGCCTTTTTTTAAAAAAAATAATAATAATAATAATTTAAAAAAATTAAAAAAATCAAAAATATTTAAGCGTGAGTGATTGGGGGGCTACACTAAAATTTTGATCGGGATCGAGATCATTTCCCCAAGCCCAAGACCAACCCCAAGCCCAAGCCTCAGTCCTCAGTCTTATGATATATACTAGACTCACTCTTATATATATACCCTACCCCCTCAAGAGGGAATGAGAGCATGTGGGGCAAGTCCTCCACTCTCCTCCCTTCTCTTCCCACTTGCAGCCTTAGACTTTCTAATTTGGGCCTAGTCCGCTACTAGAAATTGATGGTTTTAGGGATTCTGAGGGCATAAAGTGACCAAACAGAGGGCTGTAAAGCACGGCACGTCCCTCTAACCGAGACGCTCTTTTTGAGCTATCATACGTTCTATTCTATAGCTGGGTCAGAAAAAAAGGACCAAAAAATCAAAAAATAACATAAAAAATTTAAGAAAAGACTTGGGTTGCAAAACACCCAAAAATACTAGGTGAGCAGCCTTCACGGGCACTCACTGACACTTCTAGGGGATCCAAGTCATATGAACCTACGCTCTGGACGAGTGTTAGAGCACGAGCATATTGGTAGTGCCTCCATTTACGCGGGCACCCATTATTCCTCCACCCTAGGTTCTGGACCTTCGGCCAGGACTCAAGGTAGCGCGACCCAAGATCCTCATATCGCGTCTAGTGATTCTTCCTCTGACTACGAAGTCATGGAGGGGTATCCTACACCAAACCCTGATAGTTCAAGTCAAGACATGCATGCCATGGGCCCACGGCCTGGGTCCAGCGTGTTTAGCCGCTTAAAAGAGACCCTTAGTAGAGCTACTCGCTCCGAACATGCGGTTAATGAAATAAATGAAGGGAGTGGGGAAGTAAATTTGTCATTCATGCCTAAATAGACCCTATGCTTCTTGAGAGTGTGCATGTGAATGTTCCATCCACTGCACCTCCTGATCCTTTAGGACTATCTCCCTCTGAGGTTTTACTACCCGATGGTAGGAGTCTTGCCGAAGTACAAGAGATCGAACGCTATATGCAAGCAACAAGGGAGAGGGAAATTGAGAACCTACGAAGTCTAGAACAAAGTCGAGCCCTGAAAGCAAAGGCTCCTATGACAACAATCATGCCAGCCGAGCAACCGAGTGCTCCCAAGGTAGCAGTCACGGAGGGGCAAGCGATGGGGAGCAATAATGCTTCCACTTCGAGGGAAACCTCCAGCACACCAGGCCTAGATGGGATATTCCTAAATGAAAATTGGGAGTATGACCTACAAGAAGAATCTTTAACTGATCGATACACAGGACACACCTATCATGTGGTTTGGTTAGATGTTCTACAATCCACATCGGGTGCTACTAGCATAGATGAGCAACAACAGAAAGTCTGTGATGTCCTCCATAGGATTGTTGAGTTAGAAAGACAGAACACAGGGATCAACATGCCTTCAACAGGCCTAATGAGATTCTTGGATACGGGAAAGGCCAACCAATCAACCCTATCACAAATGGAGACTCCCTCAATGAGCCCCATTGATCCTCCATATGTTGTTTCACCAGGAGCCTCAGTACAATCTGAGCCCACAAGTGGCAGCTTTACCTTCCCAGATCTAGCTCATCTTCCTCTTAATGACACTACAACTACCATGCATATCCCAGTGGTGAGCATGACAAGAAGTACACCATGGAGTTCATTTGTTAACACTGCGCCGATGCCTAGTAGCACAGTGCCCCCAACTATACCTACATGTATGTATCAATCATGTGCACATGTCATACCTCAGCCTCATGTAGCTCCTACACCTCCGATTATTCCAAGAGCTTACAATCCACAATGGAATTATCCAAGCTCTTATGCAAGTGGAGCCATGCCATTTAATAATAACATGCCATATCAGGCACCCCCTATGCCTAGGACCACGCCTGTAAACTTTGGACCACCGTCTAGTACACCACCATACGAAATATGGGACCCAAGAGCTGCGCGTATGCCAAGGCCAAGGCCAACTCCCATCTCACATGTGGTTCCAGGAGCACATACACCCATTATACCTGCTCAAATAGGAGATTTGGTAGCATTTTCTCAAACTATCGGTCGCTCTATTGCGCAAAACATGCGTAGTGCACCTAATAGAGAGCCTAGGAGCAAGGCAGTTCAAGTAGCTAAGCTCACACAGAAATTCAGTGGAGACGGAGATGCTAGAAAGCATATGGAAGTCTTTGAACATGTGTGCGATTCCTTGGAAGAGAACAATGAGCTACATAAGTGTAAGGCTTTGAGTTTGACCCTAAGCGGAAAGGCTAGAGATTGGTATAGAACCTTAAGAGTAGAAGAGAAAACGATCTACTCTACTCTTAGGAGATTGTTCTTGAAAGAGCACATACGAGAGCGAGTACTTTGGGGTGTAGCCTCTCAGCTCCAGAAAGCCCAACGAGAAGAAGGTGAATCCGTGAGAGACTTCATTAGTCGCCTAAAGAATTTGAATTCTCGATGCAATCCAAACGAGCGATTCAACAACAACCAATTGCTCGATAGATTCATTAGGGGACTACGACATGAAAGTATCTATACTGGCCTAGTCATTAGAGGTATCACTACTTGGGAAGCAGTCACCATGAATGCAATCCAATTGGAGGATAATTTAATGATTGCAGGAGAAAGAGTGTCTGCCGAGCCGAAGTCTAGTAGCTCGCAAGCGTCAGGGCATGAGCCAATAAAGATAAAGCCAGTCGTGAAAGAGCAAACGATATCTGAGATGACTTTGGTAGATCTCACCAAGGCCATCCAAGAAAGCCTTAGGGGTAATCGTGCTCCACAAAACACTCATATGTATCCAAGAAGGGAGCAACAATGGTGCTCAATTTGCTTGGGCCCACATACTACGAGTGAATGCCCTACTTTCAGAGTAAAGTTTAACGGGACTTGTAACGCGTGTGGTAGGTATGGCCATCAAGCAAAGGATTGCCTAATGCTTAAACGCATCATGGAAAATAGACCGCCTATAGCTTGGGCAGACTCACCTCGAGTTCCTGCATTGATGCCTACCCCACCCATGGAGCAACAGTTGCCATTACAGCACATGGTCCCTAGAACCCAAAATGTGGTCCAAACCACACCGTTGCCACCTCCAGTGCTAGGACCGCAACCCCCTCATCCAAGAGCTACACCTATGAACCAAACAGGATGCGAATCATCTAGTACTTATGTAGATTGCGAAGAGGACATAGACTCTAGTATCACCTATGGAGTCGACATTCTTGAGGAGTGTCCCATGTACTATATAGAAGACCATTGGGGACAAATCAAACCGGTATATCAAGCTACTGTGCTAGCAGCAAGAGGCCAAAACATTAATAGTTTTGCCAGGAGACCGCCTCTTCAGTGCTAGGAATGTGGTGGACCACATCGAGTAGCTGAGTGCCCCATTAGAATGCAAAAGAATGCTGCACTAATGCAAACAAGTCAAGGGAGTGCATTGGAAATGCCAATACTCACTTGTAATCGTTGTGGCATAGATCATTTGATCGCACAGTGTCCTAACAATCCAAATGCATCAAAAATCACACCATTGAACTTAATAGAGATTGTTGATGGGACACCACCAACTATAAACATAGTACCAGTAAACGCACTCACACGATCGATGCTCCAAAAACAAAATTATATTCTTGAGGAAAGAGACGCGGCATTAATTGCCCAATCTCGGAAAAAGAAGAAAACACGAAGAAAGAGATCGCAAAAAGCAGCGAAGTCAGACCCCAGCTCAAAGACCAACATAGGGACTGGTGATGACCCCGTATATATGAACGACGCTGAAGAAGATTCTGATTCAGGTGAAACCATGGAGACCAAAACGACCACTAACATAGAAACCAACAAGGAAGATCTTCATGAGCCACAATGGCCAGGATCCAAAAAGAAGATAGGAACTTACCCAAACCCTACAGAGGAGATTGAGCGAGTCAAGCATTTAAGGAGTTTGGTAGAAGATACCCAAAGGGATCTAGAACCAGCACCTAGGAAGATCCAGATTACAGACACCGTGTTCCCTACACAACAACAACCTCACCAAGTCCATAGACCCTTGGACATACCTAGTGTCATCCAAGAAGAAAGTGACTTAAAGTCATGGGAAAGTGGGCATACTCACTTCTTGATGGAAAGAATGTTTATAGAGGGACTACCTGATCCTATCGAAGAAATGGAGATGCCATCTTCCCCACGTCAAGGGACTCAAGGCCAAAAGGTGCCGTTAAACATTGCCAAATTGATGGATTTCATGTCTTCAGAAGCTAGAACCACCATCATGTCCAAACTATATAAAGACCCCGAGCTAGTCTCAGATCTTCGAGCCTTCCTCAATGGAGAATTACAGGCTGGATTACCACAGTTTGCACATAAACAAACCGGTAATGAATGATGAGGAACATTTAGCACCACCATCTGACCTAGCGGGACATGAATCTGTAATTGAAATACCCGTTAACAAGTTGGGGAAATACTTTGAAGGTGATGAATCTAATGCTACTCTACCAATCACTACTAAAGGATTAACTATAAAGGGGGTCCTTGATGGTGGTGCGGGAGTCAGCATGGTGACAAAGAGTTGTTGGGAGTCTATGGGGAGACCTCACCTTGAAGCCACAAGCGTAGTGGTAAAAATGGCTAATTGGTCTATTGTTACGCCTATTGGAATGCTAAAGGATCTTAGGATCAAGGTCTTGGGACACAAGGTAAGGCAGACTTTCATTGTTATGGATTTTTCCAAGCATCCTATGTCATTTGAGATGATCTTAGGGCGTCCATTCATGAGGGAAGCGAAAATGGTGCATGACTGGTCCAAAAACCACGTCTACTTACAGTTCGAAGACTCTGTCATTCGAGTTGATCTTTTAAGTGGTCGAACACATCCTCTATGAAATAAATTCATCATTGATAATCGATCAGACACAACAATTCACTCAGCTCCATTACAATATTGTTACACGTGTAACGAAGACACGGGTATTGGGGAGAACTCTCCTTATATGGATATCCTACCCGGAATGGCTGAGTCAGACAATGTCGATTGGGTACACCTAGCGGCAACTATAGATACATGGGGAGCTAGAGGAACAACCTGGGTAACACCAGATGGGGAAGAGATACTACACACTGCACCAGTAAACATGTTAGGTGTAGCGCATGTAACATCCGATGATAAGAAAGAGGCACACCTACCTAAGAGTGAAATCGATGATTCCTCAAAGGCTTCAGGCCAATACACATCAGAAATAGAATCAGAGGGAGAAATGGATTCAGAACCTGAGGAAACATCGAGTGAACCAAGTATAGAAACTAAACACTCAAGGCCTAGTACGACCATCTATGGTAATTTATATGAGAGTGAAGAAGATACAAGCGAAGACCTATCAGGCGAGTCGAGTTCAAACATTTACCAAAATCAAAACCTTAACAAGAAACAAAGGTCATATAAGAGACGACGATATCGAGCAAATGTGAGAGCTAGGATAAACAAGGAAAGATCTACTGCAGAATGGCTTAGCTATCTAGGGGCATGTGATGCTCATTGAAAGCTAGTAGACAATTGGGGTAAACATCTCCAGAGTGTCATGTGGTGCAACCCGCGACCCATTGACCTCGCTCAATTGGAGGTTACAGAGCCGAAATTGAGTCGAACTATAAGAAGACGTCAAAACCGAGAGTTAGCACAACAACAAAAGAAGGTAGAACTAAAAGAAGGTAGAACTAAAAGAAAGGTCTCTGTTAGGACAAGAGCCTGCTGACTTACATACGGCTCCTGAACATTTTAAATCTTATACCACGGGGGAGCGAAAGGTTGTGTATGCCAAAGCCCAACGAATACCTACCAATGGAAGCAGTGGAGTCTATGATGGTCCAGTGGTAGTTAAAGAGATAGAATTAGCAGAACCAGGTGAGGAGTCTAAACCAGTCTTTATTGCTCAAGACCTTACCGAAACTGAAGAGGCTGTACTTAAGGAGCTCCTCAAGGAATACAAGGATATCTTTGCTTGGACATATCATGACATGAAGGGCGTTCCACCTTCTATGGTGCAACATACAATTCCCATGATCAACATTGCTAAACCCGTCCAGCAACGACCCTATCCAATGAATCCTAAGTACGCCAAAATTGTACAAGAGGAGATTGAAAAACTTATCCAATGTGGATTCATATACCCTATTGAGCACTTAGAATGGGTTTCTCCAATATTCATTGTGCCAAAAAAGAATGGGAAACTAAGAGTGTGCGTGGACCTCAAGAAAGTTAATGCAGCTACTAGGAGAGATCATTATCCCTTGCCATATTTAGAACATGTGCTTGAAAGAGTTGCGGGCAAGGAAGCTTATAGCTTTTTAGATGGGTACTCTGGTTACAATCAAATCACAATTGCATTAGAGGACCAAGCTAAAACTGCTTTTATCACAGAGTTTGGAGTGTTTGCATTTCGTGTTATGGCTTTTGGCTTAACAAATGCCCCTGCTACATTCCAACGATTAATAAACACTGCGTTTAAAGAATTTCTAAGGGAGTTTTGTGAAGCTTTCCTAGACGACCTTTGTGTTTATTCTTCTTGGGAGAAGCATTTGCTATATCTACGAAAAATATTTGAAAGGTGCAGATTTTATCGCATCTCATTGAACCCTTTCAAATGCCAATTTTGGGTTAAGCATGGAGTCATTCTAGGGCATAGAGTGTCCAAGAACGGGATATCCACAGATGAGAGTAAGATTAAATCCATTGCCGATTTGCCACCACCTACGAACTATAAAGGAGTTCAAAGATTTATGGGCCATGTTGGTTATTATCGAAGGTTTATTTTAAACTTTGCCGAGATAGCGCGTCCATTGTACAAGCTTCTTATCAAGTTTCACTGGATAGAAGAATTTCATCAATCTTATGAGTTATTAAAGAAGGCTCTAACAAGTGCTCCAATCCTGCGAACACCTGATTGGAATGTACCTTTTCATGTGCATATTGATGCATCAAACTTTTCTATTGGGTGTGTTCTAACTCAACCAGGAGAACATAAATTGGACTAGCCTATTAGCTTTGCAAGTCGCCAATTAAATGATGTCGAGATAAACTACACTACTACAGAGCGCGAAGGTCTCGCTATGATTTACGCAGTAAAGAAATTTCTCTATTACCTTCTTGCTACCAAGTTTGTGTTTTATGTTGATCATCAAGCATTGCTATATTTGGTAAACAAGCCGTGTTCCACAGGTCGAATTACACGATGGTTGTTAATTCTTCTTGAGTTTGACTTCACCGTTGTTGTGAGGCCTGGGAGGAAACATGTCATGGCGGATCATTTATCTCGTATCCCTAATGGCGAAGCTCCTACGGGGGTTGATGATGAATTGCCTGATACTCCTTTGTTCATTGTTGAGACAATGCCTGAATGGAGTGAAAAGATTGTTAACTTCTTAGTTAATGGTTTTCCACCCAAAGAGCTGCGAAAAGATATAGCTCGAAAATTAATCAAGGAATGCGAACCCTATTGCTTACTGGCTGGAACTCTCTATAAGAGAGGAAAAGATGATGTTCTTAGACACTGTGCCCGCGAGGATGAGTATTTATATATTCTACAAGAGGCACACATGGGCGTAGCTGGTGGTCACTTTTCAGGAAAGTTGACTGCCCGAAAGATCTTACAGTCAGGCTATTGGTGGCCCACTCTGTTTAAGGATGCGTCACTTTTTGTAAAGGGATGTGATGAATGCCAACGCTTCAAGAAGCCACAAAAAAGGGATAGGATGCCTCTACATCCCATCAAGGTAACCCAACCATTTGAACAGTGGGGCTTAAACTTTGTAGGACGTAATACGCAATACGATATATCATTGTGGGACTTTGTAGTCTGGCTGCACGTAATACGCAATCACGATATATCATTGTGGCTACCGACTATGTAACCAAATGGGCTAAAGCAAAATCAACATGAAAGGCGGACGCAAAAACGCAAACTTTGTAGGACTTTGTAGTCTGGCTGCACGTAATACGCAATCACGATATATCATTGTGGCTACCGACTATGTAACCAAATGGGCTAAAGCAAAATCAACATGAAAGGCGGGCGCAAAAACAACAGCTAAGTTCCTCTTTGAGAACATTATCACACGTTTTGGATGCCCCTTTGAACTTGTGAGTGACAATGGAACTCATTTTATAAATGAAGTAATAAAAGAACTCACATCAAACTTCATGATATCTCACCACAAGTCTACACCCTATTATCCCCAAGCAAATGGCCAAGCTGAGAGTACCAACAAAACTCTCATCTCCATTTTGACAAAGACAGTTGAGGCTCATCGCACTGATTGGGACCTAAAGCTTACATCAGCTTTATAGGCTTATCGTACTACGTATAAAGTTGCTATTAATTGCACACCGTTTAAGATGGTGTATGGCCAAGAAGCAGTTATGCCATGGGAGTTTGTCATTCCTAGTCTTCGAGTAGCTTCTCAAGAAGGTTGGGATGGTAACCCCTTAGTTGAGCGATTATATATCCTGGAAAGGCTAGATGAAGAGAGGCAATTAGCTGTGTGAAATGCTCTAGTGGAGAAGGATAGAAGAAAGAAGTGGTTTGATAGCCATTTAAAGGATAAAGACATCAAGGTTGGTGATAAAGTTCTTATGTACGGGGTACGTAATGAAAAGAAGAAATTGAAATACGCTAGTAAGGGACCATATCGAGTGTGTGAAATTACCCCGCAAGGTACCATTCGTGTGGAGACTCTAGATGGAGTTGAAACCATTGGATTCCTTAATGGGAGTAAATTCAAAAGATATTATGATCCTCTAAGCCAGGAAGAGTTGCAAGCCATCCATCAAAAGAAGGCTGCCAAGGAACAAGCAGAGCTTAGAAAAATCCAAGCAAGAGTTGAGGCTCGAGAACGACAACAACGTCTTAGACGCCAATGAGAGGCTAATCTGGGAATCACGCAAGAATTTTTTGAGGACACAGATGACGAATCATTAGAATCTGAGCCACCCCTACGATACCCAATTGAGCTAAATAGCCCCTATGGGAAAGTACTATACAATGCCTTATTAGATACGGGAGCTAAACACAATTTTTTATCCTATGGAGTTTGGTGTCAATTAGGGAAACCGACCCTATCCCCGAGTACGATGCTAGTCAAGGGCATTAATAAAAAGAAAACTGCTATTCATGGAGTCCTTCAGACCCCTATTGTCTATGACAATGGAAGCATAGTGCAAAGGTTTCTAGTCATGCCCGCGGGAGCTATGGAAGGCAACGTAAACCTGGGACGCACGTGGATGTTGGCAACCAAATGCACTATTGATTGGGATACTGGTAGTGGCATGACGCGACCACCGACTCTTACCCCTATCATTCAAGCAAAGTCACCTACGTTGCAAACTCTAGCAAAGTTGAAGGATAGCCAACATTCACAAGCCAAGGTGGTTAACTCGTCTTTGCCGGCTACCCATGAACCTAGCACTTCAACACTTGTAGTTGCAGCAAGCAGTAATATTGCAAGTACTCAACCTGCACAACCTAAGAGTACATATCAATGGGTCCCCAAGGCCTTACTTCCAACTACCTCAACCCTCCCATCCATTCCAAGATAAAATTTCCCTGGAAAACCAAGAGCACACTCTAGGAGAGTCAAGACCAAATCACGATGGATTCCAAAACGACTATTAGAAGCCCAAGGCTACTATGATGGAAATGAGCAAATTTGGGTACCTAAACATAAAATGTGTCCTCCCGTATCGACAACAAACCCATATGAGTCAAACAGTGTAACGCTAAAGCCAATGCCAGACCGTGGGAAGGGAAAGATCACAGAATGCTACACACCTGGTCCAGAGCTAGTTTGGGCTCCAAGGCAAAACCAATTTATTCCACCTAGCTCAGGAAGGGGGGAGTTCCATGAAGCTTCTAGATCCTCATGTAATACATCCATAGAGGTAAAAGCTTCTACACAGCCTCCACCTACAATAGTGGACCTCCATGAAGCTACAAAGGAATCCACACCTTCCAGTGTTCAAGAATCACCTGATGAACCACTTCAAGTTCGATCCTGGGAGAGTACCTTACCACCCTTGCAACTCGACGAGGCACCTAAGGTAATAGAAAACTACTGGCAAAAATCTTCACCTATAACAACTTGGAACAACTGGTTTCAAAGGGTGACAACATCATTTCAAACGGTATGATCTACCCAAGGAAGGGGGGAGTGTTTGTGGACATCCATTATTCACTTGCTTCCCTCTCAACCTTTCTCCCTGACCTATTAATCTCCAATCTTATGGAATGTATATATAAAGCCTTATACTCACAAAAACAAGATAAAAAAGTAAAAGAGAAAGATCCATAACACAAAATCATAAAAAAAAATTATGCACAAGAACACGACCCTTGTAATATTTGCACTCTAACCATCATCTATTTGCGTGTACAGATATGGCTAGTACGCTAGAGTCATCCACTCCTACCTTGGGTGAGAGGTACCCTCATTACTTTTCACAAATATTTCACATGGTCTTTCCAGTGTTTGCATGTGAATGGGATTTGATAGGTACGCTAGCATGTGAGAGGAATTTGGAGGAGTTAGAATGGCTGATACGTCTCTTGACCACGTCTGATCCATACTTAGTAGAGAGCGTTTCTCCCATTGCACAAACCTACCCTTTTGACCAAGATGACTATAGGCGTCTAGTGACCTTATTAGTAAACATGGGCACCTATGATGAAGAAGAAAATTTACAGGACTACACGGATGGCACATATGGTCTCATGGATGATGACTTTGTTTATCTCAACGACGAGGATAGGGGTTTAGCCTTAGGGTTTCCCCCCAACCTCTACAATATCCTATTCCCTTGACTCTCTAGGGGGAGTGCAAATAATTAGGTTAGGGTTCCTTATGTTTTTTGTTGTGTTCAATAAGTGCTGGTACCTTTTCCCACTAATGTGCCTCCTGGAGGTATTCCTTTTGTTTCCTAGTGTGTACAAGAGCGTGTTGCTATTGATAGGATTTGGACCTTCATGGAACCTTTCTCTCGTTCACACTTCAGATCAAGGGCGACCATCAACACAAACAGGTGGTTTTTGTCCATTATCATTGCCCCTATCTATTTTGCATCCATGTTTGTCTGCTTTAATTGTGATTGGTAGCCTAATATTCACCGCATCTGCTTAGTATCAAACATTTAATTCAATGTAATTTTTTGTCATAATCACTTGTCTAGGTTTAAAAATCAAGCAGTCCGACTAAGCTAGTTTGACCAAGCTAGGTGTTAGAAATACTCTCTTAATACCATGGGGAATGCCTTCCTAATAAGCAATGGTTACTTAGGTTCTTAATCCGATTTAGGCAGCATTGTGTGAAATGTACTAGGGCTTTCTAGTGGGCTTGACCCTATTGACCTTTAGCTTAAGTATTATAAAGGGATTTTACTAGTGTGATGAGCCTGGGGAGGTGTATTAGAGTTATATGACCCCCCAAAGCTACAAAATTAAAATGATGAAAACAAACAACACAAAAAAATATCAAAGTGCCACAGTGTAAAATTTTAAGCTGGAACAGAAATCCCTGCTTAAATTGGTACTCCACTCACATGTATCGCCTATGGTACTAGAGCCCTAGAGGTTCCCAGTGTGGGCGCTTTTCCTTGAAAAGCAAAAAACCCAAGGCATACAAAATAAGCACACACATCAAAATTGAATCACTGTGAAAAGACTTTGGGGGGTCAAAGCAAAGGTAATCAGTTAGGCGATGATTTCATGAGAAATTCCTTTTATCGTAGCTTAACTACAAGGTCCTCTAGGTATAGCCTCTAGTCAGCCCTCGAACATGAAATATTTGGCTCTCGTGATTAAACAACTTAATTAACCAGAGAAAATTAAGAAGCTTACCCATGGTATTAATAGTCGATCTCTAGTGCCTTTCGACCGTTAAATTAGCGACCCAGACTTGTTTAATTTTTTACCTTTACATCTGTTTATGCATTTGATTACATTGCAATTTAATTCTTATTACTGAAAAATTGTTTAAAATTCTGTTACCAATCAATTGTCTGCCTAAAATTGCATATGCTTTTTAATCGCTTATGAGAATGCAATTACTGTGCAATGTTGTTTGATTTTGCAGTGACTGAAGAAGGCTAAGGACATTCATCTCAAATGCTCTTCCACCTCGACCAACGAGCTTCAACTCAATAGCTTCCGAGGAAAGAATCTACATCAGGAAGGGGGGCATGTTAACCCTCACGGCTCACGGACACCCTATCACCTACGAGACGGACGTTGTAACCTACGGTGGACATTGTATTATTTATTTGGTAGAGTCAAGTACCGGGCTTGTCGGTCCAATAGGAAAAGGGTAAGAGTGATCGCCGATGAGAGGTGCACTCTAACTGGGACATTCAAGGGATTAGTTGGCTAAGCATGGGCGCCCAAGTGTGAATGGGGTGAGCTCATATAAAAGCCAACTAAACCTAAAATTCACTCATTCTCTCATTTGTGCAATAGAAGAGTGCTCTTGCTTCATCTCCATCTCCATCTTCTTCTTCTTCACCTCCTTGTGTGTGTGTGTGTGTATGTGAGAGAGAGAGAGTGTGTGTGTGTGTGTGTGTGTGTGTGTGGGCGATCGAGCATTACGAAGGCACAACGGCGACGGCGAAGCGGTTGAGCGTGGCAAAGCGGCGGCTCCTTCTTCTTCGCGGCGAGGAATCCTCCACGACAAGAGCATAGAGCGGTGAGTGACACACCATTGCCCTCTTTTGAGCTTACTAGTTAAGCTAGTTGTGTGCTTGGAGCCGTCTGTGGCTCGCACACAGTGTTAGGCAAGTCCCTTGCTTTAACAGTGCGGCAAGGAGCGCACAGCATGGTTGGTCTTTACCTGATTGTTGGTCTCGGGTATCATGTTTTTCTTTAGTGGCATTTTTGCTTTTGGCTCTTTTTCTAGTGATTGCATGGCTTGCAGCTGATTATTCTGGTATTGCTGAGCAAAGGCTATCACCTTTTGTTCATGTGCATGCTGAATTTTGACTGCCTTTGCATTCCAATTTATCTGCACATTGTACTCTTTTTACCAAGGTTGCCCCAACATAATTGGGTGTTGTGTGCTTTCATCCTCCACCACATAGAATTTGTGTGGGTAAATATATTGGTGAATTTATACATGCAATATAGTCCATCCCAACGTTTTCAACGGGTTTGATGTACTACTTTCCAGCACTTGAGGAGTAGGATGAAGTTGACCTGTGGATTTGAGCTGTTGGTATAATCCGTAAGAGGTCAAATTTGCTTGAGCTCCTGAATCAAGCAATGCTATCGATTCAACTTGATTGTTGCCCACTTTGACTGCAATTATTGGCTCCACTGTGTCTTCATCCAACTTCGTCAGTCGAATGGCATTGATTCACAATGGTGCTCCACTTTGTTGTTGTTGTCGCAGAAGTCTTCTTTTTGCAATGCGTTCCTTTGCTTCTGCCTGAGCTTCCTCTTGTACTCGTTGTTTTTCCTTCATTCATTGTTTTCCTTGATGCATTTGTTGGAGCATCTCCTGTGTGAGTGGTAGATGATATTTCCTCAGTCTCGACATCCACTAATCCAGTTTGGCATTTCTTCACCCACTAATGTAGTGAAGCGGTCTGGGGCGGGCAACAAGAAGAGTGGCCTCCAATCACTCTTCTAGGCTCCCATGCTGCTCAATTGGGTTGGGGTTGGAAAAAACAACAAACACACACACAAACCCGCAACCTAACCCTACACAAATTTGGGGCACACCTAGTTTTGGATGCGAACTAGGACGCGTAGAGAGAGAGAGAGAGAGATAGTGCTCGGGCTGCTTTGAAACGTATCGGCAATGATCAAGCAAACACAACTATATATTTAAGAAAGAGAGAGAAAGGGGGAGGGGGTGCTTGTTGCATTAATACCTTCTTACAAATCTGTCATGAAAAATCAAAGTGAGATTAGTATTTGTTCAACATAGCTTGCGTAAATTTCACCACAACACATCACAAGAAAAGCCACCCCAATCACTGTCTTAAGGCCAGGGGAGTCCTCTCCACCCTGTCGCCCTCTTACAGTATGTGGGATTTATGGCTAGATTGATGACAACACCAGAGACAAGCTATCAAGAACTTAACAAAAAAAACACCAAGACACTTACGCATCATTGTTGTCCATTACTTCACGTTGGAAGGGAGACAAAGTATCCAAGCTTAGTCCAAATCCACCCTCCTTGATTCAGCAAATGTTGGGCTTACACTAGTAGGAGGAATGATAGATTTCCTACTCTCAATTGAATGATCACTCTCTCTCTTACAATGGCATAGAGTTCCCTTGCTAATCCCCTATTACAACACATGCACATGCATATGACAATGAGCTTCCACTCAAGAGCTCCTTCTAGAGAGGTTGAGCTTGGCTTCTCAAGCTATAGCATAGTGCTCTTGCTTATGGCTCCCACTTTTTGTGCTAGCTACACCCTCCTTTTATAGCAATCTTGAAGGCTAGGGTTACTCCTCTAACCATGGTTGGGTTAGATTTTCAGCAATTTATCTAATTTCTTTTGCTTGGAATTATCAAGAAGTTGGTAGGGAAAGAGAGAGGAGAGAAATGGAGGTGATAGGACTTTTCATAGTGGGTTAGTGTTAGTAGAGTTAGTATTAATTTACAAATGGAATTGGATATTTACAATGGGAGTATCCATGTAGGATACAAATAAGGAAGAAAAACTCTTAAGAGGTAAGAAAAGGTGGATTTCTTACAAGGTTGATGCTCCAAGTGTCTTGAGTAGGGCCAATTTTGACGCTTGTTGACGGTCCACTAGCTTTGACGGTACAATTTTTCTCCACTCTTGACCTTCCTTGAGAGACAAGGTAATTGAAGCTGAGTAATCAACCACCATGATGCTGTCTTTTAAGAGAAGAGGCTGAATTTTGTGGTTTTTTTGATAGATATGGGTAAATTGGAGGAGGAAAAATGAGACTAGGTGGTCAATTTTGGAATGGATTTGTGTGTGGGAGGTATGAGTTCACCATGGTTTCTCTTATTCTTCAAGGTTGAGGAGAAGGTGAGTAGGGTGCAGAGAGGAGTGGTGAGAGAGGTGGAGATGATGAGTGGAGAAGTGTGTGTGAAAGAGGAAAATGATAAAGTGGAAGAGAGAGTGTGGCTGCATAGCATGGGAAAACTGGGGTCCACTAATAAAATCATAGCTCATAGCTCGTAGCTCAAAAAAATATGAAAAAATTTGAGGCAAAAGTTCAGCCCACGAGCTACAACTTTTGTTTGTATCACCTTTTCAAATTCGGAGAGCAAGTGAACTTTAAAAATTCAGCAAAACCGACCGTTTTTTTCCACTGCACAAGGTCCTTGTGGGGTCCTTCTTTGGATGATTCTTTCGAATACCTCCAAGAGTGAGCCCTCCGTAGTACATGTATGCATGCCACCTACCCTTGACCTTATTTGGTAGGTCTATAATTGAAGATATTGTTGAGATCATGATATAAGTGAATAGTACAACTAAGAAAATCAAATATTGAGGGGTCTAAAAAATATGTACATGTTAAATATAAATAATATAAGTGGAAAAAATATAAAGGGGTCAAAAGAAATCTCTCTCATTATGAGGCTACCATAAAAAGATAAATATTTTTGGTGTTCTAATTTTTTAGAAGAAAAACAAAATAGATGTAAGAAGGGAAAAATCACAATAGTGAAAAAAATATACACATAAATAAAACTAGTTTTTTTGGATTTTTGTTGGGGTGGAGTTACACCAAATATAAGAGAAGCTTACATGAAAATATTTCTATATGCAATAAAGAATATGAAAAATGGTAAGAAAAATTATGGTAATGGTGAGGCAATGTACAGAGCATAAATAACACTCACCTAGGTAGAAATATTTTAATAAATACCAAAATAATTATGAAAAAATCTTTTATTTAGGCCCTATATACAAAGAAATATTTACATACGCATGGGCCATAATATACTTATATTTTTATATTTTTTATTTTTTTTTGGCTCAACTAGCCCAATGCCTAGCTAATTGAGGGTTTTTTATTTCAGTAAGGAGATATGGGAAAAGTCCCCTAACTCATACGCACCTATATACAGTGAAATGGTAGGGATAGCCACAGTGTTTGGGTGATTTTGGTAGGGTGAGGTAACTCACTGTGGCAATTACAAAGAGCCGAAAAACGGCTATCAGTAGCAAGCTTGACAGCTCCACTTTGTGATAGATCACTAATCACAAATGGTCCCATCCCTCGCTTTTTAAGTTTCTTGGCATGTTGCTTCAAAGTATAAACAAGTACGTAATCACCTATTTTGAACTCTTTAGTGCGCACATGTTTGTCAAAAAACTCTTTTTGTCTTCTCTTTTTAGCATAGATTGAAGCTACAGCTCTCAAGCGGAGTTCATCTAGCTTTTCAAGATCATCTATTCTTGAAGAGAGCTCATGCCCTGTCCATTCTAAGCGTTTTGCTACTCGTAGAGTTCGAATTAAAAACTCTATGGGTAGTATAGCATTTAGGCCAAACACCATGTTGTACGGTGTTGTTCCTATCGATGTTTTATAAGCTACCATGTATGCCCATAGTGTTGAGTGTAGCTGCTGATCCCAATCTGTTCTTGATTCTGACACTATTTTAGTGAGAACCGTGCATAGTGTTTTATTTGTGGCTTCATCTTGTCCATTGGCCTGTGGTGGATGGTATGGAGCAGATTTCTTATGTATGACCATGAATTCCTCTAGTAGATATTCAATGACTTCATTAAGAAAATGTGTTCCACGATCACGTACAATTTCTATTGGAAACTCGTATCGTACAAGAACTTTCTCATACAAAAATTATGCAGTGGTGCGTGCATATGTTTTTTGCATTGCCTTGGCTTCGACCCATTTTGTGAGATAGTCCGTAGCCACAATGATATATTGGGTATGGGTGCAATATGCAGGGGGTGAGATAGGTCCCACAAAATCAATGCCCCATTTTGCAAATGCTCTTGCTCCCATCATTGGCCGTAGTGGCATCTCATCTCTTTTTATTGGCACATTGGTGCGTTGACACGCGTCACAACGCTTTACAAACTCTTCAGCATCCATGTGCACTGTAGGCCACCATATACTGTGGTTAAGACAATTTTTGTCGTCTTATCGCCCGAAAAATGGCCTCCACTTATTCCGTTATGTGCATGTTCTAGAATCAGCAGGTATTCGCTTTCACTTGCACAGATTCTATGTTGATTGTCCTTTTCTCGCTTATAGAGTTGGTTCCCAATGAACTGAAAGTCACGAGCTTCCAGCTCTATAGCTTTTTTCCGTGCTCTTGTGATGTTCTCAGGGAATGTCCTGGTGGTTAAGAAATCAATGATATATTGACTCCATGCAGGTGCAATGTTTACCTGAAACAATGTCGCGTGATCCACTGGTCGTTTGGCACTACATATAGTACAATTGGTAACATAAGAATGTGAGTCCGCATACATAGTTGGCCAATAAACCCCTAACTGTTTCAGTCTCTGGTGTGTTTTCACTATTGAACAATGAAATGCACAATCCTGGACATGTGCTTCTTCAAGGTAGCACTCTAATTCTTCCGGATTTATACATAATCGTAGGATTTGGTTCGATCCTAGATGATACAGCCGTCCTGCTATCAACTGGAAGTTTTTTGTTTGTCAAATTGTTTGTTCTTTGGATCTGTATTCCGTATTATTAAACCCACTTCCAAAGGAAAGAATGCTAACAATTTTCTGAGACCATTTGGGTACCATTTCAATATTGAAAAGATAAGCATCTGGTATGTCATCATCGACTCCTTCAGGGGCTTCCCCGTTGTGTATCCTTGAAAGATGATCCGCTCGTAGATGGGTTTTACCCTTTTTGACCACGACTGTGAAGTCAAACTCTAGCAATATAATAAACCAACGTACAATTCTTCATGTATTGCATGGTTTATTTACCAGATACAAAAGAGCTTGAGGATCTGTGAAGAACACAAATTTGTTTGCGAGTAAATAATGCCGAAATTTATTTACAACATAAATCATTCCTAGCCCTTCCCGCTCGGTGGTTGTGTAGTTCTTTTCCGCACTGTTTAGCTGTCGGCTCGCATAACAAACTGGAAAATCCATTGTTCCATCTCCAGGTTGAGCCAGAATACTTCCAATGGCATATGCAGAAGCATCAATGTGAACATGGAATATCTTTTCCCAATCTGGTGCCTTCAGTACAGGTGCTGATATAAGGTTTTCCTTCAACTTTTGGAATGAATTTTCACACTCCTTGGTCCAATCAAAATTGACTAGCAAACGATACAGAGGTTGTGCGATAACCGCATACATGTATATAAATCTTCGATAATATCCACAGTGTCCCATGAAGGATTGCACTTGTTTCGCATTAGTAGGCATGGGTAGGTCTACAATGACTTTGACTTTGTCTAGTTCAGTTGTTATGCCATTTCTTGAGACAATGTGTCCTAAGATGCGGCCTTGCTTAACCATGAATACACACTTTTCCGGGTTAAGACAGATTCGATATGTCTTGTATTTTTCAAAGACCTTTTGCAAGTGGTTGATATGTTCCTCTCGTAGAAGAGAGTGTACACACAGATCATCCATGTAAATTTCTAAGAATATTCTTAGGTATTCCTTGAATGCGTGCGTCATTAACCTTTGGAAGGTAGTTGGCGCATTAGTTAAGCCAAAAGGCATAACTCGATACGCATAAATTCCCCATTCTGTGGAAAACGTTGTTTTGTGTTGATCCTCCCTTGCTATTGCCAGTTGGTTGTATCCTGAAAACCCATCCAAAAAGGAATAAGCCCGTTTCCCGGCCACCCGTTCGAGTACATGTTCTGTGATTGGCAATGGATAATTATCCCTTATGGTGCCTGCATTTACCTTTTTGAGGTTTACACACACTCGCAGTTTTCCATTATTTTTGGGAACTACCACAATTGGTGACACGCAATCTGTATGTTCGATTTCATAGATGAATTCAGCTTCCATCAGTTTATCAATCTCTTCTTTGATTCCTTTAGCAAATGTGTCATTATATGTATAAGGACGTTGTTTGCTAGGTTTTACATCTGATTTCAAAGGAATTGTATGTTGGCATATCGATGGATCAACTCCCTTGAGGTCTTTATACGACCATGCAAACACATTTTTATACTTCTTGAGAATTTGTATTAGCCGTTCTTCTTCTTCAGGCTCTAAATCGTTGGCTATATAGACCGGCTGAGGCTTTTCACCTGGTTCTACAAGGTCTATCCTTTTTGCATTTTCTGGCCCATCGTAAGATTCTTGGTTGATTCTTTCCCTGTCTGGTGGTATCATGATGATTTTTTGTCCTGGATAGTAAATTTTCGATAGTGTGATGGTACATTCATGTTCCCCTTTTCTGACTCCCCTTTACCATCACTATCTTCTTCAATAGTCCATATCTCTCTTAAAGATTGTTTCAGTTCTTGGTATTTCTATTTACGCTCCAGTTTGGTCCACTCTTGGTCTTTTTTATTTTTGAGATTTTTGTGATTTTGTTTCTGTTTTAGCTTTTCGTTCCTGTTTTATTTCCTCTTGTGTTCTTTCCCTTCGATCTTTTGGGAATCTTCCTGATATGTGATCTTTTACACAATCCTCTCCTTTTACAAGCATCAAATAGTGAGTTTTACCTTTTATCCTGGGCATCAAGTTCTCTCTCGCTTTGTTTCCTGCTCGTTTCCTCCTATAGCATTCCTGGCGTCTAGGGTGTTGATTAGCAAAATCATAAAACTTGATATTCTCGGTTTCCCTTCCATGCTCGCTTGAGTTGTCTGAAAATTCATTATCTGCATCATCATTTACTTTTAGATGTTTAGAGGAGTTATAAAACTCTTCTTGTCCTGGTGGTTCTATCGTCTCATCTTCTCCTGGTATAATGCGTACCATGTAATAGGGTAGCACATCATAGACATCCTTATCGCAAAATTTTGTTGTTGGACTATCTGTAATGGTACAGACATCCAATGTTGCTAGTATGTGTTCCCATTCTAGAGGTTCCAAGGCATCTTCAGGGAAAGGTTTCGAAATATACTCC
Source organism: Adiantum capillus-veneris (assembly GCF_014529385.1). Taxonomy (NCBI): domain Eukaryota; kingdom Viridiplantae; phylum Streptophyta; class Polypodiopsida; order Polypodiales; family Pteridaceae; genus Adiantum; species Adiantum capillus-veneris. Next base: position 110,239,814 of record NC_140959.1, read on the forward strand.
TGGTCCTCAATTGCTCTCTCTAAGACGCATTCCTCTCTTCTTAGGCTTCCACAATGTGAAGCTCCGCACATCCATAGCTCTTTTTGTTATCCTAGCCATTCCAGGAGTTATGATCGTGCTATTGTAGCTGAATCAAACTCTTCCACAGGTGTTTGGTTCACATCTTTGTAACTATGGTCTTTCAGGTGTATTTTAGTTGTTGTCTCGCCATGTCTGAGGTATATATGGTCGTAACCCCAATCTTGGACCATCTTCAATTGTCGCATGAATGGTCGTCCAAGATGATCTCATAATTGTTCTTTTTGTCGAAATTGACTATTGCAAATGTATGCTCATACTCGATTCCGCACGAAGTGACAGTCACTTTTTCTGTCCTAGAGGCTTCTCCATGAACCCATCTGCCAATTGCAATTTCATTCTAGTAGCCCTCAAAGCTGGTTTTCCCCATTTTTTCCAGATTTCCTTGGTGGCGATAGCAACTCCCACTCCACCATCAAGAAAAGCTTTGGACACTACTCCTTGGAATTCTACTGGTAGCGTGGTGTTTCCATCTTCTCCCTCGCAATACTCTCCAACCTTGTTTAATGGTACTGGCCTAGTGTTTAGTTGAGGCTTGTCCAACTCTCTGATCCCTTCATGTAGCTTCAAGGTGGGGTCTTTCACTCCAAATATTTCTAGGCATTGACCTACTGTGGTCCACATGTTTGGCCGTAACCTTAGGAGTTCTGCTAATGTGATGGTGCATGCCACCGGAGTGGACAACAACTCAATCAATCCTTGCGAATCCATTACTTTGTTAGAAGAAAGTCTTTGAGATGGGATTTCTCTCACTTCCGACTTGGCTTCATACTCTCCTAGGTAAGAGGGTAAAGTTCTCAGCGAGTCTGGTTGGCTGTGCCCCGAACTAATTGATCCTTGGTCTCCCCCTTGTGAATGTATCTCAAAGTTCATTTGTGACCTTGCCACAAATTCTTCAATAGGAGGTAAGGTTACATTCTCTTCTTTTCTCGTGCTATTCATGTGGTTAGTCATCCTATTAGCCTCATTGGCCTCACAGATTTTCTTCCACAGATCGTCTAGACCGTTACAGTCCTTACCCATTTCTGTCAATATTTTAGGCTGGAACCCGTCACTTGCCTCATCTATTGTATTTGGCACTATGATAGGCTCTCCTCTGGACTCATAGGCATTAGTGAGTCTTTCCTTTGTTTCTACTTTTTCCTCTAAAGTTGGTTGGATAGGAGTTGGAGCCGGTGCCTCATGCCAATTTGCAGGTTTACCCAACGGGTCTTCCATCAATGATTGAGCTGTTTTGATCATCTTTTTACTCATTTCCAACCTTTGTTTTTTTATTTCCGCATATGGATAAGTCATCCACCTTTGCTCCTAGGTTTGGTTCTTTTTAAGTCTAGCTTCATAAGCCTTTAGAAGCGCATCCAACTTCTCATTTACCTTGTCAGCCAAAACAGATCCTCTTGATCCCGCACTTTTGGGCTCTGCTATTTCCTTGGGTGCTATGGTTGCCGTGGTGTGTGAGCTTAAGCTAGCTAGATCCTCTAACCGCTCTAATCTATCCTTTGTATGTTTCAACTCCTTGGATAGAGCTGTTTGCTCTCGTTCCTTCCTGGATTTCATGCGCGCCTTTCTAGCTTTCCAAGTGCTTCTCTGATCTTTCGTTTCTGAACTTTGGGCATCGGTTTTTCGCTCTTCAAATATGGGTTGGTTCGTCATTATTTGAGCTTGGGCTCGTGTTACTGCTTGAATAGGTATGATTGTTTCATTTTCTGACCCTCCACTGGAAGGTACTGTTTTTGACATGTTCAAGGTGGTTTTTGCTCCTTTTCTCGGGTTTTTAGGGCAATCAAGAATCAAATGAGTAACTCCACCCTCAGTGCAATATGCGTTGACTCTAATGATTTCATCATGAGGATAGTCTCTTAGCCAATGGTATCCACCACACTTGTAGCATGGTCCCTTGGGTTGTTGAGGTGCTGCTTGAGCTCCCCTTTGTTGGTATGCATGTCTCTGTCCACCCATGCCTCCGTTGGCTATGAACAACAATGTTCGTTCATCTTAGCTATATCTTCCTTCTCCTGCTGCCTGCGCAGCTGTTGGTGGTCCTGTACTTCCTACATGCTCCATGGTTCTAGTGTCCAGGGTTCTTCCAATGGATAATAGACAGGGTTTTCCACATATCCATTGGGATCTTCATAATATGCATGCATAGGCACCAAAGCCTTATCCTCTGATTCAGTTACGGTTGGTGTGTGTCTTATACCAACTAGTCATAATCCTGGTAGGGGTGGTTGTTGCCCCAACATTGGTTGTGGTCTTTCTACACCTACAGGTCCTGGTAGGTTGTCTGCTTGATATCTAGGCATAGGTGGAGCTTGAGGAGAAGCTAGCGGAGCTTGGGGAGCGTAAGGTCTCTCTCTCACATATCCCTTGTTATAATAACATTCCTCAGTCCCATGGTTTGTCCATTTTTGTTCAATAGCACACCACTTAGGCTGTTTAGCCTGGGGTTTGGCGTACAAGTTAATCTTTTTTAGCACTTCATCTACAAGCAGCTCTTGGTTTACAGCTACTTCTCCTTTCGGTGTTGTCTTAGAAGACTTGCTTCCACTTTGTTGTTGTGAAGACGAATCGTCATCAAGGTCCTTGAACTCCCCCTCTTTGTAGACCACACAATTGTCCACAAGGTAAAGAGCCTCCTTGGTCAACTCATTCAACGTCGTGCTCCTCTTCATATGTAAGTCTTTCTGGAGATCCGCATTCCTTAGTCCCTGGATGAATATCAGCATGAGCCTGGACTGAGTTGGCAGTTCTCCCAGAGGACAAAACTTAACATATCTTTTAGTCTTAGGGCTGCCTTTCGTACAGATTCTCCATCTTTCTGTTTGAATTTATGGATTTGTGAGACGGTATTATGAGCTATCCCCCTTTGTGAGAATTCCTCAATAAATTGGTCAAGCACTTCCTCCATAGACTCAAAGTCTCTACGCTCTACAGAGTCAAACCAAGTGGCAGCATCATCCTCTAGGGTTAGTCCAAACCCTGCAAATTGGGTAGGGAAGTCTAACACCTCTTTGGCTCTAATTACACGCACAAAGGCTACTACATGATCTCTTAGGTCTCTGCTTCTTGTGTATTTCTTGTTTATCCATTTTTGCACTTGAGAAGGTCTAATTCTCTGATGGTCTACAAACTCATCATTGGATCTCCACATCCTAATCGATATACCTCCTCAAGTCTTCTGTAATAGGCTGGTTCCTCTCCCAGTGGTGCTCCTAAGACATAATTTCTAATGGTTCTCGTTGGAGGTGGTTCATCTCTTCAAACTCGTTCTATGGGTGATCCTCCAGGCTCTGTTGACCCTTGAGTCTGTGGCTTACTCTCTCCTTGATACTTTGAATAGAGGGGTGGTTCTTGCAAATCCCTTAGCCCTCATGCGGCTTGATAACCTTCTCGGTTTTGGTCTTGTTCCAATGTTGCACTCTGTCGAAGCCATGCCTGCAATGATGGCTGGTTTGCTGGTTGGTTTTGGTTGTTGAATGCTTGCGGTCAGGTGGAATGTGAGGTAGCGTCATACTCATCTGAAAAAGGATCCGTCGACTTACTTGGGGTGTAGGTGACTCTTGGCACTTCTTTAGGGGCATATGCTGATGCTCCTGGACTAGTTGCCCTTTCTACCTCCTCTGGGAGAATACGTTGGTATTCTCGCCCGTATCTATCAACAAAAACTATACCCTTTCCCATGGAAGTTTCATAAGAGAATAATTAAAGAACCTTGTCTTTGCTCAATTCATTTACGTATGGTTCTTTGCTGCGAAAGTAAGCGACTATACCCTCACTCTCATGCTTGTAGATTCCCACGTTCTCGTTATAAGTTGGAACCCTTGTTGTTTCTTATCATACATAAAAATAGTTCCGGACCGATCAATGTTTGGTGGTGGTTCTTGAGCTTCTGAAACCATTTACATTTCGCCACATTATTTCCATATCTGTAGTAATCTTCAGGGTTACTAACTATCAGATAGTGGTTCCCCATTTTGTCTCGAAATCTATCTCCATCATCATAGACTTGGATTATCTCCAATCTCTAAGCTGGCCTCTCTTCGATACAAATTCGCTTGCGTCCTCGATAGTCAGAATAGACTAGGGCTCCCCTCGAGTTTGTTCCCTCTAAGAAGATCACAGTGATTTTGGAATCATTCAAAGGATTCAGGGAGGTGCTTCCTCCTGGCATCGGTCCGTCGTATGTGAAACCTCCTGGCTATTGACTACCCATCATGAAGAAAGATTTGTCTGACGAAGTGTCAGTATCACTACCTTCCTCAATAATCGTTGCTAGCGGATCTAACCTTGCCTAAGTCACACTCTCTTCGGTGGACACTAAGCTACCTTGGTCACCTGCCACCTTCTGGTCTCTAACAATGTATCTTCCGGATCTTAAATTCATCAAACTTATCAATGCAATTTATCACAAATCCAACCACTCACCTGGAAAAGGATCAGTCTCCGCACAACTTCTTGCTTTGTTGGTTGCTGAAAATACCTATACACAAGCATTTAATTTCGGCAATCGAATCAAAGCATTTATCTCTTAGAGGTTATCTTAGTAATGATTGGTATAACTGGAGAGTTCATCTCAACCACTACTGTATTTTATACATTGTTGATGTTCTGGATTAGATCTGCTAATCTGAAACTATACTTCCCTCGGATGTTGATCAATTTACGTAAAAAATGTCTGAATTCAGTCTTTGCTCTGTCAAATGGACAAACAAGGTCCAAGTTTACTTCTGAAAGAAGTTTTGGAATCCTTAAGCCAAGTGGAATCTCACTGTCTAAGCTCAGTCATATTTTCTCTTCAGTCAGCCCCAATAGACATCCTATGCGTAGGATGTCTCCTGCTTAGTTTTGCCTAGATTTTTGCACTATGGTTTCCCCTTGATGTGCTGAGTCTACAACTGTTTTTACTTTTTGATTTGGACACCTATTGGCTGGTCAAAGAGTCAAAAATCTGTTCTGATAGCCTGTTGCTGATCCTGATCAGTCTAATCAACTCCAATTTGGACCAAAATTGACTAGGAGGCTTGCCTTAGGCTATACAACACCTTGCTATGCCCACTGTCAATGTCTGGCTTCAATTTCTTACTTTAGACATCCTACGCGTAGGATGTCTTTTTCATCAGAATGGCTGCAAACTCAAAGCACAGACTCCCCCTTGAGTTGCTGATCACTTTGGTATACTCAAAATTTGGTTTGGAGTCCAAAATCACACAGAAGACATCCTACGTGTAGGATGTCTTTTTGGCCTGTTTGACCCCAGACTTGACCGACAGTTTCCCCTTGATGTCAGTAATCCAATGGTATGCTTAGATTTTGGTTTGGATTTCTAAAGTCCCCAATTTTAGCTGTTCTTACCTTTTTCAGTCAAAAGTGCTAAAGTCTGTTTTGAACCCAATTTTCTCACTCAAATGAGATGAAACCCCTCTCAGTCACTCAATATATCATGCAAGACATGCTCATGTAGCCATTTTATGGTTTTGGTCTCAAAATAATGTTTTGGCACAATTTGGGTAGGATGTCTGGCAATTTCAGTCTATCTGGCCTTATCCTGTCAAGATATGGTCAAATTTTCACTTTTTAGTTGAATTTAGGGTAAACCCCACCTTCTGAACACATTGGTCAACTCAAAATCCCAAAATTCCCGCCAGATAAGCCTGTAGACATCCTACACGTAGGATGTCTCCTGGCTTGAAATTAATTTTTTTTCTAACAAAAATGCTCTTGATGCTCTGTAGCTCTATCAAAAACACTCAAAGTAACTTTTGGACTTCACTTAGGCTTTCAAACACACTTTTGCATCTTTTTGTGTATTTTACAAACTTGTGATGGCTTTACCAAGCAAGTATACATGCATGAAATGCTCTAGATCCTGAATCATGATGTCCTACTTACTATACTCCTACTCATCATGCGAAATGGTGATAATGGTGTTTTGGTTGCTTTATGGCCTCTCCGGACTCTCAAGCTCTCCTCTCACCGATTCTACCACTCTAACTCCTACTCAAGAACTCGACTACTACCTAAAACTATCTTGGTCTACCTAATCTACCTAAGTCGAAGGATCTAGACCAGACACACGCTTCCTAGACTCCCTCTAAGACCTAGAGAGTCCTCCACCCTCTGATCCTATCTAAATGTAAAACGAGACTCTTGGCAAGCCAAAAATCCCAATCCTCAAGGATTAGTCTCGGTCACCTACCTAAGGTTTTCGTCCCAACGGCGCCAATGTTGGACGGATACGCCGCGACGGACGTCAGCACACTCACCTAACATATAATGTCAACTAAGGACGAAGCTCGACCCGCAAGCGCGTGGAAGCAAGCATAAGGTGTCAACCTACACTCGACCAACTCCTAACTAATTCCTACAGAGGTCTCTACCAATTGTCTAAGTCACAGCCTTCAAGAGTGCATAAGAGGAAACTTCCTACAATTCTTTCTAGAGTCGAACACCCATCAAACAATTTCGAAACACCATAGAACTTGAAGGAGACCCTACTAACACCAATAGGTCTCTCTCCCTAAGGTCTATGAACCAAAACCCCAACCCAAAACACCCGGTGCAAAATCACGTACGATGTCTGTCCGAAATCTAAAGGTCTTCGTTTTCAAAATCTAAAGTGCCTAATGTGTAGCTCTACTCAATGTGAACGCGTGGATATGCTGCAATGCAAAATCGAACAACGTATGCTCACCCAAACACCATATGAAGCTCGTAGAAGGAGCTCACAAAACCGGACCGTACGCGCGCAATGTAGGTATCTGCACGTAGCTCTCTTAGGGGGCAACACGCTACACTTCTCCGCACTCGATTCCGACCACCGGTACACACGTAGCATCAAGATGAAGCTCACACTCTCTCTCGTACACAGTACGCTCACTCACAGACTTCAAAACTTGTTTTTTTTTAAATGACAAAAGTTCCTTCATTAAGGTCAAAAAGTGGTATATATACCTTACAATTCTCAAACCCAAAAGTTCCAAAATCAACCATCTACTCAATCTAAATATCAAAACTGGGATACAATCTGGAAACTTCTGTAAGTCCCAATATTTACAAGGTGAAAAATCAGGTTTTCCTCAATGAATGAATAATTACAAAAATAATAATCTTCCGAGTAGTTAGTTGCCGTGGGGTGTGTCCTGCTTCTAACAGAGACGAAGGAGGCGCTAGCCGCCTTCATTGAAGTACTAATGCCAGGCTGCAATGTCGTCAGTATTCAAGAGGTAAATTCTTCCATCTCGTGTTGCTCGTTCTAACCACAAATTGAGAGCATCATGTGGGAGGTCGGTGAAGTGCCATCACTGTTGTCAACCAAGACACACTGTCAATGAGTGCCAGCAATGAAGGCAGCGAAAGGGCTAAAATTGTCTACATCGACATTCATCACGAAGAAGTCATTCACATCAAAGAAGGAAATAAAATGGTGAGGCCTCTTTTCCCTAAAGAAACTGCAGTCAAAGTTATAACCTTTACTCCAAAGTGGCCTAAAGGGGCTGCTCGAGCCAAAGGTAAGGAGAAGATAAGCCACTTTGGAAACACATGACTCCGAAGGGAGAAGCATCTAGCCAAGCAAGTGCTTCAAGCTTAGAAAGCCGGGTTGTACCCACTTGCCAAAGAGGAAGTCATCCGAAGCTAAGCAGTGGAGGGGCGCCTACCGATTTGCACGGTGCATGCAAGTGCTACCAATCCACTTCGACAATTCTGAAGAAGAAGTGGTAAGGAGATTCCCATGTCCTAGGGAAGAGTGGTTCGATTACTGCTCTCGCTATTTTGGAAGACGGGTAGAGGATCTTCCTCCTCTCCTTGTACAACTTATGATGGAGAAGCTTTCTACCACGGGTGAAACCCAGTGTTCTGGGGAAGAGTTGCAATTGAATGGAGTAGAATTCATACAGCATGCCGACTATGGAAATTACCTGCAATTGCTACTAGCCAAGTGGCTGGGAGTGGTCAAACGCGTCGCCATCCCCCCTATGTGCTGAGCGACGAAGGAAAGGTAGAGCCAATGAAAGGCGACAACCTGCTGTGGATGTGCCAACTCATCAACACTGGCATGGTACGAGTATAAGTAAGTTGTCCACCCTCTGTGCATGATAGAAAACGAGTCAACAGCATTCTCGTTCAGATTCCTGCAGCATATGCATACGAATATCTATGTAGATAGGAAAGTCTTCTACCAACAGAAGATCGTATACCTATTCGGTGCGGCGGTACTAGGAGAAATCCTCAATTCCCCAAACCCTATCATTCTCCCCATATTGGATTACCATCATTCCTTTAATGTTTCTATCTTTATCCTGTTTTAACCTATCCACCCAACCCTGTAAAAAGCCGCTATGAGCCGCTATTGTCATTATTTTTATTTTTATTTTAAGGGTTTTTAATTTACTGAGCCACTACCATGGCAAGTGTTTCTTTCCCCACGTTCAGTGGAAAGAAGGAAGAAGATCTCACCATCGACTTTTTGGATGATTCGACATTGCTTGTGTCGTTTCCAACAAAGATGCCGACGCTTCACGACTTCGAATTTTTCCTCTACTGATGAAAGTAGAGGCCAAGTCCTAGTATAATGCATTGCCCCAGGCTACCAAGAATGCATGGGATGTGTTAAGGGCTGCTTTTTTAAAGAGTTTTGGTGGAGGCACAACCTCGGAGAAGCTATGGCCTACTGATAGAATTGAAGCATGGAGGTCTGCTAGAGTATGCCACCTACGAGTCCAAATTTGTGGACTTCTGGGAGAGATGGGTTGCCTCACTATAGGAAGGCAAAGGAGCACCTAATTTCCTAAAGAAGTACTGTTTCATTGCTGGTCTATGGTCGCCGCTTAGAGAGAAGGTGAAGGGAAGGTTTCCTGCAACATATAAGTTGGCAGTCAAAGTAGCCTGCCTTAAAGACAAAAATTGTGCATGCAAGCAAGAGTAAAAGAGTCAGAGGAAACAAGCTCAGCCCGACCAACCCCTCTACAACAGCCAGTCATAGATCCCAACCGCAAGAGGCATTAGAAGAGGAGCAAGACCTGCTGAGTCGCATCACCACCCAACTAGAGAGTTTATCTGCGCATCTGGTGCAGCAAGGACATGCACCTGTCAAGAATCCAGAACAAGGAAGAGGACAACTGTTACAACTGCGGGGAAGACGTGCATGGAATGTACTACTACCCACACCCAAGGAGGCAGAATTTCAATAGAGAGGGGGGAGACAGAATCATATCTCTCCGCCAAGAGCAAGACCACCACCACCACCTAGGCAACCAAGGCCAATCCCACCGGTCCAAATCCTTTGACCACCTGTACAACAACAACCACCACCCCAACCTCTCATTCCACCACTACCCCCACCACCTGCTGTGAACCAAGCGGTGAGTGTTATTAGCTTGGAGGCTAAAGGGAAGGCAAAGGTAGAAGAATCATTTTGAGAGAAGCACAAAGGGAAAGCGAAGGTAGAAGAAGTGGATGCTATGGGAGTGAAGCGTGCCAGGCACGAGGAAGCCTCTCAAAGAGAAGAGAAGATGAAAGGGAACGCCGAGTCTAGCAAGCAAGCAGCTAAATCGCGACGAAAAATAGACATCGTGGACTTCTCACTAGGTGAGTATGCAAAACCCTATGACTTAGTTTAGGATGTGTTAATGCAGGGCCCAAAGATAACTTGGCCCCAATTACTCCACCTTGCACCAAGGATGAGGAGGCAATGGACAAAAATGGTAAGCACCAGGAAAACAAGACCCAAGATAGTTGGGGCCATCTCTGGAAGGGATCTCGACAACATCCTACCGACCATGGATGCTCACATCAAGGGGCAATGAATATCAAACTTCTACATAGATGGTGGCGTGCAAATATGCGTCATGAGTGAAAAGATGATGCACGATCTACATCTAGAGGTAAGTAGGCCGGCACCCTGCCGAGCCAAGATGGCAAACAATGTAAGAGTAAAATGCGTGGGCATTGTGAATGCGGTCAAAGTAAAAGTATTCAATACAGAAGTGGAGGTAGACATCTTTATAATGCCACACAAAGGGGAGGGCTACCCCATCATTCTTGGGAGGCCTTGGATTATGGCTATGGAGGCTAAACAAGATTGGAGCACCGGAATGATTCAGATGAAGAACGCTAAAGGGAAGTCCATATTCTACGACATGAAGACTGGGAAGCAGTGCAACATGATCTTGGAGGCTTCAGAAGATGAGTCCACCAACGACTATTCGTCTACCTCAGGATAAGAGACAACCAGCACCGACGGAAGTGACAGTAGCATCAAAGTGATGGGGGTCATTCTTAAAGACCCAAAAAGATTGACACAATCTGAAACACCCCTGACAAACCAAGAGGAATCATCAGGTACGCAGTCCTTGGAGGATGCAGGAAATCACAAAAAATGCTCTCAAAGGAGTTAACAAATGAAGAAAGGAAGGAGTATGTCTCCATGCTAGGTAACTTCACTACTTTGTTCATTAATGGCTATGATAAGATCACAGAAATTACAGTAGTGCAACACCACATTAAACTCAAGGAAGGCAGTAAAGCCGTTGTACAAAAGCTTAGAAGACTTGGAGTAATCCAACAAGAGGCACTACTTAAAGAAGTGAGAAGTTTGCTACAAGCAGGTTTCATCTACCCTGTCAAAGACTCAAAGTGGGTCTCCCCAGTAGTAGTCACATCAAAAAAAAATGGTAAGTGGAGAGTCTGTGTGGATTATAAACCTCTCAATGCAACCACAAAGAGGGATCACTTTCCCCTCCCATTCCAGGATGAAATTCTCAATGAAGTGGCAGGTCACGAACGATCCACAATGTGCGATAGCTACTCAGGATACTTCCAGATTAGCATTGCGTAAGAATATCAGAAGAAGACAACCTTCATCACACCTTGGGAATGCTTTGCTTACAGAGTGATGCCGTTTGGCCTCACTAACACCCCGGCCACATTTCAACGCTATGTGACCTTTGTTTTCCAACCCTACATTGGAACATCAATACGGGTATTCATAGATGATTTTTGCATCTATAGTTCACGATCCCTTCATTTAAGCAAAGTCTATGATGTCTTAATCAGGCTGCAAACCTTGGGTGGCCAGCTCAACGTGGATAAGTGTCACATTGGTGAAAGCAAAGTCACCCTCCTTGGCCATGTAATTTCAGAAAAAGGGATTGAGGCTGACCCTAGCAAAATCTAGGCCCTAGTATCTTTGTCGTCACCCACCACAGCTAAGCAGCTGGTTTCTTTCCTTTAGAAGGTAAGATACTTAAGCAGGTTTATTCACTTGATATCTCAAGTGGTCCTTCCCCTACAACGACTCACCCAGAGGGATGTATTCTCATGGAGTGAAGAGAATGAGCAGCAATTTACTGAGGTAAAGCAGATCCTAGCTAAGCTTCCCACCATTTCACCTCCTAAGTGGGACGAGCCATTTTATGTGAACCCTAGTGTAGGGAGTGATACACTCGGAGCCGTGCTAATGCAAAAGGACCCCCAAACTTCTTTCATGCGTCCCATTTACTTCTCTAGTCGTGTCATGACCTCGACAGAAAAGGGATTTACCAAAGTAGAACACATGGTTATGGCACTAATGTTTGCCACCACAAAGTTCTGCTCCTATCTCCTGCCTAGACCCTTTGTAATCCTGACAATGGAAGAGGTTTTCCCATATTTAATGTGACACATGGATGTCTCATCTAGGATCTCAAAGTGGTTAATTAGATTACAAGAGTTTGACTACACCATGCAAGTAGAAAACTCCACCAGGGCTAGTTTAGCGGGAATTCTCACTCATCGGCATTATGAGCAGAAGCTGAAGGTCAACACGGAAGGGAAGAAAGAAACACCAATGGTAGAGAGTCCTAGGCTGGAAAGAGCTCACTCTCTTTTCTTTGACGGAGCATACAAGAGAACAATGGACCAGTCTGCACAGCAAACATAGTCATTTTAAACGAGCAACAAGAAAGAGTATTCTCCATCGGGCAGTTATTACACTCCCACTCCAACAATGAAGTAGAATATGCAGCCCTAATTCTTGGGTTGGAACAATGTATTTCACAAGTAATTCAGCACCTAAATGTGTTTGGCGATGCTTTGCTTTTGATAAGGCAGATAAATGGCACTTGGGTTTGTAAGAATCAGGTTTTTACTTGGTCAACTACGCCAAGTTAAGGATCTTCTAAGGAAGTTTGAAGCAGTGAAACTATTTCATGTCCCATAGCAAAAAATCAGGAGGCAAATGCTCTAGCCAAAGAAAGAATACAAGACGTTCCCGTAGGAGCCATCAAACTGAGGCTACCACTCTTCCAAGGTAGTGACGCTATGCCTGACATCATCAGCTTTCTAGATATAGGAGACTGTCCGGGAGGATACACCAAAGGCCAGAAGCAATGGCTGGTGAGGAAGGCTACCAGTTACCGCCTTGTATACGACCACTTGTATTGTAGGGGAAAGGATCAGATTCTCAGGCGGGTGCCAACCTCCAGTGAGATCACCGAAGTAATTTCAAGTTGCCATGATGGCGTCTGCGGTGGTCAATTTGCTCTAGATATGACCAGTAGGAAGATTCTACAGGCAGGATACTCTTGGCCTAGTTTGAACAGGGATGTACACCATTGGTGTAAAACATGCAAGGCCTGTCAAGTGGCCAGTGATCGCACATTAACCTATGAGCCACAAACTCCTATCATTTCATATGGTCCATTTGAAAAATGGGGAATAGATGCAATTGGTCCTTTACCAAGCGCCCAATCAGGTAAATTGTACATCATAGTGGGTGTATACTACATGACTCGATGGGCAGAAGCAACAGCCACCACCCGCATTACAGCCCAAGAGGTAGCAAAGTTCATTTTTGAGCATATCTGTTGCCGTTTTGGCACTCCTCTTGAGATAATATCACATAGAGGACCAAGATTTAGAGGTGATTTGGCGGGAGAACTGATGAAGAAGTTAGGCATCACACGCCGACATTCCACACCATACTATCCACAATGCAATGGTCTGGTAGAGAAGGTAAACGGAATGATTTGCAAAATCATCACAAAGTAGGTGAACAATCACACAAGGGACTGGGATAAACATCTCATGGCAGCTCTTTGGGCCTACCGAACAACGTTTCGAACATCATTAGGCTTCACCCCTTTCCATCTAGTTTATGGGAAGGAGGCAATTCTACCCATTGAGGTACAGATAGCCAGCTTACAAGTTTTGGCTAGCCAGATACATCATCCAATTGTAAATCTCCGAAACCATATCCTGGATCTGGAGAGACTCCAACTAGATAGGGAAGAAGCCAGACAGGAAGGACCATTCATCATCAAGAAACACTATGACAACGGCAGCTATAAGCTGATGGGGGATTTCAAAAGACTAGGGTCAATGGATGGAGATTGAAAAGGTATTTTCTTAGGTTTGATCCAGAATTCATGCTAGACAATCCAGAAGAGGGAGAACCCTCTAACTCCACAGCTAAACATGCAGAGGGAGGACTAGAAGCATGAATGCCTCTAGCTAGATGGGAGGGCTAATGGTAGCCAACTTTCGAAACCATGCCCGTGAGAACCACACCCTAAGGAAGGGAGGGTTAGTTACCAACAAGGAAAGAAAAAAAAAAGTCCTTTACCATTCACCATACCCCCAAGGTTAACCACCGGTGGGGCGCCGCCAGTTTGGCCACACCCCTCCAACATCACCACAAGACGATCTCTCTCTCTCTCTCTTACTGCCCGGCCCCGCCCATATTCTCTCTCTCCTACACACCCGCTGCATCATCCGGCGTGGTAGGCACCTTTGGTATCTCTGTCACACTTCAACCCCGGCGGGCCACCATAGATAATATACTCTCTCTCTCTTCCAAATATTCTCTCTCTCCTCTCTGCTTGTCCACACTCCAGCCACGGTGGGCCGTACCCCCACCTCCTCTCGTCCACACCCACTTCGGCCTAAAGCACCCCCCCCCCTTATCTACACCTAGATCTCCCCCCCCCCCCCCCCCTCTCTCTTGGAAGTAGCCACGGCGGGCCTTAGGGAAAGTATGAGCTCACCCTCTCCTCTCTCTCTCTCTCTCCTCTAACACCCCCACCATATCCTCCCTCTACCCCATCTCCTCCCAACCCCTCTTACTCTCTCTCCCTCTCCTCCCTTGGTGGGAACCACCCCCCTTACTTACTCCCTCTCCCTCTCTCGTTGACTAAAACACCCCCCCCTCCTTGTCGCACCCGCTGTCCACTACCCCCGCCCCCAGGCCTTGCGCTCCTCTCCTCCCGCCGTGCACGCATTTTTGCCATACACCACACCCCAACCCTATCCCCTCATCCCCTCCCTCACCATCTCCCCCCCGCACTCTCACTCTCTCTGGCGCTCGGTCTCGCCCGATCACTGCCCGACTCCACATCACCGCAAGCTCGTGCTCCCTGTACACTACCGCACGCTACACACACACACACACACACACACACACACACACACACCTTTTTTTCACCATCCTCGGCCCCCCCCCCCCACATCTCTGCGTCGTCTGCACTGGAAAACACCGGAAAAAAAATAGATATATATATATATATATATATGTATATATTGCATACATTCCCCCGTTCCCACGCACGCTCGCGCACACACATTTGCTTACATATACACTCACACTCATGCTCACACGCACATGTACAAATACCCTCACACACCCATACGTGCACACACACACATATACGCACCACAAATACAAAAAAAACAAAGGATTCCACGACTACGACAACGGAAAAGAAGGACGACCCAAAGCACATGCCGCCAACAACAAAAAGGAGAAATGCGCCGAAGCCATGCCCTGACCCCGAAAAGACGTACGCACTACATCGACGCACCGGCAACACACCATTTGCCGGAAACACGCAACCACGATGCCATTTTTAGTAATTTATAGGTTATTTTCATCATTTCTTCAGTTTTCACCCAAGCCATTGTAAAATTCCCACTTTGTAAATTCCCTCTCTCTAGGTGATGGTCACAAAGGCCCACCTAGAGATTCTCATCTTTTAATAACCTCCCAAAACAAAGCAAGGGTCAACCACACTGGGCCCACCACTTTCTTTGTCTCCCCGATTAGCTTACCCTAATCACACCAGGATTACCATAATCCAAGCAGCCAACACCTATAAATTGGCACTGAGAGGTCACTATCGGGGGGGGCTATTCATGAGAGGTCAGCACTTGGTAGAGTGTAGTGGGAAGAGTTGACACTATTGGCATCACAAGGAAGGGGGCTTCTGTGTTGGTTTGCCTTGGTATTTGCACCATGTGAAGGGAGCCACGTCCACCTCTCAACTCCAATGGTCGATGCACACACGTATACACACTCTTGGTAGAAAGCTTCACAATCATTGAGTCGACTTAGAGAACGCACCAAATAGTTTGCACCATCTTTTCTCCCTACCTCTCTATCACCAGGGTGTGTCGCCTCGCCGAAAGGAAGGTCGTTGTAAATACGACAGAAATAATTCTCCCTCACACCCCCGAGGGTTTTCATCATTTGTCAATCTCTCTCTCTCTCTCTCTCTCTCTCTCTCTCTCTCTCTCTCTCTCTCTCTCTCTCTCTCTCTCTCTCTCTCTCTCTCTCTCTCTCTCTCTCTCTCTCTCGTGTGTGTGTGTGTGTAATTTTGCAGTGTTCATATCATCGTGGTCTGTGTCCTAGCGACTCAAAGCTAGGTGGTGCCCCATGTTTGCTTTACCGTTTGACAGGCTCGAGGCGCGCCATTCGGTCCCCGGTGTTTTAGAGGCCGTCGGGGTTCGTGGTTCACTTTGTTACCATCAACACATTGGTGACATTGGTTCTAGTACAACCAGTAGTGGAGAGGGATGAAAAATACAAAATAGCATACCACTAATGATATAAAATCAATAGATCCGCATACTTGATGAACCTTCCTTTCACATAATCAAGTCTATACGTGATAAAAGAGAGACAAAGAGCGAGATACTAGGTGCAATCTCCCCCCATGCAAGAGTGAGCATTTCCTCTTGCACATGCCGAGGCCGCCTCCCTCATCGGATAGGAGTCTTCGATGTCGAGATGAAGACATGCTCTCTCTCTCTCTCTCTCTCTCTCTCTCTCTCTCTCTCTCTCTCTCTCTCTCTCTCTCTCTCTCTCTCTCTCTCTCTCTCTCTCTCTCTCTCTCAAGATTGCTTGCTCAATCTCTGTCTCTCAAGCTCGCTCTCACTCGCTTTCAACCTCTCTGGCGGTGAGGTTGTTGAGACACTTGCAGGGATTGAACCCTTGCACATACTAAGTGTGTAATCAAATTTTATTTGATTACTCTCAAATTGCTGTCTGTTTGACGAGCCTGCCAAGATGAGTTTGTGAGTTTGTGTGGTGGGTTTTGTTCAATTTTGTAGCTCTATGCCTCAAGATCTCCCTACTCTCTCTCTATCTCTCTCTCTCTCTCTCTCTCTCTCTCTCTCTCTCTCTCTCTCTCTCTCTCTCTCTCTCTCTCTCTCTCTCTCTCTCTCTCTCTCTCTCTCTCTCTCTCTCTCTCTCTCTCTCTCTCTCTCTCTCTCTCTCTCAATTGCCCTGCTAAGCTGCTCTCTCTCTCTCTCTCTCTCTCTCTCTCTCTCTCTCTCTCTCTCTCTCTCTCTCTCTCTCTCTCTCTCTCTCTCTCTCAATTGCCCTGCTAAGCTGCTTGGTTCCATGCCTTCCCAATTTGCTTTAATTTTCTTTGTAGCACTACATCTAACTCTACTCTGTTTGCCCTGCTCAAGCCCTCAAGGCTTGCACACTCCTTCAAGCTTCGCCTCGATTTTCCTTGCTTTCCTTGCTTCCAATTCTCAAGCTCAACTCCTTGCATGTTGCTTGCAGCTCTTCCAACTTAACTACTCTCTTTGCTTGGCCTCGGATTCCCCCTCCCTGATGCCTTTGATTCAAGCTTGGTTCTCTCCCTACTGAGCCTCAATTTCTTGGTTGTGCTGCTCGATCCCTTGCCTGATTTCCTTGGAGAGCTTCAAAGCTTGGATTCTCCTGTAGATTCCCTACTTGACAGGGAGGGCTTCATGCACGGGTGGAAGCGGGGATCAAGGGGTGCTGCTAGGCTCTAATACCACTTGTAGAATCCAATCCTATGAGTGCAAGAGAGGGAAGGAGAGAAGAGGAAAGAGGATGATGCAGACACAGAGTGTGGTGGAGCTTATGAGACTAAAGGTCTCACTCTCCTTCTTAGCATTATATCCAAAGAATAGTAATGGGTGGGCACTAGGCCACAACCCACATCTACTACCTCCATCCATGGCACTAGGCCACAACCCGGCCACGAGGCCTAAAACCTAACACACCAAAGGTGCTTAGGTATACTACAGCCATTGTTAGTTGAAGACTGGTGGCCACACTCAACTGAAGACTGACAAATGAGAAAAGAAGAAAATCCTATGTAGTCATTCTCTGATTAAGAAAACCTGTAATTTCACTTGTAAATACTGGGGCTTGCAGAAGTTTCCGGTTTTGTATATTATTTTTTGCCATTAGACTGAATAGGATTTCACTTTGGAACATGAGTATGTGTATTTGGAAGGTATATATACCAAATTTTAACCTTAATGAAAAAACCCTTGTTCATTCTATGAAGTGTCTATGAGAAGCGTATTCTGTGTATGAGAGAGAGTGAGAGCTTATCTTGACGCTACGCGCACACTGGTGGTTGGAATCAAGTACGGAGAAGTTCCACGTGCTGCCCCCGGAGAGAGATACGTGCCAATACCCACATTGCGCATGTACGACCCGGCTTCACGAATAGACATGCGAGCTATCTCTAAGGATTTGGTAAGTAAACGGTGTTTGTTTTTGCGTTTCAGCATATCCACGCGTTCATATTGAATAGAGCTACACATTAGGCATCTTAGTTTTCAAAAACGTCAACCTGAAAAAACTTGTCCATCCTACGTGATTCTGCACCGGGTGCCTTAAAGAGAGTGGCCTATTGGTGTTAATAGGATATCCCTCAAGTTTCGTAGCATTTCGAGAACGTCTAATGGGTATTTGGCTCTTGGAAGCATTGTAGGAAATCTCCTCTTGTGCACAATAATAGGTTGTAACTTAGACATTGGGTAGACACCTCTCTAGGAAGTAGTCAATAGTCGGTCGAGTGTAGGTTGAGACCCTATGCTTGCTTCCACGCGCCTGCGGGTCGAGCTTCGTCCAGAGCTGACAATTCTTGTTAGGTGAGTTCTCGTTGTGCTAACGTTAGTCGTGGCGTATCCGCCAACATTGGCGCCGCTATCGGGGATGAAAACCCTAGGTAGGTGATCGAGACTAGTCCTTGAGGATAGGGATTCTCTGGCTTGCCAGAGCCTTATTTTACATTTAGATAGAATTAGAGGGTGGTGGACTCTCTAGGTCTTAGGAAGAGTCTAGGGAGCATGTGTCTGGCCTAGATCCTTCGACTTAGGTAGTATTAGTTAGGTTGTGGTGTGGAGAGTAGGAGTTGGAGTGGTAGATGCGGTGAGCAGATAGCTTGAGAGTCCGTGGGAGGCAAGGAAGCAACCAAGACACCAAAATCACCATCTCACATGATGAGTAGCAGTAGGGTAAGTAGGACATCATGATTTATGATCTGGAGCACTTCATGCATGTTATATTTGCTATTAGGCTCATCGAAGAACTATAAAAGATGATAAATTATGTTCACAAGCTGAATTGAAGTCCAAAAGTTTCTGTGATTAGTGTTGAGAGATCTACAAAGCATAGGGAAGCCCACTGACAGGGAAAATTTAAATTCTAAGACAGTAGACATCCTACGTGTAGGATGTCTACATGGTGATCTGGCAAGATTTTTGAGAATCTGAGTTGACCAGAGTGTTTAGAAGGTAGGTTTTACCCTATTTTCACATGGAAAGTGGAAGATTGACCATATCTTGACAGATTGTGGCCAAAAGACAGGAATTGCCATACATCCTACCCAAACAAAGCATAATATTGAAACCAAAACCATAGGATGTCTTCATGTGCATGATCTACATGATTTATTGAGTGCATGTGAAAGGTTTCATCTCAATTGGAAGAGAAAATTGGGGTTTAAGCAGACTTTAGCATTTTTTACAGAAAAAAGGGCTAGAATAGCTAAGTTTGGGTTCTTTTGACATTCAAACACAAATCTAAACACACCAGGGTGATCAGCACATCAAGGAAAAGTTGTGGGCCAAGTTGGATTAAAACCTGATGCAAAAGACATCCTACACGTAGGATGTCTAAGGCATGATTTAAAAGCTCAAAATTATATTTTAGACATATCAGGCTCTCATATAGCCTTAGAGAAGCCTCCTAGTCAAGTTTGGTCCAATTTGGAGTTGATTTGACTGGTGAATTCATTAGAACGGACATTAGGCTTCTGGAACAGATTTCTAACCAGTCGACCAGCTTATAGCTATCCAAACCAAAAAAAAAGTGAGAGCAACTGTGAGCTCAGCACATCAAGGGAAAGCTACAATGCAAATTTTAGTAGAAATAGAGTAAAAAGACATCCTACTACATGGTCATTTTAGGACAATTTTAAACTGTGGACATACCAGGAGGTTCTAATTGACTTAAAGGTTCCAGAACTTCTTTCAGAAGTGAAATTGGACTTTGTTTGACCTGATTACGGAGCAAAGATGAGAATTAAGACGTTACCTCTAGACTGACAAACACTTGGGTGGTGTACAGTTCAAGATTAGTGGACCTAATCAAGAACATCAGAAGTGTATAGAGTACAGTAGTGGTTAGGATTAACCCTGCAGTTATACCAATCATTACTAAGACCACCTCTAACAGTTAATTGCTTTGATTCGATTGCCGAAATTAAACGCTTGTGTACAGGTATATTCAGCAGCAACAAGGCAAGAAGTTGTGCAGAAACTGATCCCTTGCCAGGTGAGTGGTTGGATTTGTGATAAATAGCATTGCTAAGTTTGATGATTTCAAGATCAGGAAGACACATCTGAAGAGACCAAAAATTGGCAGGTGATCAGGGTAGCTTAGTATCCACTGAGGAGAGTGTAACTCAGGCAAGGCTAGATCCATTAGCCCCAATCATTGAGGAAGGTAGTGATATTGACACTTCATCAGACAAATCCTTCTTCATGATGGGTAGTCAACAGCCAGGAGGCTTCTCTGGTGAAGGACCAATGCTAGGAGGAAGCACCCCTCAAAACCCTTTGAACAAGGCCAAGTTCACTATAATCTTCTTAGAAGGAACAAACTCTTGGGGAGCCCTAGTTTATTCTAACTATCGGGGACGCAAGTGTATTTGTATAGAGGAACGGCCTTCTTAGAGACTGGAGATAATTCAAGTCTATGATGATGGAGATAGATTCCGAGATGAAAAGGGGAATCACTATTTGATAGTTAGCAACCCTGAGGATTACAGGTATGGAGATAATGTGGAAAAAAGAAAAATGGTCTCAGAAACTCAAGAGCCGCCCCCTAAAATTGATCGACCTGGAGCTCTTTTTATGTATGATAAAAAAACAACCAGAGTCTCTACCTATAATGAGAATGTGGGAATTTACAAGCATGAGAGCGAGGGAGTAGTCTCTTGTTTTCGATGCAAATAACCCTACCCAAATGAATTAAGCGATGACAAGGTTCTTTACTTGTTCTCTTATGAAATTGCTATGGGGAAGGATATCATTTTTGTTGACAGGTACGGGCGAGAATACAAACGAATTCTGCCAGAGGAGGTAGATAAGGCAACAGTTCCATAAACATCAACATATGCCCCCGATGAAGTACCAAGGTCCACCTATACCCCTAGCAAATCAACAAATCCATTTTCAGAAGAGTATGACGCAACATCACATTCTAACTAGCAGCAGGCTTTCAACTATCAAAACCAGCAGGCAACCCAACCATCATTGCAAGCATGGCTTCAACAAAATGCAACATCCGAACATGACCAAAATAGAGGTGGTTATCCAGCCGCACGAGGGCTAAGAGATTTACAAGAACCACCACTCCATTCACCTTACCAAGGCGAGTAAGCCGAAAACTCAAGAGTCGGTAGAGCACGGAAGACAACCCATAGAACGAGTTTGGAGAGATGAACCACCTCCTGCAAGAACCGTTGACTTAGGAGCACCTCTGGGTGAGGAACCCCCACTACCGAAGGCCATAGGAGATATATCGAGTAGGACGAGGAGAACCAATGATGAGATTTGTAGATCATCGTAGAATTAGACCTTCTCAGGTGCAAAAATGGGTAAACAAAAAATACACGGGAAACAGAGATCCTAGGGATCATGTAGCACCTTCGTGCGTGTAATTAGAGCTGAAAATGTTTTGGATTTCCCTACTCAATTTGCAGGGTTTGGACTTTTACCCTGAAAGAGGATGTCACCACTTGGTTTGATTCGGTGGAGCGTAGAGATTTTGAGTCTATGGAGGAGGTTTTTGACGAGTTTATTGAGGGGGGGTAGCTCATAATACAGTCTCACAAATCCATAAATTCAAACAAAAGGAAGGGGAATCTATGCGAAAGGAAGCCCTACGACTAAAGAGATATGTGAAGTTCTGCCCTGTGGAAGAACTACCAACCCAATCCAGACTTATTCTTATATTTATTCAAGGACTAAGAAACGCAGATCTCCAGAAGGACTTACATATGAAGAGGAGAACAACCTTAAATGAGTTAGCTAAGGAGGCTCTTTACCTTGTAGACAATTGTGCGGTCTACAAGGTGGGTGAATTCAAGGATCTTGATGACGATTCATCCTCACAAACAAAGTGGAAGCAAGTCCACTAAGTCAGCACAGAAATGAGAAGTAGTTGTAAGCCAGGAGCAGCTGGTGGAAGAAGTGCTAAAAGAAATTAATATGTATGCCAAGCCAAGAAGCCAAAGTGGTGTGCAATTGAACAAAAATGGATAAACCATGTGATGGAGGAATGTTGTTATAACAAGGGATATGTGAGAGAGCGACCTTATTCTCCACAAGCTCAAGTAGCATGTCCTCAAATCCCACTGATGCCTAGGTATCAAGCAGGTAACCTACCAGGACCTTTAGGAGTTGAAAGACCACAACCAATATTGGGGCAACAACCACCCCTACCGGGAGTAAGACCGGTCGGCATAAGATATGCACCAACGGTAAACGAACCAGAAGAGAAGGCTTTGGTACCCATGTATTCATATTACGAAGATCCCAATGGATATGCAGAAAATCCTGTCTATTATCCACCTGAAGAACCTAAGATGCAAAAACCTTGGAGCATGATTGGAAGTACGAGACCACCAAGAGCTACCCAAAGTGCAGGAGAAGGAAGATACAGCTTGGATGGGTGAATTCAAGGATCTTGATGACGATTCATCCTCACAAACAAAGTGGAAGCAAGTCCACTAAGTCAGCACAGAAACGAGAAGTAGTTGTAAGCCAGGAGCAGCTGGTGGAAGAAGTGCTAAAAGAAATTAATATGTATGCCAAGCCAAGCAGCCAAAGTGGTGTGCAATTGAACAAAAATGGATAAACCATGTGATGGAGGAATGTTGTTATAACAAGGGATATATGAGAGAGCGACCTTATTCTCCCCAAGCTCAAGTAGCATCTCCTCAAATCCCACTGATGCCTAGGTATCAAGTAGGTAACCTACCAGGACCTATAGGAGTTGAAAGACCACAACTAATATTGGGGCAACAACCACCCCTACCGGGAGTAAGACCGGTTTGCATAAGATATGCACCAACGGTAAACGAACTAGAAGAGAAGGCTTTGGTACCCATGTATTCATATTACGAAGATCCCAATGGATATGCAGAAAATCCTGTCTATTATCCACCTGAAGAACCTAAGATGCAAGAACCTTGGAGCATGATTGGAAGTATGAGACCACCAAGAGCTACCCAAAGTGCAGGAGAAGGAAGATATAGCTTGGATGAATGAGCACTGTTTCTCATAGCCAACGTAGGCATGGGCGGGCAGAGGCATGCTTACCAATAGAGAGGAGCTCAAGGAGCACCTCAACAGCCTAAGGGACCCTGCTACAAGTGTGGTGGAGATCACTGGCTAAGAGATTGTCCTCACAATGAAATCATTAGAGTCAATGCATATTGCATAGAGTGTGGAATTACTCACTTGATTCCTGATTGCCCTAAGAACCCGAGCAAAGGAGCAAAAACTACTTTAAACATGCTGGAAGCAGTGCCATCCAGTGGGGGGTCAAAAAATGAAACAATAATACCTATTCAGGTAGTCACATGGGCACAAGCTCAAAGAAGGACAAACGAACCCATAATTGAAGAGCCAAAGACCGATGCCCCTAGTGCAAAAATGAAAAATCAACAAAACACTTGGAAAGCTAGAAAGGCTCGTATGAAAGCCATGAAGGAACGAGAGCAAACGGCTCTATCCGAGGAGCTTAAACACACAAAGGATAGATTGGAGCGATTAGAGGATCTAACTAGTGTAAGTTCACGCACTGCTGCAACCATAGGGCCCAAGGAAATAGTGGAACCCAAAAGTGCAGGATCGGGAGGATCAGTACTGGTAGATCAGTACTGGTAGAAAAAGTAAATGAGCAACTTGACACACTTTTAAAAGCATACGAAGCCAGACTCAAAAACAACCAAAATCAAGAGCAAAGATGGATGACTTATCCATATACGGAACTAGAAAAACAGAGGTTGGAAATGTATCGGAAGATGATTGAAACAGCCCAATCCTTGATAGAAAACCCACTTGGTAAACCGGCAAGTTGGCAAGAGGTGCCAGCTCCAACCACTATCATACCAACTCTAGAGAAACAAGCAGACATAAAGGAGGGACTCATGACTGCTTCAGAGTCTAAGCCAGAACCTATCATAGTGTCAAATACAACAGATGAAACATTTGATGGTTTTCAATCCAAAACATTGGCGAGGATGGTTAAAGAGTGTGACAGTCTAGATGACCTGTGGAAGCAAATCCGGGAAGCAAATGAATCTAATGGGGTAAACTACCAACTAAATCGTGCAGGGAAGGAGAAAAATGAGATCTTACCTCCCATTGAATAATTTGAGGCAAGATCACAAATGAACTTTGATATGCATTCACAACAGGGGGACCAGGGGTCAATTATCTTGGGGCACAGCCAACCTGACTCGCTAAAAACTCTACCCTCTTACCTAGGGGAGTATGAAGCTAAGTCTGAGGTGAGAGCAATCCCATCTCAAAGACTTTCTCCCACCAGAGTAATGGATTCACAAGGGTTGATTGAGTTATTGTCCACCCCTCTGGCATGCACAATCACATTAGCCAAACTCCTGAGGTTACGACCAAACATGTGGACCACAGTAGGCAAATGCTTAGAAAAATTTGGAGTAAAAGACCCTACCTCGAGAATTCAAGAAGGGATCAGAGAACTGGACAAGCCTCAACTGAACATTAGGCCTATACCTTTAAACAAGGTTGGAGAATATTGTGAGGGAGAAGATGTAAATACCACACTACCAGTAGAATTCCAGGGAGTAGTATCCAAGGCTATTCTCGACAATGGAGCGGGAGTCGCTATCGCCACCAAAGAAATCTGGAAAAAATGGGAAAAACCGGCTTTGAGAGCAACCAGAATGAAATTACAACTGGCAGATGGGTTCATGGAAAAGCCTCTAGGACTTTTAGAAAAAGTAATTGTCACCTCTTGCAAAATCAAATATGAGCATACATTTGCAATAGTTGATTTCGACAAAAAGAACAATTACGAGATCATCTTGGGAAGACCGTTCATGAGACAATTAAAGATGGTACAGGATTGGGGTTATGACCACATATACCTTAGGCGTGGTGAAACTACAACCAAAATATACCTAAAAGACCATAGTTACAAGGATGTGAACCAGACAACAGTTTGAAGAGTTAGATTCGGGTACATTGGCAGGGTCCGAACTCCCAGCATGGTTAGGGCAAAAAAAAGAGCTATGGATGTGTGGATCTTGAAAAGAGAGGAATGTATCTTAGAAAGAGCTATTGAGGACAATGATTATATTTCGGAACCTTTTCCCGAAGATGCATTAGAGCCTATGGAATGGGAACACATACTAGCAACGTTGGATGTCTGTGCCATTACAAATAGCCCAACAACAAAATTTTGTGATAAGGACGGTTATGATGTGCTACCCTATTACACAGTAAACAAAATTTTGGGAGCTTCACATTGTGGGAGCTTGAAAAGAGAGGAATGTATCTTAGAAAGAGCTATTGAGGACAATGATTATATTTCGAAACCTTTTCCCGAAGATGCATTAGAGCCTATGGAATGGGAACACATATTAGCAACGTTGGATGTCTGTGGGATTACAGATAGCCCAACAACAAAATTTTGTGATAAGGACGGTTATGATGTGCTACCCTTGTACCTGTAGGAGATGAGAATGTAGACTCACCAGAACAAGAAGAGTTTTATGACTCCTTTGTGCATCTGGAATTAAGTAACAATGTAGATAACGAGTGTTCAGACAGCTCAAGCGAGAGTAGGGAAAGAACCTCAGATATCAAGTTTTATGATTTTGCAAATCAACACCCTCGACGCAGGAACGCTATAGAAAGAAAAGAGCAGAAAACAAGATTAGAGAAAACTTGACACCCAGGATAAAAGACAAAACGCACTATCTAATGCTAGTCAAGGCAGAAGATTGTGTAAAAGACAAAATATCATGGAGATTCTCAAGAGTTTGAGGGAAAAGGACACATGAGGACATGAAACAAGCACGAAAAACTAAAACGGAAACAAATTCAAGAAAATATAAACAATCAAAACGTGAAAAGACAAAAGATCCAGAGTGGACCAAAATGGAGCGTAAGAAGAAATACCAAGAACTTAAATGGACGTTACGAGAGATATGGATTACTAAAGCAGAAAGTGAAGGTAAGGAGGATTCAGAAAAAGAAAACATGGACGTACCGTCCCACTATCAAAAATTCACCATCCAAGATAGAAAAATCATAATAACACCACCAATAAGAGAAAGAATAAACCAGGAATCTTACGATGGGCCGGAAAATGCAAAATGAATTGACCTCGCTACGTCAGGTGAAGAGCCTCGGCTTGTCTATATAGCAACTGATTTACGGCCTGAAGAAGAAGAAATGCTAACACATCTTCTCAAGAAGTATAAAGATGTGTTTGCATGGTCTTACAAAGACCTCAAGGGAGTTGATCCATTGAGATGCCAACATACAATTCCGTTAAAGTCAGATGCCAAACCAAGCAAACAGCGTCCTTACACATATAATGACACATTTGCTAAACGAATCAAAGAAGAGATTGACAAACTGAAGGAGGCCAAATTCATCTATGAAATTGAGCATACAAATTGGGTGTCACCCATTGTGGTTGTCCCCAAAATAACAGAAAGTTGCGTGTTTGTGTGTGTGTGTGTGTGTGTGAACCTCAAAAAGGTAAACGCAACAACAGTAAGGGATAATTATCCCTTGCCAATCACAAAACATGTGCTTGAGAGGGTAGCGGGAAAACAGGCCTATTCATTTCTGGATGGGTTTTCGAGGTACAACCAATTGGAAATTGCAATAGAGGATCAACACAAAATCGCATTTTCCACAGAATGGGGAATATATGCGTATAGAGTTATGCCTTTTGGCCTAACCAATGCCCCAGCCACCTTCCAAAGGTTAATGACTCATGCATTCAAAGAATACCTTATAATATTCTGAGAAATATATATGGATGATCTCTGTGTCCACTCTCTTGTGCGGGAAGAACACATTGACCATTTACAAAAGATATTTGAGAAGTGTAGAACATATCGAATCTATCTCAACCCGGAAAAGTGCATTTTTATGGTAAGGCAAGGTCGCATCTTAGGACATATTGTCTCAAGAAATGGCATAACCACTGACATAGACAAAATTAGAGTCATAGCAGACTTGTCGAGGCCTACTAATGCCAAACAAGTACAATCTTTCACGGGACACTGCGGATATTATCGAAGATTCATATATATGTATGCAGTCATTGCACAACCACTATATCGCTTATTAGTCAATTTTGACTGGACTGAGGAGTGTGAAAATTCATTCAAAAAGCTTAATAAAAACCTTATATCAGCACCTGTACTTAAAGCACCAGATTGGGAAAAGATATTCCATGTTCACATTGATGCCTCTACATACGCAATTGGAAGTATTCTGGCTCAACCTAGAGACGGAACAATGGATTTCCCAGTTTGTTATGCGAGCCAACAGCTAAATAGTGCAAAAAAGAACTACACCACCACTGAAAGAGAGGGATTAGGAATGATATATGCTGTAAAGAAATTTTGGCATTATCTGCTTGCAAACAAATTTGTGTTCTTCACAGATCATCAAGCTCTTCTATATCTAGTAAATAAACCATGCAATATTGGGAGAATTGTATGATGGTTTATTATATTGCTAGATTTTGACTTCACACTGGTAGTAAAAAAAGGTAAAACACATCTATGAGCAGATCATCTTTCAAGGCTACACAACGAGGAAGCTCCTGAAGGAATCGATGCTGACATACCTGATGCTTATCTTTTCAATATTGAAATGATACCCAAATGGTCACAAAAAATTATTAGCATTCTTTCCTTTGGAGGTAGATTTGATAAAAAAGGAAGAAGGATCCACACAACAAACATTTTGACAAACAAAAAAAAACTTTCAATTGATTGCAGGACGACTATACCATCTAGGCTCGGACAAAGTTCTACGCTTATGTATAAATCCAGAGGAATTCGAGTGTTATCTTGAGGAAGCACACATCCAAGAGTGTGCATGTCATTGTTCAACAATGAAAACACACCAAAGATTGAAACACTTAGGAGTATATTGGCCAACTATATATACTGACACGCATGCTTATGTTAACAAATGTATTGTATGTAGTGCCAAACGATCGGTGGATCACGCAACATTGTTTCAGGTAACCATTTCACCTGCATGGAGTCAATATATTATTGATTTCTTAACAACGAGGACATTTCCTGAAAACATAACAAAAGCACGACAAAGGGCTATAGAGTTGGAGGCTCGCGACTTTAATTTAATTGAAAATCAACTCTACAAGCGAGGAAAGGACAATCAACTTAGAATCTGTGCAAGTGAAAGTGAATACCTGCTGATTCTAGAACACGCACATGGAGGAATAAGTGGATGCCATTTTTCAGGCGATAAGACGACAAAGATTGTCTTGCAGGGATATGGTGGCCTACATTGCATATGGATGCTGAGGAATTTGTAAAGCGTTGTGACGCATGTCAGCGCACTAAAGTGCTGATAAAAGAGATGAGATGCCACTACGGCCAATGATGGGAGCACAAGCATTTGCAAAATGGGGAATTGATTTTGTGGGGCCTATTTCACCCCCTGCGTATCGCACCCATACCCAATATATCATTGTGGCTACGGACTATCTCACAAAATTGGCTAAAGCCAAAGTAACACAAAAAGCAGATGCAAGGACCACTGCACAGTTTTTGTATGAGAATGTCTTTGTACGATACGGATTACCAATCAAAATTGTCAGTGATCGGGGAACACATTTTCTTAATGAAGTCATTGAATATCTGCTAGAGGAATTCATGGTCATACATAAAAAATTTGATCCATATCATCCACAAGAAAATGGACAGGCTGAGGCCACAAATAAAACCCTATGCACTGTTTTGACAAAAATTGTATCAGAATCAAGGGCAGACTAGGATCAACAATTACACTCAACACTATGGGCATAAAGGGTAGCTTATAAAACATCAATTGGAACAACACCGTACAACATGGTGTTTGGTCTAAATGCTATATTACCCATAGAGTTTTTGATTCCAACTCTACGAGTGGCGAAACGCTAAGAATGGACAGGTCATAAACTCTCTTCAAGAATAGATGATCTTGAGAAGCTAGATGAACTTCGCCTGAGAGCTGTAGCTTCAATCTATGCTCAGAAGAGAAGACAAAAGGAGTTTTTTGACAAGCATGTGCGCACGAAAGAGTTTAAAACAGGTGATTATGTACTTGTTTACACTTTGAAGCAACATGCCAAAAAACTTAAAAAGCGAGGGATGGGACCCTTTGTGATTAGTGACTTATCACAAAGCGGAGCCGTCAAACTTGCGACATGGAAAGGCAAAGAAATGCCAAATTGGATTAGTGGATGTCGGTTAAAAAAGTATCATTTACCACTAACATAGGATATGCTTCAACAAATCCATCATGAAAAACAATGGACAAAGGAGAAATAAAGGGTAAGAGAAGAAGCACAAGCACAAGCAAAAGAACACATTGCAAAAAGAAGGGTTCTACAACAACAACAATAAATTGGATCACCATTGCGAATAAATGCTATTCGATTAACGAATGTTGATGAAGACACGGTGGATCCAATAATCGCAGTCAAAGTGGGTAGTAACCAAGTTGAATCGACGGCATTGCTTGATTCAAGAGCTCAAGCAAATCTAATTTCTTGCAAATTATATAAACAGCTCAAGTCTGAAGAACAACTCCATCCTACTCAACAAGCACTGGAAAGCAGTACATCACATTCATTAAGCATGTTGGGATGGACGATATTGCATGTACAAATGCATCGATATGTTTATCCCCACAAGTTTTATGTAGTTGAGGATGCGAGCACAATATATCCAATGATGTGGGGACAACCATGGCAGAAAGAGTATAATATGCAAATAGATTGGAGTTTGAATACGGTCAAAATTTAACAAGCACAAAAACACCAGGTGGTAGCATTTGCTCAGACAACCCAGACAAACCAGATAATGGTGTCACAATCACTTGATAAAGAGAAAAAGGCATGGGTGCCACTTAACCAGCAAAAGATACCTATGAAGGATGCCACCCACAGTACTCAATCAAAAAATGAGACACCACAGGCGACAATGAATAGATCAAGGTCAGCAATACGCAAACAACAGGTATGGGTAAGGAAGGATGGAAGTGAACGAGCCTACAAACCACAATACAGTAGCAGACAACCTCCGAACAACAATGTTAAACAAACACAGAACAGGGTCATAAAACAGATATGGATACCAAAAAACATGCTCAATCGCCAACTACATGAGACACGCATTTGGATCCCCAAAGCAATGCTACAGGAACTCCCTTCAGTACAAGCAACACAAGCAGCCAGACAATCACTAAATCCGACATCGGCAAATCGATCTATGTGGGTGCCGATCAAAAGAACTGCAAAAACAACCAAAGTAGAGGCCATAAACCTACAAACACCTCCAAATCAAAGCTACAAATGGAAATCAAAAGAGAAAAATATTATGGTCACATCGGACACGACACTCCTATCCACGGAGACCATAACGGCAATATCTACAGTAGCGGCAAACCAAGCCACTTTCGCAAAGAAGACGATCAAACAACGAGCGGCAGAATTACAACTTTTAATTGCAAAGAAAATTTGCCAACCAACCCAAGAACAAACAGGAAACCTCAACGTCAAATGCCAATAAGCATCTTGCTTATACCCTCCTCTCGCACCGCACTAATTTTAACATGCATTGATTGAGTATGCATCAGGTAGGGCCACGTTACAAGGCCGCGCATTAGCACGATTTTTAACCCATGCACTACACATACCTTGAGGCGACACCTTGTCGTCCGGGAGGACTCTGATTAGGAGGGGGGGAGGCATTCTCAATGCGAACCCGATGACCGTAAAAAGCAGCAAAAAGGGCATGTTTTGACTATTTTTTGAGGGGTTTACGTTTGATTGTGAAATTTTCTGGACTAACCTAAGTACATATGCCCTTATACAGCATTAATCTACAGATATATGAGGCCAAACGCCAAACTGAGGCCTAGAGGTGTGTGTGTGTATATATGTAAAAATAGCCATTTTTTGGGCAAAATATTGATAAAACGGAGAAATCCGGCCATAAAAAATTACATGTGAGTGTACATAGTGTGTCAGGGTGAAGCTTTTGATTTTTTTTATTTTTTGGGTTTTTCTGGGTTGACTTTGCTATTTTCCTTTTAATTTTACTAATTATTGGCAGAAAAACTTCAAAATTACAAAAAGCAAGTGAAATACGAACGTAATAAAAAACAAAAAAATAGGGATGATCAATGACTATAAGACAACCCAGAGTACAGTGTGGGTGCAATTATGAGAATGAAGCGGGAGGCGTGTTGTGGCCAAATTTTGACCGAATCGTCAAAATTCTCAGAAACTGGGCAAACGGAGTCCAAATGGGAAACTTTTTGAGTATAAACCGTGTTTCGTGAAAAGTTAGGAGCACATGTCAAATTTCATGAAAAATGGTTCGGGGACCCCCATTATAAGATTTTTTCACCCCACTTAGAGCTCATTTCTACTATTTCACTTGTGGGAGAGAGCTCTAGCCACCTAGAGCGCACAGGACTTCCAGCATCTGATACGCCGCACACAGGCACCCGACGACCACCAGATATGAGAGGTAGACTCAGCACCTTATGCTCTTCTTGTATATTTGATGTTTTGTCACCAAGACTAGCATAGAACTCCAACGGGGTTTGCAGGGTAGAGGCCTCTGAGCATAGGTAGCCACCTAACGGCTAACCCAATACCAACAAGACTTCATAAGGGGTTTACCCTAGCCTAGGAGACCAATCTTGGATGCCCAGAGGAGGCAAGAAAGCAACGGAATAAACCCTAACATCTCAAGCCCTGCAAGAGGCCACAAAGAGGAAAATCCGGCAAAAGAGACCCGAATGATACCAAAACTCATGGGTAGGAGCTTCTCGACAAGCTCTATAAGGCTACATAGGCCACATGGCCATAAGGCAACTCAAAGCTGGCCTAAGCTTCAAAAACGGCATCAGAAATGCAAAGCGTCACTTGGCTCTCACAGTCAAGCGAGACGTCTGTTTGCCACCAAACTTCACGAGCGGCTTACCAAGGCCTTCAACAATCAAGTCCTATGGTGGTAGACCACTACAAACCATCGGGGGCATGCAAACGCAATCATGGGTGCTTCCAGAGCGACAAATCACCAAACAAAGCTGAGGTGAAGCCAAAGCCAACAAGAACCACATGGCAAGGTTCCCCAAGGGTTTATGAAGCTATGTTGGTCATCATCAAGAAATTTCATCGCGGAAAAGCGCTCCAAGAGTCAAAAATCGCCTCTGAGGCTCTGAAAGCCAAGAAGGGAGTTTCTAACTAACCATTTGATTTTTTAATTAAAATAAGGCACAAAGGGGACTTAGGAAGGTCGTATGCACATAGTAGTAGGACTTGATCCAAAAAAAATGCACAGGAGACATCCTACGCGAGGCCACTTTTGGGCACCCAACTCACCATTCAGCCATACACACAGCCTCTACATGTCATTTACATATTATCCCTCAAGTTTCACTCCATTTGGACCAAGTTTGACCTCTTATGCATCAAAAAACACAAAGTCAAAGCATAGAGGCAAGAAATGGTCATAGACCTATCAAAAATGATCCAAATCAAGTGAAACTTGAACCATACACTCTTCATAACATGTCAAAGCTAACTGTGAGGTTACATCTTCAAAATCATGAAAAAGACATCCTACGCGCACTATGTCTCTAAGCTTGAAATGACCTCCAGGTGGATATTTTTTATCTTCAAACATCTTTATCACATTCATACAATCCCACCCACCAAGTTTCAAGCCAAACAGATCATTTTTTGGCCTCATATCTCAATAAATGGACTTTTCAGACTCTCAAACACCATAAATGGTCTTCCTACCCTCAAAACTTATCCAAATTCAAATCTAAGACCATGGTGATGATCCACAGGCTATGACCTATCATACTGACAAGTTTCATGCAATTCTAAGCAAAAAGACATCCTACGCGTAGTATGTCTCCAGGGTCATTTTGACTTACTGAGCAAAGTTTGACATCATGAATGTGATCAACATGCTACAAGAAGCCTACATATTAAGTTTCAAGTCATTTGGATACCATTTTCTCATCATTACAGGACATCCTACTCATTTGTGTACCAAGAAGCCTAAAATAGTCCAAAATTGCACTTTTTGGTGTGTCTAAATCAAAATCCAAGCACATGGCTATGATGTACAAGTCATAAGCTATCATCATGACAAGTTTCAAGTCATTCCAATGAGAAAGACATACTATGCGTAGGATGTTTTTAGGCTTATTTTGTAGCACAAATCCTACTGTTTTCACTTGCAGGGCATCCTTAGTCCCTCTTGAGCTCATGTTTCAATTCTCAAGTCAATTGGATAGTTAAAACTCAGTTTATCAGCTAATCTATAAAGAACGCTAACTTTGGACTACTGAGTGCAACAGGATCCATGGCAGCCGCTAAGTCACCAGCAAAGAAGAAAAGAATGACCAACAAGGATTACCTGGATGAGGTGGAGCCATTTATAATACCAGCAGGAACCATAAATCCCACTACCACTTGGTTACAAAGCAACTTACTTGAAGCAAACGACCTTCGAATATACCAAGGCATGTTCAAAGACCCAGAAGGCAATGTCGTAGAGTTGCCAATGATACCACACGAACTCAATGAGTTCACAAGAAATCCAGGCATAGTGTCTATCTTGGAGAAGTTAGACTTACACAATTATTTTGAGGCTTTGCCAACAGGAATTGACATTCAGAGAGTCTGGGAATTCTTCACCACAATAAAGGAGAATGGCATAGCCAAGGTGACAAATCTGTAAGGAAAGAACAGAGTGATTGTAATCACGCCAGGGGTGGTTGCAAGTGCCTTGAACCTCTCTAATGCAGGAGACAGTTTCAACAAGAGGCGAGAAGTGTTGGGATATAGGCGTCTGTGCCTTGCCCGGCCGCCCAAAGTCTGGGCGCCCACTGACTTGTATACCTTATACATAGCATAAGTGTATAGGGGGTTGCTCACTCTTTGAGTCTCCCCACCCACATCGTGTGTGTCTCCTTCTCTCTCTCTCTCACTCTCTGTCTGTGGTGCTCCCCGATCCCCCTTGAATTGGTATCAGAGCTATGGTGACCGCGGAGAGCACGGCGGCTTTGAGAGCTTCGAGGCGATAGCTCGCTCGCTCTCGACGGTAGAGAGATTAAAAAAGCTTGGAAGCTTTGTGAGAATGCAATGGGAGCTTGTGAGCTCAGTTGAGAGTGATGTATGCTCTTGTGGAAGCTCAGAAAGGAGTGTGGAAGATTGTGTGTAAGTGAAGGTGCTACCCTAAAACTGTGTGCGCAGCAGCACAATTTTCAGATTCGTTTTTCTCCTTGTAGAATGCAGATCTGAGAATTCTGCTCGTTCGGCCCATCCGTTTCGACATGGTCTACAACTTTGCAAAAGAAACTTTTTGCAAATTCCTCACCGTTTTGCTGATATTCAGCTCAGTCTTACTGTATACAGAAATTCCAGATTTTCTGTTGTCGCATTGTGTGCGAGTTTGATGCACTTTTGGAAGCACGGGAGATGCTTGAAGTTGAGTGCATAAATTCTGATCTGAAGATGCAATTGCAGCTTGTGTTAAGCTTGTGGTTTGAGGGTTTTTTGGTAGACTTGGGCAACGAAGTACGGAGGCGTTTACACACCACCGAAGCGGTCTCTTGAGAGACGCAGGTTTTTGGAGCACACAGGTGGAGCTTCTTTCACTGGTTTTCACAAAATACTTTGGCAGTGATTTTGTGCTTGGATTCATGGTCTTTGCGGATGGTTTGCATATGGTTATGGCACATGGTTGATGCCCATTATATATGCATTTTGGCGAGCACTTTCAAGTGCCGGTAAGCTCTCTTGAGAGCATTGTTTTCGCATTGATCAAGTTTCCGGATTGCAAATCTTTTGGCGTTTGCTTATGCGCGGTCACTCCGTTGATGTATGTTGAGTGTAGTTTGATGCGCATTGATTTCTCATTGTATTGAGCTCGCAGGACAATGGTTATTTTGTGTTGATAGCCATTGTGCGTCGAAACTCTGGCGAAATTTTCCCAGGAGTTTTATGCGTATCATTTATGCAATCTAGGTAGAGATTGCAGGTTGCACTCAGCATTTGCTGCGGTGTTCTCTGCAGGTGGGAGATTTGTGAGTGTATATGCATCGATACCGCACAGTGTGGGCTTGGTGATTAGCTCACAGATTGCAGTGTGATACTAGAGCAGGTGAGGCTTGTATTGACATTGCGAGAGCTCTATTTTGGAGTGTGTCTCACAGGTTTTACATTGTGTTTCTGGCCATATTTGTAGATAGTTTCCAGGTGCTGTTGGTGAGGTGGTTTTGCTATCTAGCTTGCTACTTGTGCTCATGGCAGAGACAGGTGATCGATCAGATTGTGACCTCTTACAGATGCGCGTGTTTGATGGGTCAGACTTTGTGGCATGGAGAGAGTGTATGCTTGATGCATTGACACAGCGAGGGTTGCATCGACCATTGAGTGGTGATGCAGGTAGACCTTCAAACATGTCTCACGATCAGTGGCAGGAGCTAGAGCAGATGGCACTATCTACGCTCTCTTTGCACCTTGCGGAATCTGTATATGCTCTTGTTATGTATGAGACTACTTCGAGAGCACTTTGGCGCAGATTACATGATATGTATGATAGATCTGAGTCATCACGGACTCGTGTGAGACATGTACATTCACGAGCACGCCGACAGGTGACATGTTGGTATTGTGGTCATTCTGGACACGTTAGACGGCGCTGTTTTTGTCGTATGCGACATCGTAGGAGACATGGCAGTCTCAGAGATGTATGTAGTGATGCCATGGACTCAGTTGCTTTGACAGTTGAGGCACATGTAGTGTCGGAGTATACTAGTGACGGGGATGTCACTTTTACCTCGAGCTATGCACGAGATGCTATACATGTGGATAGTGCACTCCCTTCGCAGTGGTTGCTAGACGCAGATGCTATGTTTCATGTCACGCCGCATCGTGCATGGTTTTGTAGCTATTCTAGCGGGATTCTTGGTAGTGTACGTTTGACTGATGGATCGGTGCATGCGATAGCAGGTGCAGGAGATGTGAGACTGCCATTACTGAGTGGTGCATCTTACTTGTTATGACATGTGCGCTATGTACCAGATTTGACAGTGAGTTTGATCTCGATTGGTCAACTTAGAGATTGTGGATGTCAGAATTCGCTACGAGAGCGAGATTTTGTGATGCATTTGGGCTCTCTAGTGATTGTGAGAGGTGCCAGGAGTGGTACAGGTTACCCATTGCATGTGGATCACGTGAGAGACGGTGTTGTCTCTGTGATCATGCAGCCAGGTAGACAGCGAGAGAGCAGGCGAGTCTCTTTTGCTTGTGGGTTGCAGGATGCTTTGCATGGAGTGCAGAGTAGTGAGCTCGTTGTGCACACAGTTAGGGCACGACTTGAGCAATCACACAGAGAGGTGACAGAGTCAGACATGCATGCTTTGCTAGTGACTGCTCAAAGCAGAGAGTCACTTGTGCGAGATACTTTTATGCAGGATAGACAGGTAGAGCGGTCTTGCTCTAGTGAGTCACGACAGGAGGACGTTATGCAAGAGTCTATGCATACGGAGTTAGAGCATGAGAGCTCTAGTGAGTCACAGTAGATTGAGTGGTCATGTTTGCAGTGGATGATTGCAGAGGACACTGAGATGTCAGTGATTATGCAGTCATTCCTTTCTATGCTTGAAAGTGAGCATGGGGATATAGTTGTGCAGGATATGTCTTCCAGCAGACACCTAGAGCAGCTGGTTTGCTCTGAGGTTGCACGACAGGTTGATGCGTCTTTTGTGGACAGTCAGGAGATGCATGTGGCTGACACGCCTTGTCAGTCAGAGATGCCTATTGCCAGGGATATATATGTTGATGTATGCTCTGTAGAGCTAGCAGGGCCCGCTAGCATTGCATCGGCATTCGGTGGTCTCATGTATGAGATGTTGATCTTGAGACCGGATATCACAGCTGCAGTGGGAGCATTTGCAGCTGGGATTGTCAGTCATTTGTTGACTGATGATGGCATAGTGCATGAGGGAGATATGCAGGTATTGCGTACATACTTGCAGTACGTATGTGGTATGTCTAGTGGTGTATGGACTTACACGGGAGCAGGACAACCGGATGCACACGATCACAGCCAGCCAGTGGGCATCGATTGAGAGCGGTTTTCTCTCACCTTTTGTAGTCTTTAGACTAGGTTCCCTTGCTTAAAGGCACAGCCGCCTTTAAGTGGGAGGTTGTTGGGGTATAGGCATCTGTACCTTGCTCGGCCGCCCAGAGTCTGGGCGCCCACTGACTTGTATACCCTATACATAGCATAAGTGTATAGGGGGCTGCTCAATCTTTGAGTCTCCCCACCCACATCGTGTGTGTCTCCTTCTCTCTCTCTCTCACTCTCCGTCTGTGGTGCTCCCCGATCCCCTGCAAGAAGAGGTGAAGGTGTACAAGGAAACCAAGAAGAACTACACCTTCGAGGATATTGCGGATCGAATGGTGGCAACCATGTGCCAACTTTACAATCAATATTTCCATATCTGCACCAAGAGGCCTCAAAAGTACATTGTGCCACCTGCATCAATTGGAACAACATTCACATGGGCAATGAAGACAAGCAGCTTAGGAGAGATAGATTATGTGGCATACCTGCAGGACCACATTGTGAGGATGGGAACCAAGAATCCTACATATATTGCAGCAAGGGAGATGCTCACAAAGGTGATATATGAAGCTCTACATGCTAGGGGCCAGTGGCCTCTTCCTCCATCACAGAATGAGTGGTTGAAGCTGATAGAAGACAAGGAAGAGGAGCAACCTACAGCTCCCAGAGTGACCACCAGACTGAAGACAAGGTTAGAGACAACAGAAGAAGAGCCGCCTCAGCCAAAGAAAGGAAAGAAATCTACCATTCACATGCCAAAAAAAGAGACTAAATCCCAGAAGGCCGCTCGGTTAGAGAGGCTGATGGAGAGTCAGAGCCCAAAGAATGCTTAAAGGAGATCTGAACGAATTATGGAAGCCCTCACTTGATGCCATGTCTGGATCTTCTCGAAGGACTAATAGGGATCGCTTCGAAGATTATATAAAGAATTTCAAGATCCTAGATCTGGCGGGCCGAGAATATTCCAATCATACCTTTTACTGAAGAAGAGGTTGATGATGTGAGGTGGCAGCTGTTAGAAGAGCAGGAAGGTGAAGAGTGAGAGAGGAAAACAAAAGCTGATAGAGACTTCAACAAGAAGCCATCAACGCCACCATCAAGCCGCGAGTCAAGTCCTACACCATCACCACCTCCTAGTCCTCCTCAACCTTGAAAAACTGAGGAGTTGAGTAAATCTGAGAAGCAACAAGACTCCAAGAAAGAAGAGAACAAAGAGAAAGAGCAGAAGGAAAAATTTGAACCAAAGCCTGAGAAGCAAGATCCGGAGGCAAAAAATTATGGAATATTCCTGGATCTGCTAGCTGCTGGATACACCAGAGAGGAGGCAGCTCATACGTCTAAACCCCTAAACCAAAAGAATACATGCTGAGCTCTCGTTTGGTGGAGCCAAAGGAGATTGCAACATATACAATGGATTTGCAACCACAAGCCGAAGATTGGGAAGAAGTGATGCAGAAACTGCAAGGATTAAGAGCCAGATCAGTGGCCAAACAAATTGAGTATGAAGCTAAGGTTGAGTGAAGAAAAGATGAAGGTGGAAGTGGAAACACTTCAGCAGCAAAGTCAAGAGAAAATGAACAGCCAGGCACAGCTACAAGCTGAACTAGAAGCAGCACTAAAGAAATTTCAAGAGTTAGAAAGCCAAAACCAAGAAACCAATTAGAAGGTGATGAACTCTGAAGAAGAATACCAAAAAATCAGCAATGCTCTAACTTAAGCAGAAAAGGAAAGGGATGGGCTCACCCTACAGCTGGAGAAAGAGTCAAAACAGGTTGAGATCTTGAAAGAGGCCAAGGAAAAGGCTACAATATCACATGAGGCTATCCAAGATGAGGTGATTGAACTCAAGGATCAAATCAAAGTGAAAGATCAAACGATTCAGAGGTTGAGAGCATCTCCTGGCAGAGCAAGAGCTGCAGCTGCAACTGCAACTACACTAGCCTAGAGAGAGATGTGTTTGAAGAACAGATGATAGAACTTCAAAAAGAGCTGAGGCTTGAAAAGAGGCAGAGAGTGATGTTGGCAGAGGGATCAATGGTGATACAAAGCACATTGGAAGATGAGAATAAATCATTGAAAGCAGAATTGGTTAAGCTTCAAAAAAGACTAAAAGATGATACAAAGACACTGCAGACAGAAAATGATGAGGTAAAACAGAAGCTAGAGGAAGCTGATAGAGTCAATGCAGAACTCAATGACCTCTTAGTATCCATGATAGAACAAGATCAGTTAGCAAAAGACAATTTACAGAAGCAGCTGGACGAACTTAAGAGTCAAACAAGTGAAGAACATCAACAAAGTCATGGGTAGGTTGCTATGGAAGAATTGATATAGAGAATGTGTCAAATAAGGTGGACACAACAATACAAGAGGACATCCCTGTGGGACCATTACAAGAGCCCCGGGATCTAACACATGAAGAAGAAGACAATCTGCAAAAAGCAATAGAAGCAGCCATAAAAGACACCGCCAAAGAAGCAATGCAGTGGGAGCAAAGGATATTGAAGTCAGAAATTAGATACAAATGTCATTCGACATGAATGGCTACAACCCTCTCTCCCCTATCCTCTTCTAAAATATGAGGCTGCTACAATCAACAAGAGGATTAAAGAGGAGCCTATAGTGCCGCTGTACAATGAAGATATCACCAAACCAGAAGGTGCTAAGCTCATTGTAGACTCTCAACCAAGATGGAGGAAGGCATGGCTCACTAAATACCCATAGTATTTAGTACATTTGGTAGAGGCTCCTAAAATGATCAGAGACGACCTCAGCTTTTGCCCTCTACCAAGGATGCGGGCATGGAAGGAACAGGAACAGCTGAAGAGAAGCCACCCCACGTGGCTCAACTACCTGAAGCTGCTAGGCTTGAAGGCAGGCAAGAGAATTAGTGAGCAATACATGGTGAAAACCCTAACGGACACCATTAAATTGTTCACTGGCTTGCCTGACCTCTCTTGCATTATGCTCAGTAAGATATGTAAAACACTTCTGGCCCCTTTGAGTTCTTCAAACCTGGACAAGCCACAGACAGCATATTCTTCTTCCAGGACACTTATAGATGTGCTTATGAACTGTCTGCTCAACCTTCCGATGAGGTGATACATGCCTTTTACCAAAGATTAATGTTTTTGCCCTCATACCATCTCCAAGCCTTTGAAGAAGCCTTCTACACCGGCTTCTTCACCATCGACACAGATATATTCAGCCCAACATTAGTGGCCCAGCATGCACGGTATGAGTCTGTTTTGAAGATGTGCGACATCCTCCACTGAAGTAGCGGCTTTACTATCATGTCGGGGACGACATGAGCTAGGACGCAGGGAGTGTTAGCTGAAGACTGGCGGCCACACTCAACTGAAGACTGACGAAATGAGAAAAGAAGGAAATCCTATGTAGTCATTCTCTGATTAAGAAAACCTGTAATTTCACTTGTAAATACTGGGGCTTGCAAAAGTTTCCAATTTTGTATGTTATTTTTTGCCATTAGATTGAGTAGGATTTCACTTTGGAACATGAGGATTTGTATTTGGAAGGTATATATACCAAATTTTAACCTTAATGAAAAAACCTTTGTTCATTCTATGAAGTGTCTATGAGAAGCGTATTTTGTGTATGAGAGAGAGTGAGAGCTTATCTTGACACTACGCGCACACTAGTGGTTGGAATCGAGTATGGAGAAGTGCCGCATGCTGCCTCCGGAGAGAGCTACGCGCCAATACCCACATTGCGCGTGTACGACATGGCTTCGCGAGATCGAACTGCGAGCTATTTCTAAGGATTCGGTAAGCAAACGGTGTCTGTTTTTGCATTTCAGCATATCCACGTGTTCATATTGAGTAGAGCTACACATTAGGCACCTTAGTTTATAGAAACGTCGACCTACAAAAACCTGTCAGACATCCTACGTGATTCTGCACCAGGTGTTTTTGGGTAGGGTTTTGGGTTTCGAACCTTAAGGAGAGTGGCCTATTGATGTTAATAGGATATCCCTCAAGTTTCGTAGCATTTTGAGAACGTCTAATGGGTATTTGGCTCATGAAAGCGTTGTAGGAAATCTCCTCCTATGCACAATAGTAGGCTGTAACTTAGACATTGGGTAGAGACCTTTGTAGGAAGTAGTCAATAGTCGAGATCGAGTGTAGGTTGACACCCTATGCTTGCTTCCACGCGCCTGCGGGTCGAGCTTCATCCTTAGCTGACAATTCTTGTTAGGTGATTTCTCGTTGTGCTGACGTCCGTCACGGCGTATCCGCCAACATCCATCTACTACCTCCATCCATGGCAAGGTCACAACTCCTCAAAGGCGTCAAAAGGATGAGGTCACAACACTTGCATGCCACAACACAAGAGGTATAGATAGTGAGTGGGTGCCACAAGAGTTCTCCTCCCCCTCTTTGCCACTACATCCATCCATGGCAAGGTCACAACTCCTCAAAGGCGTCAAAAGGATGAGGTCACAACACTTGCATGCCACAACACAAGAGGTATAGATAGTGAGTGGGTGCCACAAGAGTTCACCAAAGGTGCTTGGGTATACATGTAGCCATCTGCAATTGGCCATCACCATGTTTGAAACCGTTCAAACTTGGATCATCATTGAAAAGGAAAGCTTCTTAGCTTCAAGAATCGCAAGGATAAGGAGACCATAGCCATTGTGCAATATGTTTTCTCAATCTCAAGCATGAAATTGCAACAACCGGCTTGATTCCCAGCACATTGTAAGTATATGTTTTGAGAATACAAATTTGGGTGTGAAGTCACAGTGGAATGTTTTTATGGATTCATAATTATGTTTTGGATTGGTTTTGCAGTCATATCTTCATCTACATTGGTGGAGGAGAAACCACTTCATAGCCTCTCCGGCACATTCAACACTATACACGCGGATATTGGAGCAATAATTTTTGCACATCTTTGCCAACCAAACTGGTTCAAAGAAGAATTTTGTTCTATTCTCACTCCTATATTATACCTACTTCTACACAAGGTTATGGAAAGCTTGAACCCATCATGGTATCTTCCTTATTAAGTACGGGGTGGCCATAGCCAAATTTATGATTTGTAGCATCTATCAAGAAAAAGATGGTAATAGTTGTCCAAAAATCCTTGAAATATTCTAAAGCTTCAAGGTCTGTGAGCTTGAGTTGGTGTTTGCCTATTCATTGTTTTATGCATATCTTTAAAGAGTTTGCATTTGCGGAGACAACCACAATGTTTCTATGTAAAGATGTGCATTGTGAAGATTATGGAGGCTTTTAGAAGAGAACTAGGGTTTTTTGGAGGGCATGCACAATGGAGATAGGTATCATTGTAATATTGGAGCATCAAGTATTAGGATGCGCTATTTAAAATCCTGCACCTCCTTGTACATACAATTTCACTATGATTGTTGATGTGCAAGCTTGGAGTGTGGACTCCCTTACAGTGTGTAGATGGAGCTATTCAAAGATTTGACATTTTTGACATTATAGTTATGATGCCCAATGATGCTTTGGAAGTTGTCCAAGTGAACAAGCATTGGACTCTCAGCAATGTGCGAGAACATTTGGCCATTATCGATTTTGAGAACCTTCAACAAGTTAGTTTTGTATCCATACTCACAAGGTGAGAATCCTTCTATCAAATTTTTAGTCCATGCTTGTTTGACGATCATTGCCTAATTATTGTTGAATGTATATAGATTGGAAAGAGAATGGAAGACAAAATGAAGGTCCAGGATGATTGGGGCATGGATGAAACTATGTTATCAATGTTATAGATTTGTAACTCTCACATTTTTTGAAATAATTCACTTTGTAATCAATTTGCTTAGCTTTGGCAAATTTTGGACTTTGAATATAAGTTTTCATTCTACAATAGCATCCTTGTGTACAACTTGTTTCAATACCATTTTTACTTATTACGTGTCACAATGAGATGAAAGTCTAATTTTTGGAAAAAGCATCGTTTTTTAAAGTTTTTTTTAAAGAAAATGTGCCTTTTTTTAAAAAGGCCACCATTATAAAAGGGGGGCTCAATAACTCATAATAACTTTTCACTTTTGCTACCCTTGAAATCTTCCACTTTTGTCAACACTCC
The DNA here is from genome assembly GCF_014529385.1 of Adiantum capillus-veneris. Lineage (NCBI taxonomy): Eukaryota > Viridiplantae > Streptophyta > Polypodiopsida > Polypodiales > Pteridaceae > Adiantum > Adiantum capillus-veneris. The sequence goes on from NC_140959.1 coordinate 110,282,986, forward strand.
AAACTAGATATGGATGCCTTCACAGCCTCTGCTTCTGCACCCACATCCACCCCTTTGTCATGCTTCACCCTCTTTCTTGAGGACAACAACTACAAGGGAAAGTTGGACATTCACACCTTTTTTACTCATCTCCCCGAGCTTGACACCACAGTTTCCCTCCACATGGATGTGTTTGTAGAGATTTCAGCATTCATGGAGGAGTACATCATCAAATATGTTGTGACTATTCCCCCATATGCAGGGATCTAGGTGCCTTGTGATCTCCTATGCTACATTGTTGGAGGTCGTAGCATAGCTCAAAACCCACCAACAAAATGTTAATCCGGTGGATTGAAACCCGGCTAGTGCATGGAGGCGTGGATGTACCAAATGTGATAGATTGAGGACTCTAATGAGAGAGTAGGAGTTAGTGTGAATAGAGAAGAGGGAATGCAAGAAGAGATGGGAATCTCTTAGCACACATGTTAAGATGTCGAGCTCTACACCTTGAGCTGGCATCCACTACGGGTCTTGACCGCTTACGGCATTTACTCACTGGCGTGTTAGGTGACCGACACGGAGGATCTCTACCAGTGATTCTACAGCTGGACTACACTTATAGTGCCAGCCTAGTACGCTTCTAGCGAGTTCACACTTAGTGACCGCATGTACATATGTGCTACTTTTCAGCTTTAGCACTTATTCATTTTGTACTCTCTTTTCTGTGAAGAAGAAGAAGAAGCTTTCCATCTCTGTGTGCTTTGTGCTTGTCTTGTGTAGCTCTCTTGCATCCTCATTCTTTACAACACACACCTAGATCCATCACTCAAGTCTCACAAGCTCAAGAAAATGATGCTAATCTCTCACTAATGACTAACATTCACACACAAAATCATGCACACACAAGCATATGGAAGTCAAGATTAGAGAAATGTAATGCCATTTCCTCAACACACACACTCTAATTGAGCACACACATGAATAAAGTGCACAAAATGTGCAAGAGGAGAGAATGATTAGATGAAATTAGAGACTAAGCATCACAACACATAGAGACATGGGAGAGAAGCATAGAGACACAAATAGCTTTGTGTTATCAACCTAATGCTAGCTACAATGTGAGAGAGGAGCTCCATCTCCATAGCCACCTCTCTTCTCTACTCTCCATCCTAGCTCTCAAAAGAATGAGCTTCACATTGTAGCATTTGACATTTATACCTAGGGTTTTTAAGAATTGACCGGCCGCCCAAATGTGCTAAATAAGCCTAGGTTCACAAATACAAGTTGGAACTCTCATAGAGCCCGTAGATACAAGAAAGGTACATATACACATGTGTTTATACATCAATGGAATCATAATGCATGTCGTTGACACTCACAAGCTCAAGGAAATGATGCTAATGCGGCACCAATGTTGGAGGTCATAGCATACCTCACAACCCACTGACATAATGTCAATTTGGTGGATCAGAATCTGGCTAGTGCATGGAGTTGTGGATGTACCAAATGCGGCGGATTGAGGACAAATGAGAGAGTAGAAGTTAGTGATTAGAGAAGAGGGAATGCAAGAAGAGATGGCAACGCTCTTTGCACACACACCTTGATCCATCACTCAAGTCTCACAAGCTCAAGGAAATGATGTTAATCTCTCGCTAACGACTAAATTCATACACAAAATCATGCACACACAAGCATATGGAAGCCAAGATTAGAGAAATGCAATGCCATTACCTCAACACACACTCTAATCGAGCACACACATGAAGAAAGTGTACAACATGTGAGTAAATTGAATGATTATATGAAATTAGAGACTATTAATCACAAAATTAAGCATCACAACACATAGAGACATGGGAGAGAAGCATAGAGAGACAAATAGCTTTGTATTATATCAACCCAATGATAGCTACAATGTGAGAGAGGAGCTCCATCTCCATAGCCACCTCTCTTCTCTACTCTCCACCCTAGCTCTCAAAAGAATGAGCTTCACATTGTAGAATTCGACATTTATCCTCTTACCATGGAAGCATTGAACCACCCTTTGCATGGTTCTTTTGTGCTTTTTGTCTATTAGGTTTGTACCCTTGAGTGCAAAATGGACAAGGATAGAGTGAAGAAGCCCGTTGTTTGCAGCTTAGCAAACACTTTATGGTCTTTAAGTCCCCACCCAAGTTCCACTCCACATCAAAGCTACCAAAACCCCAACCTCCAACTTCTCCCCTACAAATTGAGAGTGTATTACTTTTGTTAACCATGGAGTTCTCTCAAAAATACATGATAGTACTCGATTGGTCTCATTGAGCACCTCAATAACACCCAGGCACCACATGTATTTCTCTAATTGCACACTAAAAGATGGGGTCTAAGATGGCTCTATTGAATCCCTTTGCTTGGTTTGCAATAACGCTTCATTCATTAGAGTGACACTTAACCTCTCTAACCTTTGACCTTTCACTATTTGACACTCATTGAGTTTCAGCACAAAAATGACCTTTGTGCCAAGCACTGCAAAATAAGTAGAGGCAAGACCTTAGAATTCAAAGTTTATGATAAGAAGAACACAACCAAAAGTAAAAATTATATTGTGTCAATTTCTTGAGGTAGCTCACACAATCTAAGCATAGCTTGTTGAAGCCTTCTGAGGTGCACAAAAATATTGTTACACATTGTATAAATGAAACCCTTCTCCAAAGATCTTATGGATTTTTGCCTACCTTTTCCCCTTGCCTTTGTGTGCATGAAGCATGAAGTGAAGTTGGCATTGTGTGGTCAATGTGTAGGTTTGCCCCAATGTAGTAGAGCACATCTTTGTTTGTGGCCTTCTTTGCAAGCTTGACCTTGTGAGAAACGGGAAACAGGTTCTCCACAATGCCATGCTCTCCCATAGGGCATCCTTTCGGAGTTGAAAAATAGACTTGTAGGCTTTACTACCAATCCCTACCTCATCACAAGCGTGTGGACATCATCTTCACTAACCACATTTTCCAATTTGCACATAAGCTCCTTGGTGACTGCATCCCTAATGTGTTTCCTCCCAAGTGATGTAAGATGGGAATCACATCATGGGTATTGAGACAACTAGTGAGAAGGTTGATTCGATCATCTTGGCTTGTTCCACCGCATGCCTCTTGAATAAAGTTCTGGCAATCAACAAGCTAAATTTTAGCAAATAGTGTGAAGTAGAAATGTCTCCTGCAAGTACAAAACAAATCACCTTGTGGCTGTCACTTGTCATTTGCATGCTCCACCTGTATGTGCAAGTGTTTCAATGGATGAAAACATGCACTTGCATTCTCTTGCACCAAGGGGTGTTTCTTTCAAATTTGTAATGGTGTTGCCAAGCTTCATAATGTGGGCATCCTTTTCCTGCATTTGTTGTTGGAGAGTTGCAACTTCCCTCTCCGAAGTCTTAGAGGCAATAATCTCTTGTAATGCCAATGTCTTGAGTTGAAGAGCTTGACATTGATGAATCCATGAATGCAAAGAAGCACATGCACCCATAGACAACCACTTGCAATATCCTAACAAGCCTACTTCTCCCATCCCAAAATAGTGAAGAAACGTCACAAGGCTATCAAATGATGGATGAAAACATCTTATAGGATTGTAGGGGTAATCCACCCAAATGTCAACATTCATCTCACCATCAATGCAATGTGCCTATGATGACCTCTTCTCACCCTCACGTGCATCCTTCTGTGAAAACCCCATGGGCAAGAAAGTATGTACGCTTTTGGTGTGTAGAGTACGTGGTGGTGGAGGCACACAGTTAATTTTCGTGAGTACCATGGTAGTTGATGCATGAGGAAGCAATGGATGAAAAGAGAGAGGGAGGAGGGAGAGGGAGGGAGGGAGAGGGGGGGAGGAGGAGATAAGGGGGCAGGGAGGGAGAGGGAGAGATCTTGATGGGACAGTTCTCCCACATGTATCCCCTCCACTCACAACAGTTGCATTTTTGCATTTAGTCACTGGCATGGTCATTCTCGCTAGAATGAACACACCATTTATGACTACATGTTGTGCTATCATTGATAATTCTTGTAATTGCTTCTTGAGATTCTTTACCACATCCTTCAATGTGTGTGCTGCAAAAATTTTCAATACATACCTACTCTTGCCTTTGCTTTTGACTTCCACATTAGATTCCTTTGAATTGGAGTAGTTTGAGCATCCAATGAATCAAAGTCTGGATTTTTTCCCTTTGTCTTTATATTGAGGGTTCTCTTCACTGAATCTTGAAAGTTCCTTGTTGGGTTACTAATTTTGGCCTTCTACAATCCCTTTGGTGCGACACCGTCCAAGAAGAATGATCTCATGTTGTTACCACTTGTGGTGATGCAACCGACCAAATCTTTAAGCTCCCAACAAGTTTCTTGACCTTCAATTTCTTTTTTCAATGTATCACAAGTTTCCTAAGAGCTAGGAGCTTACTATTAAGGACTAGAATATAGTTGGAATAGGGGCTAGAGGGACCCATATTCCTAGAGGATGCATGGCAAGGGATTCTAAATATATGGAGTATGTTGTTACCATATATGTGGTAGTGATGTGTGTGAGCACACTTAGGACTGCCATGGCATTTTTTCCCTCGCTATGAGGTTTTTTTTCTTGTGCCTTGTATATACACCCATCATTCTAGGGATAACTTATCTTTCCATTGTGCACTAAGAAATATACTCTCTATTGTGCATTGTATATGTGCCCATCATTCTAGGGCTAGCTTATCTTTTCATTGTGCACTAAGCAATTTACTATTTTTTGTGTGCCTTGAGCTTCTTCATCTTCTCCAAATTGTGTGTGCATCCTTGCAACCCTAATCCAACAATTGGTATCAAAGCAGGTTGCATCCTCTTGGGTGGCATAGTCGCCAGCACCCGTTTGCTCACATTCTCCAATTTGGGTGAGCTTTGGTGAGTGTCATCAGGTTGATTATTACTTTGGGTAAGCTCAAAGAGCTTAGCTTGCTCAAAATTTTGATTTGGGCTCATTTTGGCTTCCGTTTCCACTACAAGCAATATTGCACATGCAATTTTTTCCTTTTTAGGTAAAATTTTCATCAATGAAATTTTGTGAAAAACAAGTCCCTTACATTCCTCTTTGGATTATGCTATATAGCACATGTTTTCCTCTTGCTTTACATTAGGTGTAGTCACTCGCCATGGCTGACAACAGCACAGGTGTTTTTTAGATACTGAGGATAAACTGGATGGGGATAACTACCCGTTGTGGGCTTCCATGATGACACATGTTCTTGTGTCAAAGGGCATTTGGAATTTTGTGCATGGCATTTATGTACGTCCATATTTCATGGATACATGCTCTATTGAGGATGTTGCAGGTTCTTGTAGATCTATTGCTCATAGAGTTGGTTTTGCCTACGGCTGAGTAGTCCCATTGGGATGTTAGAGATGCACAAGCTCATGCATTGATCACATTATCTATGAAGCACACAATTTTCTCAAAAAAATAGACTTTGGATACTCTGGCTTATATTTATGCAAGTCACAATGAGGCTAAAATTGCATTGTTGCGTAAAGAGCAATGGTCAAAGATTATGCAAGAGGAAAATGACATGTCCACTTTCCCTGTTGGTATCAAGGATATTAATGAGCAACTTATTTTTGTAGGTGAATTCATTTCTGATAGGTCACTTGTGTAGATCGTTCTTGATGCATTGCCAAATTCTTATCGGAACTTTGCTAGTACTTGGAGACTTATGACCTAAGGAGCCCCTCAAGCTGTCAAATTTGATGCATTATGCACATTGTTGTTGCAAGAGTCACTTTCAAGAAAGACTTATGACCTAAGGAACCCCTCAAGTTTTCAAGTTTGATGCAGTATGTACATTGCTATTGCAAGAGTCACTTTTAAGAAAGAACATGGCTAAACAGCATTTGAACGAGCTTTTGTTGTTGCTCAAAGAAAGGGTTGTGATAGCAATGTAACCACTTCTCATGGTTCTTCAATGAGTGAAAAATCACATGTTCCTAATTCTTCCATTGGTAGCACCTCATCTAGGAATTCTGGTGAAAAGGTCAAGAAGAAGATGCATTGCCATTATTGCAAGGCTAATGATCACTTGATAAAACAATGTCCTGAGTTGAAGGCAAAAGAGAAGAAAGAGGCTAGATCCACTACAAAGTGTAGCTGTTGTAGAATCTTCTAAGGAAGGAAATTGTGATGTTGATATGGTTGCAGAGTGGGAATTTAGTGTAGAGTGTACTTATGATTCTTTTGTCTATGGTGTATGTATGTCAATTGCTGCAGATTCACATGTGTGGTACTTTAATAGTGGTGCTACAAAGCACATTACTTCACATCATGACATGTTTACCTCTCTTAATTAAGTCTATCTCTCATGGTAATACAATCACTTGTGCCAAGGGAGTTGGAAATATTGTGCTAATTGCTATAAATGGCATCTATTTTACACTTGTTGATACACTTTATGTACCAAGGATCAAAAAGAACCTCTTATCTCATCAAGGGAGTTGGAAAATTTGTACTAATTGCTGCGAATGGCATCTCTTTTACACTTGTTGATACATTTTATGTACCAAGGATAAAAAAGAACCTTTTGTCTGTATCTTCACTTGTAAGGCTTGGTCTTGTTGTCAAATTTGTTGATGATAGATGTACAATTCATGATCTCATTTTTGGTAATGGAATAGTTGCATCTGACATTTTTTGTGGTGGGTTGTATAAGGTCACTTTGTTTGACAAGTATGGGTAGAATTTTGTAAATGTTCATGCTCGACGCCATCATGTATGCTTCTTATGTACTTAACAGGTGTCCTACCAAAGTCTTGCAGCCTATGGCTCCTTATGAAGCATGGAATGATAAAAAACCATCTATTTATCACATGTGTGTTTTTGGTTGTTTAGCTTATGCTTTGATGCAACGGACGGAGCACAAAAAATTGGATGATAAGGATGCTAAATCCTTTTTTGTTGGTTACAATATTGTAAGCAAAGGTTACAGGTTATTGTACCATCCACAAACAAAACGTATCTTGGATGTTGTGTTTGTGGAAGATTTTGTTCAGCCTTTGTTTTCATGTACCAAAAATAGTAATGCAAGCTCATACAACATTTATGACACTTCGTTACTACTTATTAATGGTGTAAACTTGAATGTAAATTCCAATGAGGCACATGTACAACGTATGGGGGGTTTTGAAAATGTTTCAAACCAACCTATTACTAATACAGATGTACCAAATGTACTTAATGTGCAAAGGGTTAAGAATGAGGAAGCTACATGTATGCCAAAATGGCTGGTGTATACTTTGCGTGACAATAAATTGGATGCACCTATGTCTAGTTGTACTTGTTTTTGTTCTCGTCGTGCTTTTTATGCATCAAATTGCTCTACTTTGGCTATTTCTAATTTATGTGATGAGGAGGAACCTCAAAATTCAAAAAATGGATGTGCATTAAGAAAATGATGCACTTATAGAAAATGAAACATGGACTCTATGTGATTTGCCTCCTTGCAAAAGGCCATCGGTACAAAGTGGGTTTACAAGTTGAAACGTAAGCCGAACGCTGAGATTGATCGCTACAAGGCTAGACTTGTTGCAAAAGATTATGCACATCAGAAAGGCATTGATCATGACGGGACTTTTGTTGCCACTAGTTGTATGACTACTATTCATTTCCTATGTGCATTGGCACCTCATTTTGGATGGAATATACATCAATCAGATATTGTTATAGTGATATATTTGAGGAAGTTTATGTAACACAACTTCATGGTTTTGTCAAGAAAGGACGTGAAAATAAAGTGTGCAAATCTAAGAAAGCTTTGTATAGGTTGAAGCATTCTCCTCATGCTTGAGAAATCTGACACTCATTTGGTTAAAAGAGGCTTTTGTAACCAACTGACAGCACTTTGTATGTCAAGTGTGAGTGTGATGTATTTCTCATGCTTGTTCTATATGTAGATCATTTGCTGATTATTGGTCCAAACGAGACACACATTGCTAAATTCAAGGCTGATTTGAATGCTATTTTCAAAATGAAAGACTTGGGGCTTTTGTATCATTACTTGGGCATACAATTCAAGCAGTGTGGGGTATTGCCTTGTGTAAATTGAGTCTTTATGATGTTGGAGATCTTGCCAATGTTACTCTTTCTCACACTTGGGTTCCTTATTTATGTACGGAATGCGATACCAAATATTCAATTTATAGTCTCGTAGGTTAGCAAATTTATGCATAGCCTAGGGTCTAAGCATTGGAAGCTCATTGGACGGCTGTCAAGAGGAACTTTTGCTACTTGAGTGGCACTCTACATCTTGGATTGTTTTATCCCAAGGGGGAATCACTGCCACTAAATTTACATGCATTTTTGGACTTAGATTGGGCTGGTGTTATGACACGAGAGTGTCCACAAGTGTCCACAAGTGGTTTTTGTTTCAAGCTCAAAAATTCATGCATATCATGGTTGAACAAGAAGAAACCTATCTTGGACACTTTCAGTTGTGAAGTTGAGTACAAGGCATTCTTCACAACTATGGTTGAGCGTGTATGGCTCAAATGCCTTATGGCTGATTTGGGTGTTGGATAAGACACTGCCAACAGGACCTACACTGACAGTCAGAGCCCATTAGTAGTTGCAAGGAACCCAGTTTTTCATGCTCACACAAAGCACATTGAGGTGCATTATCACCTTGTCAGAGAGAGACTCTTAGTAGGAGAGATCAACTTGGCTTATGTGCCAACATATGACAACCTTGCAATTTTTTTCACAAAGGCATTACCTCACGAGAAGTTTGAAGCTTTTTGCAAAGCTGTGGGCTTGCTTCCCTTTGTGGATTGATCATGTCCTCAGGGCATGGCACTTCCCTACACTATGTGCCAACTCTCATTCACCACATCACTCCCATATCACTCCTAGGGGGGATTTGTTACCATATATGTGGTAGTGATGTGTGTGAACACACTTGGGTAGTCCTAAGTGTGTGAACACACTTAGGACCAGCGTTGCATTTTTTACCTCACTAGGAGGTTTTTTCCCCAGTGCATTGTATATAACCCTTATCATTCTAGGGTTAAGTTGCTAATCTATCTTTCCATTGTGCACAAAGCAATATACTCTTTGTTGTGTGCCTTGAGCTTCTTCATCTTCTCTAAGTTGTGTGTGCATCCCTGCAACCCTAATTCCTGCATCTGTGTGGGCCTATGCTAGGAGTTGGATGGGTGAAGTTTTAGGCATCCTCATATCATGGTTCCCTTCTCCTTCCAATATTCACAAAGAAACTTTCAATTATTCTCTTTTGTAGAGCATAGTTTATTGGTGCCATCGACACTCGTGGGAACCACTGTTTGTGGCAAGGGAGGTTGAGCCTCAACCTACATCAAACTTGGAGCAAGTGGTTTTGTAGCAAAGCACCTTTGCCCAAGAGATAGTTTTTGCTTTTATAGTGGCCTCCGACAAAGCTTCTACCACCTAACATGAGTGTATTCTCTTCTATTGGACTTGTAGAGAAGCCATTGTTGAATTTGTTTTGTTTGATATTATTTGTCATTTGGATGCCTTGGCACCCCCCATATTAAGAGGGTATTTCCACATTAGGTGTACAAGGGAAGGAATTCATGACTTTTTTATGCAACTAACTTTGTTCTTTTCTTGTGAAAGAGATTCTAAAGGGATTAAAATTTTGGCTTATGCCCTAGTCCCTAAGTCAACACCATCCTTAGATCTTGGCAAGGAGAAGTAGCATGGTGACACCAAACTATGAGTAGTTTACTATTAAGTTGATAAAGCAAACCCTTTGTGGTGTGTTGCAAGAAGTTGTAGACACCAATAAGTACACATCATATTTGGTTGTTTCAATCATGAGTATGTGTACATTGTATATGGTTGAGGAAATTCAAGCATTACTTAAGTTGAACCCGTGAATGAAGTTTCAAGCTTTAAGTGCAAGTATTGTGTCCATAATACTTTATGTTTAGCTATGTTTTGTTTTTCACAAAACTCACAATGGTGAGTGAATTACATTAGCAAAAACATAAAGTTACAAATTCAAGTCATGCTCGCCATGACATCTCTCAATAACCTTAGGTACATTGGTTGACACGGGAGCCGTCTTGCACCATTTTGAAGAAGGACCTCTACTAAAGCAGGGACCCAAAAATCTATCCAATGATGGCAACATCAATCTCCCTACTTCACTCATTGTAGTTTATCCATTTCCCTATGGCAACAATTCCTTCCCTATTATCTTGTATAATCTCAATGATTCTAGTTGTTTCCAAGGTGTTCTCAAAAACTCAAGAGTTCTTGGTCTTCCACATGTGATGGAAGTAGAAGAATCTGACAATCTGCATGCCGATAAGCAACCTTTGGCACTTAAAATCCATCCCATAGAGGAAGAGGTTGTTCTTGAAGAATCCAATCTTCCAAGTCTTTTGCAGCCATTTGTATATCTTTCTTAGCCAGTCCGCTAATTGTCAGGCACTCCTTGAAAAGGTGCAGGAGTTCCTCCCTAGACATTCTTCATTGTGAGCATCTATCAAGACCAATACCTTTGGCTTGTACCCTCACATCCATTGGTAATGCCCCCATAGCACCTTCCAAAGAAAAACCTTCATCCTAAGAGGCAAATGTATGCACCAAATGTTCTTAGTGATTGATACCCATCTTGATTTCTACCATTGCTTGTCCATTGCTTATTCAAAGGGGAAAATCAATCCTTCAAGATCATAAGGGTGTTGTACACATCCTTAGTATGTAGTTTTAGGAAATGCCTATTCTTGGGTCACTGTCACACCTTCCACTCAAACCTAGATTCACAAGAGAGAAACCCACCTCTATCTATCCATTCCAAAGCTTTACTAGCCCAGCAGTGGAATTGGGAGACTAGTTGATATGTACCTTTCCAATTTCTACTATTGTTATCCCAAAACTGGCCCAGACATCAAAGTCCTTTGTTATTGATCTTTCTGGTAGCTTCCCTCCATAATGGATTCAACAGATCATGCTTCTTGCCTTAGATATCCAAGGGGACCAGAGAGTAATTGAGTTGTGAAAGTACCTTGTAATTCACCCCATTTTAAGGCCTTTACATATTTGTTGCATTTGTGCAATAATTTGCCCATTTTGCCACCAAGTTTCAAGATAGCCCACCATTTTGCCACCAAGTTTCAAGATAGCCCACCAGCCCTTTCCATTACCACCTTGTGAACACAGTTTGGCATCATTCATAATGGCCTTAATCATGATACCCCATGCATGGTCTTGCTTTGCGATTGCTGTACCATTAAGTTGGCACGCTGGGCCTCCGCATGAATATAAGTGTTAAGGATCCAAATTCTACCTTGCTCAATAGGTCTTGCAATGGAATCCCATCTTGCCCACTGCCAACGCGTCGAGGACTTTACAATTATATTTCCACAAGAATCTTTTCACCGGTTTCAAGAACTCTTTCTAGTTGTATATGGTTAGCTTAATGTGTATGTACTATTATATTCCCCATCCATATAATCCCATGATGGTATGCTTTGAGATTGGTTTAAACCAAGGCTTAGAGATTTCTACTTTCATATAAATCAGCACATGATCCCACATGTGAGGCTTCCATGCTACTTTGTGTGTGTGTGTGTGTGTGTGTGTGTGTGTGTGTGTGTGTGTGTGTGTGTGTGTGTGTGTGTGTGTGTGTGTGTGTGTGTGTGTGTGTGTGTGTGTGTGTGTGTGTGTGTGTGTGTGTGTGTGTGTGTGTGTGTGTGTGTGTGTGTATGTGTGATAGCATATTGGTGAGCTACTGCTAGTGATGAACATGGGGAATTTTGTTTGTAATAAATTTCCAATCAATGTATGGATTAGCCGTAAATTACACTTTCAACAACGTATAGTGTTTCTCTTTGGCCCAGAAAGGCTCAATGAAATACTTCTTACACCAAATCCCATCATACTACCCCTTATAGACTATAACTTTTCTTTTGACATAAGTGTTGCTATCTTGCTATGAACCAAGAGGATTTGTACACACAATTAATCCCAATCACTAGACAAAACATATATATTCTGGTAAGCACAAAATTACAATTCTAAAGATTGATTTTGTTTCTTGTGTCCTTGCTTTGGCTATTTCTTTATGTAATTCTATTATCTATTGTTGAGCAAGTATATCCTTCTTTGTATATTCTTCTGCTTGGTCCACCAACATCCCTTGCAGTGTAGATAATTGTCGTTGGAGCTCTTCATGTTCTTTTTGGAGCTCTTGGTGTTCAGCCTTTAGTCTTTCCTCCGCAGCTAGAGACCATTCTGCCATATGCATTCTTTGTCTTTGTTCTAGCCATAATTCCTTTTGGAGGGTAGTGATTTGTGCTTCCAAAGCTTGGATTGCTTAACTATCTGCCCCTACAATTGCCTGTGTTGCCCTCGGGGTTGCCCTTAGTCTCTTGATTGTCATGTCCTAGAGCTCTAATTTTGCTTTCAACTCCATCACTTCATCTTTCGCTACCTCCAGCTCATCTTCTACAATTTCTTTTTCTTCTTGGAGATTCTTTACTTCTCTCAAAACCTCTACCATTTTGAGTGTTAGAACATCTCGTTCTCTCTCAGTCTCTCTCAGTATTGCATTGAGAGTCTCAAGATCTTTTTCTGCTTCATCAGCTTTTTGGTGGGTAATTTGGATCATTCTTGAAAGGTTATCATGTTCCATTTGTATATTTTCTTCTCTCGTACGTAGCATATTGTTTCCTTCAGCAAGTGTTAGAGACCGCGTTTTGACTCTGTCAAGTATTTGATATGCGGCTCTTATATCCTCTTCATTTGCTACAACAAAGTTTTTGGTTGATGGCCTAGGGATCGGGCCATAAAAGGGAAGCTAGTGTCCCATATTCAACATGACCCCTATTGGAGGTGCTCTCCACAGGCCAATGGTTTCCATTGTGGCACTTTAGGGATTTGGACCAACCTTGGCACTCCAGGCTGTGGGGAATGCCTTTATTGCATTCTTTTCTATGTCTCTTAGTCTAGCTGTGGTCCTTGAGATCTATCAAGTCTCATTTGTTTTGTATTGATCTCCTGTCTCTCTAGTTCCTGTTTGGTAGTACATGGTGGGATTGGAGTGCCATAAACTATTGTAGAAGCCTTTGCCAATGTGTATCTGGCTGGAAGGAGGTCTTCATAGGTGTCCCTTTCTTCTTTTTCCTTGTCTCTTGGTGGAGAGGATACCTCTTCTATCCTTTCTGGTGAGGGTTGTGGTTGGGATGTAGAGGGTTTTGAACTTGGAGGAGTAGAGAAACGTGGTGATGAAGGTGGTGGGGTTTCATTTTTTGCTTGGTCACCTTCTTGACCCTTCTTAGCTGGAGTCTCTAGCGTTTCTTTCATCTTTTTCTTAATTTCTTGTACCTCTTCCATTGTGAAGGGCTCTAAATTCTGTTGACCGAGCACCTTTTTTGTTTCTTCATATGCTCGGATGTAGTGATCAAATTGATCCTCTAGAGGTCTCGAGGAGCTTCTGCCAACTTTTGTTTGGTCTGGTACCCAATACTCCTCAAAGTCTCCTTTGAGTGCTCATTCTTCCCTGAATTGCTCAATCAACCTCTCAATTCGAGCGGCCTTTTGGCTGTTTGTCTCTTTGGGCCTTGTTTTTTTTGTCATTTCCATTTTACCCTTCTTATTTGGGGGTTCCTCAGGCTCTTCCTCTAGTACTGTTTCTAGCCTTCTCCGAAGTCATGTGGTGGCTGGTGGGGCTACTGCAATTACTGGTTCATCTTTGAATGTCTGATTGGGCATAGACCTTTACTTCATCTCATCTTTCTTTAATGGAGCTGCCCTTATTGTGGAGCCACAATGCATCTGCTATGGTTTGAGGGGTAATCAAATTCTCTGTCTTCTGTCCCTCCAAAGTAGTAATCACTACCTTGTCGTCTTTTTAGATTGAGCTAACTGGCTCGTAGACTCTCTGCGTATCCACTCCAGCTAGGGGTGCTGTGAAGAAGTTGTATAAATCTGCTCTTTTTGGTTGGGTGAGTGTTTCTTTTTTGTTTGCATATTCCAACATTTTTCGTGGATTCATTGGGATAGTCACTATGTTTTCTTGCGAGTCTCTAAATGTACCTTGATGCACTATCAATCCTTCCCTTTCTAATGTGGCCTCATCTACCCAAGCCTTGGCTGGCTTTAGTGTCTCTTCTGGTAGTGTATAAGGCTCACCGACTCTGATAATGTCCTTCAAGGACATCCTCTTCTTCTTTGCTGGTGATTTACTAGCTTCCATTGATCCTGCAAGGACTCCAAGTGCAAAAGGTAGTGTTGTCTTACAAAATCTTGCATTTTCTTGGTTTCTAGTTATCTAAATGACTTCAAAATTGAAACACAAGCGAATTAGGGCCTAAGGGTGCAATGCATGTGGTTACAATTGCATTTTGGGTGCAAATTTATGCTAAGAGACATCATACGCATATAATGTCTAGGTGCTCAGAACTAAGTGATATTTCGTATGTGCAGAGCTCTTATCATGTACATCATGGGTATATGCCTGAATTTCAATTTGGATGTCATTTGGACAAGTTGTGACCATTAGAACTCTTAACGGCTCTAAAGCTAGATTCTAGCTTAGCTTTGAGCAAATGAGGTACAAATGGGGTGAAACTAGGTAGATGCTCTCATAATCATGTGGTAAAGGCTTAGAAGGGGTCAAGTTAGCCTCCAGGTTCATTTTCAGGCTACTGAGACATCATACGTGTATAATGTCTTTTTTGTTCAAAATGGCTCAAACTTATAGTGTAGTTGGGCCTTAGCATGGTTTAGACTCTTGTGACTTTAGAATTTGATTTGGATTTCTCCTCATGTGATTGGAGACAATATTGCAATATAAAGCTTTGGATTTTGAAACCTGGGTTCATATGGGTATACAGATACAAAACTTGATGAGACTTGGGCTTTGGACTAAGATTAATGGGGTACAGGCATGGAAGTGAGAAATCCCTCCAAAATTGTCATATAGCCCTCTAGAGACATTATACACGTATAATGTCTCTTTTGAGATTTTTGGTCCAGACTTCATGTGTAGCATCCTCAGGTGATTGGAAATCCTTTTATCATCTCAGATTTTGATTTGGAGATGAGTCATGTGTTTGGGGGCCATAGAATGTCTCTTCTACCGGGTTTTTTTTATTTTGGGTTCCAAGCGGTCACAACCTTGCCCAAATTTGTCCAAATTGAATGCATGGCTTTGATACTATGTAGTGAACATGCTTTTGATGAAAAATGTGGAGTTTGGCATCTATATAAGAGAAGAGACATCATACGCATATGATGTCTATTGATGCAAAACTGCTTGAAACTCCATAGGTAAGTTGTGTATACCTTGTGTATGATATCCATGGTCTTTGATTTGAATTTGAGCATGTGAATGGGTGTCAAAGAGCTTGAAGAGGTTTTTGCATCCAGATTTCTGCTTTTTTGAGTGATTGAAGGTCAAAAGTGTGATGACGTTGTGTTGGGAGCTCATAATGATGTGTATAAAGAGTTAGAGTTTCCAAAATCACAACATCATGTCAATTCAAAGGTTTTAAACAGTATACGTGTATAATGTCTACTTTGGCATTTTTGGCTCAAACTTGTGGTAGAGGTAGCTCATGATGTGTGTAAGGCTTTGATGTGTGCAAATATGAATTTGGACTAGTGCTTATGAGCTCAAGGCCATAGAAGTAGTTTATGACACTTTGATTTGGAAATTTATGTGGGTGGTGATCAAAACATGTCCAAAGGTGCCCAAAACTTGGTATAGAGGCTATATGTGATATGCTTTACAATTCTGGATGTTCAGAGTGTTGATAGAACTCCTCTATGATAGGTCTAGACATCATATGCGTATAATGTCTACTTTTGCAAAATGGATTTTTTAGCATAGGCACATAATGTTTAGGCTATGTACTTGCAGTGTGTAAACTTTCACTTCATTTGAAGCACTTTTGGTGAGTCCAAAGACAAATTTATGGGATTAGGCTGAGACTTTGCGTCTTTTGGTTCTTGAGTACCCTAATTGGCTCCAAATCTTATGAAATTTTATGTGCTTCATGTTTAGGGTATGCATAATGTTTTTGTGAAGTCAAGTGAGTGATTGCTATGCAAAATTTGACTGTGAGACATCATACACATATGATGTCTCCCTTGGTAAAAAGTGAGTTTGATGCCTTGGGATGTTTTGTGCTTGTGCCCTAGGCCCTACTAGCTAGTTTTCAACTTATAATGTCAGATGTTTAGCTTAAAAACTTGTTGTTTGGAATTTCACTCTCTAAAAGTGATTTCTTCATTTGAGGAGGTCTTTTCGCAAAGATTCTTCTTGAGCTCCATCTCCCAAGCATGTAGATGGAGAAGAGCACCTGTCCATGGCTTGGATGTATCGTTTGGACAAGGATACCCTTTTTGGTGATTTGTTGCTCAAATAGCGTCTTTTGATGAGGATATGGTCGGCAACGATTTTCTTGATGTTTGACCGTACATGTTGGTTGTCGATGATATGTCAATGATGCCTGTGAAGTTTGGTGGCAAACAGACACTTGGCTTGGACGTGAGGACCAAATGACGCTTTGCGTGTCCGAAGCCTAACTCAATGTTTTGGTCCACCTTTTGATAGATCCGGGAGGAGGTTACCTTGGCTTATAGACATACTTGAGACATAACTTCTCATGAAGTTTTCAGTCATTTCAATGATCCCTTCCTGATTAGCTTCTGTCGTTCCCGAAGAAGTTAGGGTTTTTCCAGTTGACCTAAACCCACATTGGAGTCATAGAGGTGTTCTCCTAGGTTAAGGTTAACCTCCTCTCAAGTCTTGTAGCTACTATCAGGTCAGTGGTTGAAGCGTTACGGCCCTGTTTTGGTTTCTTTCTCGTGATGCCACATTACCATTTTTGGAGTTTTTCTTACGACAAAGAGATTATAGAACAAGAAGAGCACATGGTAACCAGTTTACCCCTCATGTCTGGCGTTGGTGGTGTGTTGTGTGGACAATTTCTCTAGGTAGACCATATCTAACAAAGACATTTTCATATAGAAATTGTGCAATAGCCTTGGCATCAGCTTTTTGTATAGCTTTAGCTTCGATCCATTTAGTGAGATAATACGTGGCCACAATGATATAATGGGCATGTGTCTTGTAAGAGGGTGGTGAAATTGGTCCCACAAAGTCTATTCCCACTTAGCAAAATCTCTATAGCTTCCATCATTGGCACTTTGCTACGTTGACAAAAGTCACATTGTCTTGTATATTCGTTCACGTCCATATGTAATGTTGGCCACCATATTTCAGAGGTGAGGATAATTTTTGTTGTCTTTCCCCTTGAGAAATGGCCTCTAATTATTCCTTCATGTGCTTGTTCTAGGATTGGAATGTACATGCTCTCCATTGCACACAGCCTAAGTTGGTTATCCTTTCCTCTTTTATAAAGTTGATTTTCAATCAATGTGAAGCCACAAGCTTTTATTTCTATCGCTCTTTGTCGTGCTCTGGTGGTATTTTTAGGAAATGTTTATGTCTTTAGGAAGTCAACAATGTATTGACTCCATTCTAGCATACTTGTTATTTGAAATAGTGTTGCATGTTCTATTGGTGGGCTTGATCTGCATTTGGTACAACTAGCCACATAATTATGAACATTAACACACATAGTCGGCCAATACACTCCCAATTGTTTCAAGCATTGGAAAGTTTTTGTGGATGAGCAATGAAATGTCAAATCTTGATTATGTACTTCCAGCAAATAGGCTTCTTATTCCTCTGGGTTTATGCACACTCGTAGGTTACCGTCGGAGCATAGATTATATAAACGTCTGCCAATCAACTGAAAGTTCTTAGCTTGCTGAATCGTTCGTTGTTTACGGTCTTGGTCAGTTTTGTTGAATTCTCTGCCATGTGATAGTAGGCTTACGATCTCTTGGAACCACTTCGGTACCATTTCTATATTGAAGAGATATGCATCTGGGAGATCATCATCCACTCCCTCTAGAGCCTCTCCATTTGGCAATCGAGAAAGGTGATATGCTTGAAGATGCATCTTCCCCTTTGTAACCACTACAATAAAGTCAAACTCAAGCAATATGATGAACCATCATATGATTCGCCTTGTATTGCGCATGGTTTGTTGACAAGGTATAAGAGGGCTTGATGGTCCATGAAAAACACAAACTTATTTGCGAGGAGATAATGCTAAAATTTTCTTAACATCATAAATCATTCCAAGCCCCTCCCTTTTGGTGGTGGTGTAGTTCTTTTCAGCACTGTTGAGTTGTCGGCTAGAATAACAAACTGGGAAATCCATAGTGCAATCTCCTGGTTTAGCCAAAATACATCGTATAGAAAATGTAGATGCATCAATAAAATGTGAAAGATTTTTTCCCAATCAGGTGCTTTTAGCACTGGAGTAGATACGAGGGCATCTTTTAATTTTATAAATGATTCCTCACACTCATCCGTCCATTCAAAGATCATTATAAGTCTATACAAAGGTTGGGTAATGATTGCATACATGTGTATGAACCTCCTATAATAACAACAGTGTCCCATAAAACACTGTACTTGCTTTGCATTGATTGGTTTAGGCATTTCAATAATCACTTTCATCTTATCCAAATCCGTGGATATGCCATTTTCTAAGACAATTTGTCCCAAGATTTGTCCTTGTCTGACCATAAAAATGCACTTTTTTGAATCAAGACAAATTCTATACATCTTGCATTTCTCAAATACTTTTTTGAGATGTTCTATATGTTCCTCTCTTAGGAGAGAGTGTCACATAGGTCATCCATATAGATTTCCTGGAAGATCCTCAAGTATTCTTTGAAAGCATGTGCCATCAATCTTTGAAATGTTGCAGGTGCATTCGTCAACCCAAAAGGCATGACTCAATATGCAATAAGCCCCATTCTATGGAAAATGTTTTTTTATATTGATCCTCATGTGAAATTGCAAGTTGGTTGTAGACAGAGAATCCATCCAAGAAGGAATATGCACGCTTGTGCCTACCACTCGTTCAAGGACGTGATCCGTGATCGATAAGGGACAATTATCCCTTATCGTGGCTGCATTGACTTTTTTGAGATTGACACACACTCAAAGTTTACCATTCTCTTTGGGTACCACAAGGATTGCAGATACCCAATTGTTTGTTCTATCTCATGGATGAACTCTGATTCCTTTAGCTTATCAATCTCTTCTTTGATATGCTTAGTGAAGGTGTCATTGTATGTGTATGGCCTTTGTCTGCTAGGCTTTGCATCAGGTTTTAAAGGTATAGTATGTTGACATATTGTAGGATACACTCCCTTTAAGTCCTTATATAAGACCATGCAACCACATGCTTATATTCTTGAAGAAGGCTGACGAGCTCCTCTTCCTCTTCTTGACTCAGATCAAATGCTATATAGACAGGTTGTGGTTCCTCCCCAGGTCCTGCTATTTCTATCTTCCTTGTATCCTCCGGTCCGTCATATGACTCCTTCTCTTGTCGTTCTCGTCTGGGCTGTGTCAACACTATCTTTCGGTCTTGAATAGTGAATTTTCTGTAATGGGAGCGTACCCTCATATGGTTGTCGCTTTTGTCTTTTTCATCTTGTCTCTTTTTCATTTCAATTGTCCATACTTCCCTCAGAGTTTTCTTGAGCTCTTGATACTTCTTTTTATGTTCAACTTTTGTTCATTTTGGTTCTCCTATTTTGTTCGGTCCTATTTTTTAGTTTTTTTTATTTAGTTTTTGAATTCAACTTTTGAGTTTGTTTTCTCACGTCCCTAGTGCTGTCTTTTGTCCTAGAGTCTCGATCTCGAAAGAATTGGCCTGATATTTTGTTTTTAATGCAGTCTTCACCTTTTACCAGAGATAAAAATTCCATTTTGTTCCTCAGTTTTCGCATTGGGTTATCTCTTCCTTTGCGTGCTACCTTCTTTTTCCTGTAGTGTGCTTGACATCTAGGTTTTTGATTTGGGAAATCGCAAAACCTTACATCTGGTATCATTTCCTCTTGCTCGCTGGGGTTGTCAGAGCATTCATTATCCGCATCGTCATCTTGTTCAAGATGCTCTAAAGAATCGTAGAACAATTCCCCATTCACCTCTTCCTTGTGTTTAGTTTTTCTTGGTTATCCTGAGATTGGTTTATCCTTATCACCATCTATTAACTCAACCATGTAGTATGGAACTACATCATAACCGTCCTGGTCAAAAAACGTAGTCATCGGCTTCTCCTTAAAGCACACACATCTAATGTTGCTAGAATATGCGTCCATTCTAAAGGTTCTAAGGACCTTTTTGGAAAAGGTTTTGGAATGTATTCTGTATCCTCAATAACTCTTTCTAGAATACATTCTTCCCGTTTTAGGCTTCCACAAATGGATGCCCCACACATCCATAACTCCTTTGGTTTACCTAGCCAGGCTGGAAGTTCCAACCCTACTAATGTAGCAGAATCAGTTTCCTCTACTGGGGTTTGGTCCACATCTTTGTAGCTATGGTCTTTAAGTTTTATTCTCGTAGTGGTTTCCATGTGACAGAGATATATATGATTATAGCCCCAATCTTGGACCATCTTTAATTGTCGCATGAATGGTTGTCCAAGTATTATATCATAGTTATTCTTCTTGCTAAAATCCACTCTTGCAAAGGTATGCTCGTACTCAATTCCACAAGAGGTAACAACTACCTTTTCTAAAAGCCTTGTGGGTCTCTCCATATAACCATCAGTAAGTTGAAACTTCATCCTAGTGGCTCTCAAATCTGGTTTCCACCATTTCTTCCATACACCCTTGGTTGCAATGGCCACACCAACTCCACTGTGAAGAATTTCCATGGTGGTGACACCTTCTAATTCAACTGGGAGCGTGGTATTGCCATCTTCCCCGTCACAGTATTCTCCTACCTTGTTTAAGGGTATTGGTTGCATGTTTAGTTGAGGTTTCTCTCATTCTTTGATTCCTTCTTGCATTTGTGAATTTGGATTCTTTACGACAAACTTTTCTAGACATTTTCCTATTGTAGTCCACATATGAGATCTTATTTTGAGAAGCTCAGTGAGAGTAATGGTACAAATCACTCGAGTAGACAAGATGGTTAATCAACCCCTGGGAGTCCATCCCCTTCCGAGCAGAGAGTTTCTATGATGGTACAACTTTCACATCCGACTTTGCTTCATACTCTCCCATATAAGAGGGCAAAGTCCTCATAGATATAGGTTCACTATCCCAAGATCTCATGGATCCCTTGTCTCCCCAATACAAGTTCATTTCTAGATTTTCTTGAGGTCCTATCTCAAATTCTTCAATAGGAGGAAGAAAGACATCTCCTCCCATACTCGTTTTGTTAACCCTTTGGCTTAATTCATTAGCCTCATTAGCTTCTCTTATTTGCCTCTAAAGATCATTCAAGCCTTGGTCCCCTTTATATATTTCCGATATGATAGGTTGAAAACCTTCAAGCTTCTAACATTGTTGTGTTCATCACTATGCCAAGTTTTCAATTGATTTTATTTTGTTCCAATTCAGTTTCTAGAGTAACAGCTATCCTTTCAAATTCATGTGTTGGAGGGGTTCTCGCTATTGATACTGGACGCTCTACCCACTCCTCTTTTTTTCTTGCAGTTGGCTCTAGTAGGGTCTGGGCTATTTGGATCATCTTTTGACACATTTCCAGTCTTTGTTTGTGTAGCTCTGCATAGGGATATGTCATCCATCTTAGTTCTTGTGTTTGGTTGATTTTAAGCCTTGATTCATAGGCCTTCAAGAGTGCATCTAGATGTTCATTTACTTTCTTGACTAGCACAGATCCTCTTGATCCCGCACTTTTTGATTTCCTTTTCTTCTCAGGTTCTTGAAAAATCTGTTTTTCAAGTTTTTTCAATCTATCTTTGGTTTGTTTTAATTCTACTGCTAGGGCAGTTTGTTCTCTTTCTTTCCTAGCTTTCACACATGCTTTCTTAGCCTTCCATGTGTTTTGTTGGCTTTTTCATTTGATGCTAGGTGCTTTCAGTCTTGGTTTTTGATTATGGGTTCCCCTTTCTCTTTTTGAGCTTGAGCTCATGTGATAATTCGTATAGGTATTACTGTTTTGTTTTCTGAACCACTGCTTGAAGGATTGCCTTCAAGATGTCTAAAGTTGTTTTAACCGCTTTGTTTGGATTTTTTGGACAATCGGCAATCAAATGATTGATGCCACAGTTTGTAAAATATGCATTGAATCGGACAATCTTTGTATGAGGGTAGTCTTTCATGAGGTGGTCGCCCCCACACTTATAGCATGGTCCCAACGGGTGTCGTGATGCTCCTTGAACTCCCCTCTGTTGGTAAGCAAGCCTCGGTCCATCCAAGCCCCCATTGGCTATGAACAGCAATGTTCTCTCATCCAAATTATATCTACTTTCTCTTGCAGCATGTGCCGTTGTTGGTGGTCCAACATTGTCGATCATGCTCCATGGTTCTGGCGTTCTCAACTCTTCTGGTGGGTAGTATGCAAGACAAGCCGTAGTTCCACTTGGCTCTTTGTAATATATAGGTACAGGCACTAAGGTTTGTTCCTCCAGTTCTTCCAAGTGTGTGTATACCTCACACCTATCAGTCTTGCTCCTGGGAGTGGTGGTTGCTGCCCCAAAACTGGTTGTGGTCTTTCAACCCCAATTGCTCCAGGTGAATTCCCTGCCATATATCTAGGCATTGGTGGTATCTGAGAAGGTGCTACTTGTGCCTGGGGGACATACTGCCGTTCTTGCACATAACCCTTATTGTAGTAGCACTCTTCAATCACATGGTTTGTCCATTTTTGTTTGATGATGCACCACTTTAGTTGCTTAGCCTGCGGCTTAGCAAATGGGATAATCCTCTTTAGCACCTCCTCTATGAATCGCTCTTGATTTACTGCTGGTTCGTTTCATTATGCTGAGTTCATGGACTTAGTTTCATTTTGTTGAGATGATGATGAATCATTATCTTCGTCTCTTTGATCTCCATCCTTGTACATCGCACAATTATCTACCAGGTATAAAGCCTCATTGGTTAACTCATTCATAGTGGGGCTTTTCTTCATATGAAAATCCTTTTGAAGGTCTATATTTCTCAGTCCCTGGATAAATATCAACATGAGTCTGGATTGAGTAGGTAATTCTTCCATTGGGCACAATTTTATGTATCGTTTCAACCGTAGGGCTGCCTTCCTGACAGATTCTCCCTCTTTCTGCTTGAACTTATGGATTTGAGGGACAGTATTGTGGGCTATCCCTCTTTGAGAGAATTCCTCCACAAATTTGTCAAATACTTCTTGGATGGTCTCAAAATCATGTCTTTCAACAGAATCAAACCAGGTGGCGGCGTCTTCCTCCAAGGTGAGTCCAAATCGAGCAAATTGTGTATCGAAGTCCCTGACCTCTTTTGCTCGGATCACTCTCAAGAACGTCGCCACGTGGCCTCTAGGGTCTCTTCCCCTTGAATATTTCTTGTTAACCCATTTATGGACTTGAGAAGGTCTAACACGTCTATGATCTACCAGCCTATCTGTGGAATCTCCTTGTCCCTCTCCCCTTAGAGGTTCTCGTTCGTGTCTTGATCTTCCATCAAATGCTTCTTCCATGCCGCATCCTCTATAGGACCTTTCAATTGGTGGTTCCACCTTGATTCTCTCCATATAGGGGAATCCTGTTGTGGTCGGCATTGTTGTTGGTCCCTTGCTCTCCTTGGGATAAGAGTAAGAATAAGTGGGCATCGGTGAGACTATAGGGGTCACATATGATCTATTTGTAATAGGGACTTCTCCTCTATAGAACTCATGTTCCCTTGTTATTGTCAGTCGCAACCAAGATTGCAATGTTTCAGGATTTGGGTTGAGATATGAAGGAAAAATTTGTGTTTCAACCACTCTAGCTTGTCTAGTTGGAAATCTAGCCGTATCATCTACTTAAAGGGATTTCTAGTCTTGCTAGGGGTAGGGTTTAGTCCTTGAGTTGCAACTGGATCTGTTGGAATTACTTCAATGACTACCAATCTCGCTACCTTCGATTTCTCTATTGGCACATACTCCCGTCCGTATTTGTCAACATATATTATGAGACTCCCTTCACCTAATTTATACGAGAACAAGTATAAAGTCTTTTCCATGCTTAACTCAAAGGCATAAGGTGCTAGACACCGGACATATGTTTTGCCTCTTCGATTCATGTACTCATATAGATTCCTACCATTCCTTGGTTAGTCACTACTTTAGTCACCTTCTTGTCAAACACCAAGGTGGCGTTAGGAAGATCTATCCGAGGAGGAGAACAAAATCTTCCATTACTAAGAGATGGGTACAAACTCCTCAACCTCTAGGAACTCTTCTTCCGTGCCCTCTTCCTTGTTGTCCTCCTCCATTGGACCTTTCCCCTTTTACTCAATTACCTTGAGGTTTTCCAAGTTGGCATATCAAAGAACCTCAAAGATGTTATCATAGAGGAAGGGGGTTGTGGGGCTATCTAGTGCGACTTCTTTCATCCACCCAAGCCTGGGATTTAAATCGCTTGCATGAAATAATTTAAATTTGTTACCAACCTTCATCTTTCTTACCAAAGGCGGGTGGCAAAATGATCTTTTGGAATACTGATGTCATTTTTTCTGGGCGGTGGAGGTAAAGCGATATTGAGGGGTGGCCATTCTATTGTCATGATGGACTTTGGTGGACTTCTCTGACTTCTCTAGGGTTTCTTAACTTGCATTTTGAGCCTATCTTCTTGTACCTTTGTCCTTGTCATTTGGTCAAGGAATTGTTGATTTAGATTCATTCTAGAGTGTGGTAGACTTGACCTTTTTACCAACAGAGGCCAAGGCAGCTAGACACGCTCTTGTAAAGTGCTTGAATTTATTACACTTAAAGCAAGCACCGAAGAAGGTGCCAAAGTTCAAAGGAATGACCTTAAGACCGGCCCCCACATTAACAACTAGATTATTGGATTGGGGTGCTTTCTGATATCCCACCAAATACGCACCTTATTGGCAGTTGTACCAAACGCTTTGCTTGATGGTACAAACAATTTGGTACCTAGGGCCAATGCCATGTCTTTCAAGCTTCTCAACCATAAAGGCTCGAGGGGTTCACCGTTTAGTACCCCCTATATAAAGTGCGTCCACGGGGTATTAAAAAAACCTCTCTTTTACCATGTCTAAATGAATAAAATGACCCCTTGTTTTAGGAATTTCTTCCAAAATTGAATATAAAAACCCCTTATTTTAATGTATCTCTATTAAATTACCTAATTTGTTTGCATTATAAAATCCCTCCTCTCGAACTCACGTTATACATTCACATGATTACATAGTGCACCCCCTGAGCATAAAGGTAGGTTGACAAATTCCACCCACACTAGGCACATATCCTAGAATGAATTCGAGGATTTGAATGAGGGATCCATGGGAGCACACATACCAATGATCGGTTGAGAAGTAGCAGGCTTTTGGCCGATACTTTAGCTACTGACACATCGTCACTGAATTGCAATGACAAAAATCCTTTTGCAAGGTATTGAGAATTGGAAAGTGAACCACCATGATTCATGACATTAGGGCCATGAAGCCAATTGACAAGCTTGGCTTTGGCCGGCACCCTGCCCATGAAGTCAAACACTAGTGTGGATTTAGTGCGCTCGGTGAGTTGTCTCTTGATTAGTGTAGGAGAGACTACCACGGTTAGAGCATCCTCTACTTTGACTCTCTTTGGGAGTGTTCTTTTGAGAATTTGAAAGGCTCTATCTCCCTTGGTAGTGTCCAATGATGCGAAGGGAGCCTCCACCTCCTCCAATGACCTTTTATTCAAGGACAATGCTCCTATGATTTCAGCCAACTCTTTCTCGATCTGCATCTTATGACTTTTCAATTCCTCCTTGCTCAACATCGTGGTGCACTGGCAAGCTTCAAGCCTTTGGCCCCCACACTGGGAGAGGGGTCCCTCACCTTCCCTTGTGACCCCACCACTACTATGGTTTTTAAGTACAATGAAATTTCTTTTTAACAATCCATGGCTTTAAACTGGATCTAAAGCACTAGTGCAAGTGACATAGTGCTGGTAAGGCTACACTCACTTAATTTTTTTATGTTTCCACATCAATTAAAGGGTGGATATGAAAATAATATTAAATGATTTACCTGATTTACCATATAGTATAGTATAGACTTAGTGCGTCATAGAAACTTTTGCATTATTAGCCTTTCTATCAACCATACATTTGTTTTGTATGAGTATGTGCTCCATATAATGGTGTTATGGCGGTTCAAAAAATATTGGATGCAATTTGGTTGGTGATTCCTAGTATTAGGTTGGTTCAAAAAAGATTGAATGCAATTTGGTTGGTGTTTCCTAGTATTAGGTGTCTTGTAGTGTAGGACTCACTGGTATCTATCTATTTCTTTTCTTAGCTCAAGGTCCTAAGATGGTACCCTCAATTTTATGGATACATGAACTTGTGCAACTTGCCTACGGTGGGTCTCACTCGCTATTACCAACAAGAAGCTTTGTGGCTTATTAATGAACAATTTGTGATGGCCATTCTTATACAGTTTCTCAAGCTCACTCATGAGCACACATAGAAACACTCACACTATATCTATTTCCATTCTCTATTCTTGCTTTTGAATGTCTCATGTATCTATGTATGCATGTAAGTATGTATGTATGTGTTTACATAGCTAGGTGTGTGTATGTATATGTGTATGCGCAACAAAAAGAAGAGAGAGAGAGAGAGAGAGAGAGAGAGAGAGAGAGAGAGAGAATGAGAGAGAGAGAGAGAAAGAGAGAGGGAAACCAATTTATTCCAGTAGAGCATATGCTAAATAGGAAGCGACACAAAACTCATCCATGCACAATTTGTATTGTTCAAAAATGTCAACTTCCTGTATATTTTTACATGTGTTTAAGATGCAAGCATAAGAAATACATTTAGAGAGTGACCCTCACCTTGCATCTCATAAAAAACCATGAAGCTTCTTTTTCATCCCCATGCAAAGCCCATGTTGGACATACCCCAACATATAGGTCAAGTAGCTCATCTAAAAAGTAACCATCACTTTGTGGCATCTTGCAATTAATGAATTTCAAGAAATCACATCCTTGAAATGGGCCAGAGAGATCTTGCACAAAACATAATCGTGTAGTAAGGCAACAGAGGGGCCACAATCCATGTAGATGGATTTGAAGGTAGAATTACCCTCAAAGAAACCAATGTGTGTACTTAGGCACCTATGTATAACTCAAATCCATAGGAGAGCCATTTTTACCTCATATAATGATGATCAGCATGAATTGTGACTAAGTTGCACGCAAATTACTGTCACTTACAATATCATCATTGATACTTGGTTTGGCTCCCCCATATGTGGCAAGCAAGTCAACAACTTCCCATGTTTATGTTATATATTATATGACACTGCTAGTGGTCAAACTGCTACCATTGATGGTATGAAAGGGCACCTACCTTGAATGTCATAGCCCCCCAAACTTGTGGGGCTTATAAGAGCATATCAATGTTCTAAATCAAGGCAAGGTAATAGTAGCAACGGAGGTGGCAGAAATGCTAGTGAATTTTGTAGAAGGACATTTGGCAATTACCACAACGATGCAAAGGGTGTGGCTGTAGTTTGAGGTGTCAAAGTTGTGCATCAGATGTAGAAGTTGGTAGTTCTCAAGTACTACTCTTGTTGTTGCTCTCTTTATCTTTCACCAACTATCCTCTTTTCTTTTGTATAATGGTGTCTAGAAAAACATCCTTATCTGTCAAAAAGTATCATGAAATATGTTATAGCTCCGCTCATCATAGAATGTAATAAAGATTAGTGGATCAAAGCTATGTAAGTATACATGGCTATTTTTTTCCATAATGAAACAAAAAACAACCACCACCACTAAACCCTCAAAATTGTGTGTTAAGGAGTGGATCATACCCTTTAAGCCATTTTGCTCAATATGTTTCTCTTGTTTAGTTTTCATAGGACACTATAGAATTATTATGTCTCCATTTCCATGTGGATCCAATCTAATGGAAATTCATGAGGTAGGGCAATGGCATTGCTACCCTTCACACAGAGCCATCTATTTGAGAAAATAAATATAGTAGTCCATCTTGGGGGAGGACCTTGCAAAAGATATACACCACCATGCTCCCTCATGATGGGATACTTGGCCTGAAATGTAAAATTATCCTTATGAAGTAATCTACAAACATGAAAATCAAGAAACAGCTACATCCTTTTGGAACATTATATTACCAAAAGTAGACAAAGCATTCAGGCCTATTTTTCACATATTGCTCCAAATAGTCCTTGTGACCCACCTACATGCAATTTCACCATTCTCCCACATTATGTTATACTCGGCCTGAAATGTAAAATTATCCCTATGAAGGAATATACAAACATGAAATCAAGAAACAGCTACATCTTTTGAATTATTATATTACCAAAAGTAGGCAAAGCATTCATGCCTATTTTTCACATATTGCTACAAATAGTCCTTGTGACCCACCTACATTCAATTTCAAGGCCATTTATTGCCTTTGCTACAAGGCCATGCAATTAAATGTTTTCCTCTTCTCGAAGTTGTGAGCAACATGTGAGAGAAAGAGAGATGCATCACTTTCAACATGAGCCCCTTGTTTCCATCGTGGAAAACATAGTTTGCCAATGTGTAGCTCCTACATATTATGTAGTGTTTACTTTGTGACTACTGCACCTATAAAGTAATGCTAGAAGGTCAATGGTTGGTCTTACATTGACTATAAGTTTACTCCTACTAATGGATCTCAATCGGTTTCAATTGAAGCTTTGTTGAGATCCATGTCTTTGAGATTGGTTTTTATTGTAGCCCTCTCACCCACCACCTGTGGCCCACACCGTCTTCTCCACAATGTTGTCGAGGTGTAGTAAGAGAACTCTATTGGCATCAAAAAAGGTCACGATAGCTAGTAAAGGGTTGCGTTCTCTATGATGCTTTCTTGGTGGTGGTGAAGTTGAGGTGGAAGTGGGAACAAAATAAGCTAGTTGACATGCCTAGGATGATGTGTGCCATCGTCAATTTGCATGGTGAGCACCAAAAGGAAGATGAGCAATTTAGAGGCAGTGACAGTGGGCACTAGAAGCAATACTGTTGACATAGGACCCACATCCTAGGGTTTAGCCAAGAAGCATAGTAGATACAATAGAGACACAGTTAGAGAGTAAAGGTTTATTAAGGCACTATCATGCAATGCGGTCGGTAGTCTAGAATTTCTAGACTACTAATGCTCATCAAAATTAAGGGTGAGGTGGCTACATAGAAAGATAGACACAAATTCGAGGATCTACAAGTAGAAATTGTCAAGTCCATCTCCTTCAAATCTACTAGTGAGTACTCCATTTATGATGTAGATGTTGTATTTGCCAGGTGCAATATGGCCTTAACGTACACTCTCTCTAGCTATTGTTGTTAATGTGACTCTCTCTCTCTCTCTCTCTCTCTCTCTCTCTCTCACACACACACACACACACATAGAGTTGAATGTTGAACTCCTAGCTTCCCTCTCTTAGGCCCTATTGGGGAGTATGTGGCTATGCATGTAGGGGTTTCATACCATTGCACTTCAGCCTCCACTATTATAGCTGAACGTCTCTCTCCATGCTTGTTGAGAGTGGCAAAAACCCCATGTGGCAGTTACTATTCTATCACATTCTCCCTCTAGGCTGCTCGCATCCCTCGATTGAAGCTGGCACCCAATGTTGGGCTGTGGACATTGTTGGACATTTGCCATCCTGTTTGCCCCCAATGTTTCCTTTGTTTCCCTTAGCCTATGCTACTAAGTGGAGTGAGCTCTTAGAAAACGACACATGAGGCTCGGCTGGGGTGGTGTGAACTAGCAGAAATTATGGCTACTAAGGTAAGGCAATCACCACCCCTTCAGCATGGGGAGGCAAGGCCAATTTATACAACATTAATATGGAATCAACATAGTGGGTAGAGTACATACATAATGCATAAGAATTATATGAGGTAAGAGCGTGATTGAGTGGGGGCGCATGTGCATACATGCTCTTGGAGCCAATTGCTATCAACGATGCAACACATGTTGTTTGGTAAGGGTCTTAAAGGAAGCATGTTGGGGACATTCTGCAGCAATCTTGGAGGAAGCGACAACTCAAGTTGAAAACTTAGCTATTGCTACTCTTCATCAACATGCCGCGTCGGCCGATCATTGTCATCATCATGAGTGCCTTGTCGAGGAAGTGTAGATGGCTTTTGTGTAGAAGCACCTCGTCTAGGAAGCGGATATGGCTGTTGTGCAGAAGCTCATCCACCTTCATAATCGATACTGGACACCAAATATTGTGGGAGGATGCTTCACTCATTTTCTCTGCAAAGCATTGAGGGAAGACTTTAGCTTGAGCTTATGAGACACCCACCTGATGATATGCAATATTAAAATAGTCCCATCAACTGCAGCATGCCTAGAGTTTTGACATTGATATCAAACATAGCAAAGGCGAGGACTCCATATCCATCTACAGGTTATTGTGTGTGTGTGTGTGTGTGTGTGTGTGTGTGTGTGTGTGTGTGTGTGAGAGAGAGAGAGAGAGAGAGAGAGAGAGCTCATCCGACGCCCCATCATTATCGTGTGATTGAGCGTTACGAAAACTTTAGAGCAAGGAGATAATGGAAATAGGACTCCTCTTTAGGCCGTCGGATGATGCAAGACGATGCTCCACGGCCCATCATTATTGTGTGACTGAGCGTTACCAAAACTTTAGAGCAAGGAGAGAGAGCCTCGTGACTAATTGACACCACTTCTGTCAGGTGGGATCTACGGTCCCTATTAATTGGGGGCGGCGGGATCAATTTTGCACCGTCCGATGGCGGTTTAATCTCCAAGTGATCACCATGTGATCACAATTAAAGTGAACCCCAAGTAAATTTGATGTGAACATCAAGTGACCGCCAAGTGATCCCCATGTGAATCCCAATCGACATGTGATCACCTTGTGACCCCACCCAGTACCAAGTGATTACAGTGTGACCCCGACTATCCCAAAGTGATTGCAGTGTGACCCCGTCCATCCCAAAGTGATCTCCAAGTGAACACCATGTGATCTCCACCCCGTCATTTTTGCTATATAATTCTATGTTCACACCTCCATTTTAAGTGGTGCGCGATAGCTTAATGGGAGAGTTGTGGCCTCCGGTTGTGTAGGTGGTGGGTTCGAGTCGCAGGGGCTCAACCGGCCGGAATCCTTTTATTCTTGAGAATAAATGGACGGTCCACATCGTTCGAAGATGCTGGACCGTAGATCCCACCTGACAAAATGGTGTCAAATAGTCCCGTGGGAGAGCGTGGAAGTAGGAGTCCTCTTTAGGCCGTCGGATGATGCAAGACGATGCTCTCTCTCTCTCTCTCTCTCTCTCTCTCTCTCTCTCTCTCTCTCTCTCTCGTATTGGCATGAGTGGGCTCAGTCGCTCAAGTAAGCAAGTGGGGCCTAGTCTCTCTCTTTTTCTCTCTCTTCATTAGAAGGCATAGGGTTGAATTACCTGCCCTCTCTTTCTTGATGGGAATGCTTCTACACACAAATCTCAATCTCAATCTCTCTCTCTCTCTCTCTCTCTCTCTCTCTCTCTCTCTCTCTCTCTCTCTCTCTCTCTCTCTGCTGCCTCATTACCTACCCTTACCACCAAGATTTTGAGTCTCGGATCGCTTCCTCTTGGCGGTTGACATCCACGCTTTGGGTCATGCTCACCACCTCCAGGCTCTAGCTTATACCCGCTTGCAACCACGTGGAGTGCCTGAATATGGCCTCCCATAGAAGAGTAAATAGATAAGTCCACATTCGTTTATCTGACATTAAGGGGGTGTGCATACAAGTACTCACAAGGTTTTGTATGCTTTGAGTGGGACCTTCCCAAATTGGTTTCACTTCTCATGACATTTTACATGGTAACCTTCAACTAAGGTAGCCTAAGAATCAAAAATTTCATTAGTGGTTCCACATAACATGTTTTTTCTCGAGGCTTCTACAAGCACAATCTTGAAAGAAGGGGTTTTTTTTTTTTTTTTTGGAAACAACTTTTTTCTATTACATTTGTACTGGAGTTCATGCCAATTGGTTGCACGTCCACTACTAACCCTTCTAACCTTACTTTTTATGGTAAATAGAACAAGGAGTGAGAGGGAGTGAGAGGTGTATTATCCTTCGTGTTCACCCAAATCTGTGCTCTCCTCCTTCTCCCCCTTCCTTGCACGTGCACTATCACAAGGCACGCTGCCTCACAAGTGGTATTAGAGTTTTAGTCTCTGTATCTGCTTCTCCCCCATCATGCCTTGGGTCTGTGTATTCCACCACATCAAGCAATCTCAACCGTCCATTGCATTAGCATTCTAACAGTGAACAGGAAAAATGCATGACGGATGGGAATCTCCCTCACCCCCACTGTTCCGAGACAGGGAACAGGCTTGGCCTCCGCCTCACCTATTCCAGCCCGGAACAGTGGGGGTGAGGGAGATTCCCCACCTCTTCCTTGCACGTGCACTAGCACGAGCCACACTAGAACACAAATGGTATAAGAGTTTGTCTCTCGACTTGCTTCTCATTGCGCATGCACGAGTTTTTGATGTGAGCTAAGGCTCAACAGGTTACAGAAAAAATTATTTTTTGGACACTAGAGGAGCTCGATTGTGTAAAGATTGAAATTCGAAATAGACAACAAACTAAGGCTTATGTAAGAGAAATGTTGCAGCATTGGAAAACAAGCAAGCAAAGGGGAATTTAATGCAAAGCAAATACAATAACACTAAAAACCCAAAATATGATAGAGTCGGAGTTTGTGAAAAGGGGGCAGCATTCTTAGAACGATTAGGTAGTGCAAAAACTAAAAAACACTCGCAGGTCTTTACAGTAGTGATGGCCTCTTATAGGGTAGCGTTGCACTAATAGGGGAAGCTTGGCTTACACGAGCTTCAACCTTAGCAAAAAATTGAAGTCCTTTGAGCAATGTTTTCAATTTTTGAAATTGAAATCATACGATAACGATTATGTGTTGCACAGAGTAGCAAGAGAAAGCAAGCACTGCTGGGAATGCTAACAAAAGTAAAGGCAATGCTACTGAGAAGGGTGTGGTTGTGCAAAGGGTGTGGTTGTGCACGAGCTCGCGCACACACACACACACACATGTCACTAGCATATGTGGCTTAATAATGACATACACTATACTTAACCCCTTGGTTCCTTTGATGGAAACATACCCTTAGAACCTTTTTTCAATACACTATCAATCATCGCGTATTCCTATACATAACGTTTAATGAATTTCACCCTCCCGAGCGTGAGTGCATCTACTGTGTAGACTCCCACCCTGCCTATGACGTATCTTGGTTTTCTCTATTCCTTCTTCTCTTTCCTCTCGGCACCTTTGCCATTAAATCTTAATAGCTTAGCACAGTAGGTCCATACTTGAAATCCGAGACGATATTGTAAGCAGATCCTGGGGGATTCTCTATCCATCTCCAACTAACTGCTATTCACCTGCAATTTTTAATACATAGGTGAGGGAAGTTCTTCCCCTCACTTAGCCTCGAAATGTGTTGTATAATTGAGTGAGAGATTTTTTCGACCACATTGGGTATGTGAAAATATTGTATATTGGGTGGCATGGTCTCCCTTCCTAAAGCTTCACAAGATGGAGATGGTTGAACAAAATAATGCATCTCAGGTCGGTGCCGAACTTTTGTCAATAAATAATAGATGCAATCTGCTGCTTTTTTTTGGTTTCTGGTTTTTTCTATGTCAAATTATTGTCAAACTGTTAATGGTAGGGATATATCCCTAAATTATGTCGATTTTGGTTTCTAGTTTTTGCTATGTCAAATTATTGTCAAACGGGAGATACCCCTAAACTATGTCGATTTTGTTTTCTACTGTTGTTGAGTTACTGTGGCATAATGAGTTTGAGAAATATGGCACTTGTATTTCTCTGTTGATTACAATCTGCAAGTTTGTTAAACCCTATTGACTATCGATCATATGATAGATGTGGTAAAACATGCATTTCTCAAAATCTTCTATGACTGGTGACAATACTTGGATTGATTGAGCAATATGTGCTCCTTCCCTTTTATCATTTGTCAATGAAATTTCAGTTATCAATACTGCTCCTACGCTTACTTGTCGGTTTATTGAGTTGCTTTCTGTAATTTTTTGAGTTATTTGTCTAGTTGTTTTGGTAAGCCTTGCATGGTTGCGGTTAGTAAACTTTTTATATGGAAATATTTGGGGCAATTTTTCTCGTGGTAAACTAAATATATGTTACTTTTAAGCTTTGAAATATTATACCCTATGGTAGGTGAAAATTGGGTCCTCTTGGATC
The DNA here is from genome assembly GCF_014529385.1 of Adiantum capillus-veneris. NCBI lineage: Eukaryota > Viridiplantae > Streptophyta > Polypodiopsida > Polypodiales > Pteridaceae > Adiantum > Adiantum capillus-veneris. The sequence goes on from NC_140959.1 coordinate 110,317,301, forward strand.
ATCTACTCTCTTAGGGTCTCAGTGAGGTTGTGGCACCGGCTTCGTGACACTACCTTTTCACATGTTTGTGCATACTATAGTGACCACTAATCTAGAACCTGTCTTGTGCTACGTATTTTTGACTTGGTAATATTAAACTCTTAACAGTGATAAGCTTTAAAACTTTGGAGTTCCAAAAACTATTCATGTATATGGCACTGTTTTTTTGAAAAAACATTTCTAAGTTAAATATAGTGGAAATGCAGCCAATTGCTTCTGGTTTTTTGAGTTTTAGCACTACTATTGTTTTTTAGAAAAACTGGCTACTTTTGGATTTTTTTTGGATTCTGGGTGCTTCCTATTTGTCTCTAGAACTCCCACATTGGTAATATCTACTACTTCATAAATGATTCGGTATTGCTTAATCATGTCTATTTGTTAAAGTTTCAACTTTGGCCTTTATTGATCACTCAAGCTTAATTGATTTCCAAATCACCTTGTTAGCACTAGTTGGACAAAGATCATACTTGTGACATATGTGTTAAATCTCGGATTTCATTTCATGTTTAACAAGAACCTTTGAAACTTGAAGTAGTTTGACAATAAAAACATGTGGAAATGCACTTCTTTTGGTTTATCTACTTGATTTTGCAAGGGATATTTGAAGATTTTTGTTTATAGCCTTTGATGGACACATTGTCTATAATTCCTTGTTAGGTTGACAAGTGTTAAGTGGTATCTCCTTTTCTATAGATCGTATTCCTGCTCATAGCTACTCTAGTCTTTGACTCTGTTGGATTTAGGTTGTAGGTTAATCCAAAATTACTTACCCTTGTGTAATTATTTTGATTCTTATGATTTTAGGAATATTTTACCTTTAATAAATGGACTACTCTTGCATGGAAAGTTCGTTTGAGGACTATCCATAAAAATTGGTAAAAGCATGGAAAACTCCTATGATTAACTATGAACAGCATCCATACTATTTTCTACCAGCTAACAAAGCTTTAAATCTCCATTTGGAGTATAATCCTCTCTGTTAACATTCTCACTTATAGCTCCGATGAGACTCATGGATTTTCTGATATGATACAGCTCTTTGGCTTCAAACTTGACTATACTCTCATTAACTTAATGAGGCAATAGGCCCATACTCAATGGGCCTACTTCCGACTCATTGAGTATGGTGCATGGGTTAGGGTGGGTGCGGGTGCACACACACAAACACACACATGTCACTGGCATTTGTGGCTTAATAATGGCATTCCCTATACTCAACCCCTTGGTTCCTTTGGTGGAAACATACCCTTAAAACTTTTTTTTAGTATAATATTAATCTTGGCGTATTGTGGTACATAGCGTTTAATGAATTTCACCCCTCCCGAGCATAAGTGCATTTGCTACAAACTCCCACCCCACCTATGGTGTATCTTAGTTTTCTATATTTGCCCTTCTCTTTCCTCCATGAGCCTTTGCCATTAACTCTTAATAGCGTAGCACAATAGCTACATACTTGAAATCTGGGACGATATTGTAAGCAGGGGATTCTCTGTCCGACTGCCATTCACCTTTAACTATTTATACAAAAATGGGGGAAGTTCTTCCCCTCACTTAGCCTTGGTATGCGTTGTATAATTGAGTAAGAGATTTTTTTTACCACACTTGGTTTCGCAGATACTATGTGTTGGGTAGCGTGGTCTCCCTTCCTAAAGCTTCACAATATGGAGATGGTTGAACAAAACAATGCATCTCAGGTCGGTGCTAAATTTTTGTCGGTAAATAATACATGCAATTTGCTGCTTTTTTTCGGTTTCTAGTTTCTCTTGTGTCCGATTATTGCCAAACTGTTAATGGTAGGGAGATACCGCTCAACTATGCCGGTCTCTACCGTTGTTGAGTTACTGTGGCATTATGAGTTTGAGAAATATGGCACTTGAATTTCTCTGTTGATTACAAATCTGCAAGTTTCTTAATCCCTGTTGACTACTGATCATATGATAGCTATGGTAAACCGAACTTTTTTTAAAATCTTATATGACTGGTGAGATTACTTGGACTTTTTGCACAATATGTGCTCCTTCCGTTGTCGTTCCACAAGCCCCTTTGCTTTTTCCTTCCCTTGCCTCGAAAGGCCGTGATTAGCCCCTGTCGTTGATGTCCCTTTTTTGTTTTGTTCTCTTTCCCTGATTATCCCTTGCTTTTCCTATTTTTAGGTTATTCTTTCTTTTGTTGTCACGTTGTTGTGACAAGGTGCATGAAGACCCATCTGATGAGGTGGCAGCTTGACATGAGACCTGCACAAAAACTAGCATCGTCGATGCCAAATAGGGTCACCCTGTCCTGCTTTTCCACTTTTGTTTCACGCCTGACGGTGTCTGAGCATCAAATCGGATCCTACAAGCCCAATTTCCCCTCTCAGTGCTCTCTACTCGTTGCACTATCCATTGCCCTCTTTATTTTTTCCTATTTCCCACTTATTAACCCCGTTTGGGTGGCCGCTTCCTTTGGGCAGCCATCATTTTCATGGACACCACATTTAGCATATGCATCGACCAAGGCATTGCCTAGCATCACATTTGAGACACAAAGCTCATCAAGAACTTAGCGTGCTTTTGTAAAGGCACCACATTTGGAATATGTATTGGCCAAAGCCTTGCCAACAACATCATGTTTCTTCGAAAGCCTTTAATGGAATACATACTTGACCAAAGCACTAATAGACATGGAATATCAACCAAAGCATTGCCTATCACATCATGATGGGCCGATAGTTCTAGCCCTTTGACCATAGCATAACTAAGCACAACATGTTTCCAATAGATGACATTTGAACTGAAAGCTCATCAAGAACTTTATGCACGTTTGTAAGGGCACCACATTTGACATACATATCGCCCAAAGCATTGACAAATCACCACATTAGGTATAAATCTCAACCACGATAGTGTCGATTATAGGTCCACCAGCATACCCTGCTATCAATGCACTACAAGAGATGAAATTTCGGACTACATGCTCCTCGAGCACCTTTTGCCTCTATTAAGTGCACCATATTTGGCATACATGTCATTGATTGAACTTGCATGTTACCAAGCCATGATCACTGCTTAATAAACATATAGTCGTGAAATAACCTAATCTGCATCCTGTAGTTATTTTTTCTATCATGGAAGTGAAGTGGCACAACATCCACCCCCTCTGAACTTGCACAGCCTCCGGTTTGTGTCAACCTTTATTCCAAACTGAAAGCAAAAACCTATAAACATATAAGCACTACCCCACCTGTGAGCATTCTTTTTTTTTTTTTAATCCAACCTATGGCCTTATTGGAATATACTCTCCTCCAAGATCATAGGGAAAACATAAATATTTCCAATCAGTAGAGCATAAGCATGAGTTAACCCATAAACCATCATGAAAACCGTCTGGATCATATGGTTTATAAGTCAACCGCCCTAGATCATACATTTGTCCATCTTCACCAAGATCAAATGGCATATCAATCAATTGCCCCGGATCATGCATATAATCGTCTCCTCTTGGATCAAAATCTAGCTCAAAATCCCCTACATCATAGGGTAACATCAAAATCCCGCTTAATATCTGGTGACATTTGATATTGCCATATCCCATATGCAACTAGCTCAACCAATTGTTGATCATCCATCACTGGTAGGAGCATTGGTAATGTGCCTTCACCCCCTCTAGCATTGGAATCCCAATCATGCATATCTAGATACATCAAGTCTCTAGCAAAACTCTCTTCATTGGGATCCCAAGATGCATCATAAAGCATTTCCCTATCTTGCACATGCTCAAAATCAAGTAGAGCATCATCCAACAACTGCATAAGGTCACCATCGACTGCATCTGAATAAACTTTCTCAAGCACAAATCTAGATTTCTTGGTACCCTTAGCATCGTTATTTGACAATCCTGCTAAAGCTTTGTCCAATAAGCACATAAACTCTAGGTCCATTGCTTTAGAAGATCCCTCTACATTGTACATCTTAGGTTGCAAACTAGGCTTTCCACATATAACATGCATATTAGACACATCTACTATAGATTTCTCTTCAAGTTTCTCACCCTAATTCAAATATCTTTAGACTTTTGTAGCACAAAGTGCAACATGCATATTGAAGATTTCATCTACTTCCCTATCCATATCATCGACACAATGAAATCAATCATATTAAACACTAAAAGATTGCAATTCATTATGCACCCCCTCTGAATAAGTATCATCAAGTTCATGATCACTCTGCCATACTGAGAGCTCTGCATCACAAAATCTTGATAAAGAAGGAGTCTATACCTCCTCTAAATCATCACCCTTTGCAGATCTTCAACAAGCACATACTCTTTCACATCGAAGCCCTCAAAATCCGGTGTATCCAAAACCTTGTAAATCTGATACACCCAAATCCATGGTCATGCAACTCTCAACGGCAGCCTTGCTTTATCCTATAACATTTGCATCATCAATCAACTCTAGGGTAGAATCTTTGTTGGGGTATAGGCGCATGTGCCTTGCCCGGCCGCCCAGAGTTTGGGCGCCCACTGACTTGTATACCTTATACATAGCATAAGTGTATAGGGGGCTGCTCACTCTTTGAGTCTCTCCACCCATATCTGTGTGTCATGTTTCTCCTTCTCTCTCTCACTCTCTGTCTGTGGTGCTCTCCGATCCCCTTCAATTGGTATCAGAGCGACAGGTGTGAGAGCATAGATGAACGGCTTCGCGATAAACTTGTCGGCTATGGCGGAGAGGTCACATATCTGAGCAAAGAAATAGAGGAGGCTTGTGGACAGCCATACAGAAGCTTGCAGGAGAGCTCTCAGGAGCTTCCTAGTGCTCACAGATCAGTCCACAGTTCCTCTACAGATCAGCCCACTGTGTACAACATTTTCCCTCTTCTCGACAAGCTTTGCAACGGCTACATCAACGACAGATTGGAGCTTGGAGCTTCCATAGCCATGGAAGCATTGTGAGATTGATGCATTCAGCTCACGCATCGAGATGGGAAGTGAGTTTGAGCCTTTCTATGAGCTCAAAGAAGCACAGAATAAAGTCGTTCAATTTTTTGCAGTTTGACAGCAGTCTACTATTTTGCTCATAACTTGAGCTACAAAGCTCCGATTCCAAAAAAATTTGGTTTAAAACAGAGCTGGCTTCAAGATCTACGACTTTGTAGAAGGAATCGTTTTCTAATTCAGAGTGGAGGTGGGTCTGAAATTAAAAACACAGAGACTGTTTTTCAGGAAAGTTTTGGGCTCTGTTGTTTTCTTTGCTGCAGACAGCTTACCCGTGCACACTGCAGGTAGCAGGCACATATGAGGTGTTACAAGATCGGGTTTGACTCCCAGGTACATGTTGATTCTAGTTCTCCCACAGGTGTTGCTAGTTGCAGTTGAGTGGTTCTTCTACAGTGTTGTGGCTTGCATACATGGTCTTTGAGCGGGTAATGCTCTATGTATTCTTATGTGGTGAGCACTAGATCTTGTGAGCAAGTGCAGAGGTTGGTTGTGGATGACATGTATGGTCACCTGTGGTACTCTTTGTGAGCATTTGTTGGACACAGGTTTGCAGAGCTTATGCATGTATGTTGAGTGTAGTTTGATGCGCATTGATTGCTCATTGTATTGAGCTTGCAGGACAATGGTTATTTTGTGTTGATAGCCATTGTGCGTCGAAACTCTGGCGAAATTTTCCCAGGAGTTTTATGCTCATCATTTATGCGATCTAGGTAGAGATTGCGGGTTGCACTCAGTATTTGCGTGCGGTGTTCTCTGCAGGTGGGAGATTTGTGTGTGTGTATGCATCGATACCGCACAGTGTGGGCTTGGTGATTAGATCACGGTTTGACAGGCGTACAGTTATCTTGGCACACTCACAGGAGTGAATATTGTGATGTATACTTGTGTGGATACGAGCTAGGTAGCCGGATTCGAGCACTAATGGCTTGAGGTTTTTCAACAGGTTTCAGCTACAGGTTTACAAGTTTACAGGCAGGTTTGAGGGCTTATTTGGGTGCTGAATTTTCATCCATTGTTTCCTCTTTGCAGGTGTCCATGTATGGCTCAGTTGTAGGCTGATCTGGGACACGTTTGTGACTTGTTTATGCAGCTGTTTAAGAGCTGAATTTTGGGACTGTTTTGGGGCTGATTTGCAGCCATATTTTACAGCCATACAGGAGCTTGGTTTACTCTACAAGAGCATCGTACACTTGGCATTTGGGATTTGCATCATTGCCATTTGTGGAGCACAGTGTGGTTACACTACTGCGAGAGATTTTATGCGTGGATTCGCATGAGCATTGTAGGTGCTGGTGAGCTCTTTTTTTTAGAGAATTTTTTCGTTTTGCAGGTTGCTTCTTTTGGATTAGTTGAGTGCATTTCATTGCTACCGTACCTAGAGTAGAGTTACAGCTCTTGGTTATTTTTGACATTCACTTATAGTAGTCAATATGTGTGAGACTTTCGAGTCTAGAACAATGACTCATGAGAGACGGTGTTCTCGTTCGTGTCAACACTTGAGATGTTGGCATTGTGGTCACACAGGGCACACTAGACGGCGATGCTTTCGTCGTATGAGATAGCACAGGAGACAGGCTAGTCTCAAGGATGCAGTAGATGCTATAGGCTCCGTTGACTTGACAGTTGCAGGATCAGATACAGAGTCTGAGTACCCTAGTGACAGTGAGGTCACATTTGCTTCCTGTATTACTCCTGATTTTTTGACGTCTGAGGATAGTGCACTTCTTTTGCAGTGGGTGCTAGACAGGGACGCTACTTTTCATGTCACTCCGTATTGTGACTGGTTCATTAGCTATTCTAGCAGAGTGCATGGTAGTGTGCGATTGGCAGATGGGTCACTGCATGAGATTGCTGGTTCAGGAGATGTGAGACTATCATTACCGAGCGGTACATCGTACGTGCTCAGAGAGGTGCGTCATGTGCCAGATTTGAAATTGAGTTTGATCTCCGTTGGTCAGCTCAGGGATAGTGGATGTTGGGTATCGCTGCTTGAGCGATCTTTTGCGTTGCATTTGGGTTCGCTGGTGATTGCGAGAGGTGCTAGAGTTGGCACATGGTACCCATTGCACGTAGTACTGGTGCGAGATGGTCGAGTCTCAATCTTGTTACAGCCATGTAGAGAGCGAGAGACCCGGACAGTCTCTTTTGCTCATGGGTTGCAGGGTGCTTTGCATGGAGTGCAGAGTAGTGAGCTTGTTGTGCACACAGTTGGGGCACGACTTGAGCAGTCACACAGAGAGGTGACAGAGTCAGACATGCATGCTTTGCTAGAGACTAAGCAAAGCAGAGAGTCAATTGTGGGAGATACTTCTATGTAGGATAGACAGGTAGAGCGGTCTTGCTCTAGTGAGTCACTATAGGAGGAAGTTGTGCAAGATTCTATGCATAAGGAGTTAGAGCATGAGAGCTCTAGTGAGTCACAACAGATTGAGTGGTCATGTTTGCAGTGGAAGATTGCAGAGGAGGCTGAGATGTCAGCGATTATGCAGTCATTCCTTTCTATGCTCAACGGTGAGCATGGGGATATAGTTGTGCAGGATATGTCTTCCAGCAGACACCTAGAGCAACTGGTTTGCTCTGAGGTTGCACGACAGGTTGATGCGTCTTTTGCGGGCAGTCAGGAGATGCATGTGGCTGACACGCCTTGGCAGTCAGAGATGCCTATTGCCAGGGATATATATGTTGATGCATGCTCCATAGAGCTAGCACGGCCCGCTAGCATTGCATCGGCATTCGGTGGTCTCATGTATGAGATGCTGATCTTGAGACCGGATATCGCAGCTGCAGTGGGAGCATTTGCAGTTGGGTTTGTCAATTGTTTGTTGACTGATGATGGCATAGTGCACGAGGGAGATATGCAGGTATTGCATACATACTTGCAGTACGTGTGCGATACGTCTGGTGGTGTATGGACTTACACGGGAGCAGGACAGTCGGATGCACACGATCACAGCCAGTGAGTGGGCATCGGTTGAGAGCAATTTTCTCTCACCTTTTGTAGTCTTTAGACTAGGTTCCCTTGCTTAAAGGCACAATCACCTTTAAGTGCGAGGTTGTTGGGGTATAGGCGCATGTGCCTTGCCCGGCCGCCCAGAGTCTGGGCGCCCACTAACTTGTATACCTTATACATAGCATAAGTGTATAGGAGGTTGCTCATTCTTTGAGTCTCCCCACCCATATCTATGTGTCGTGTGTCTCCTTGTCTCTCTCACTCTCCGTCTGTGGTGCTCTCCGATCCCTTTCAATCTGTACCACAAAAATTTTGCTCTAATTCTGAATCAGTAGCAAAAGTTTCAACTATAACCAAATTGTCATGCATGTCTACTCAATTATGGTTGCACTCATACACCTACACAATTTCATCCTGAGCTTAGCCACTTCGTTGTTTTGATCCTCTGATTTCTTTTTCCCCTGTATTGCATGTATAGGCTCTTTGCAAAGTTCACCATGTGTATTTTGAGACTGTATAGCCTCATCCTCAAAGATTTCTACTTCATGAAAGGCATCTGCAAACCCCAAATTTTCATTCACAGCTTTAAAAATATCTTTATCATTATCTTGTAAGAAAGTAGTGTCATGTAGAAGACACTCTTCAATCATAGCTTCTAATTTTGATTGTACTTGTTCTCGAATATCTGAGTAAGTTGGTAAACTTGGAGTTCTGTATATCTTGCATAATGCTCATCACTTACTCATATAATAACTTCTTTGAAATATTCCCAATTGTCATTGTTGCAAGCTTCAATAAGCTCTTGAATCTGCTCCTTCAAATCTAAACTCACTAATTGTTCAAAGGATCTAGTCATTAACTCTTTTGGTATCCCTCTTGACTTGGTTTCAACTCATAACACTCTCTAGGTAGCCCTCTAGATCATGACCATCAAAGACTCACCTCTCATCGTATACTGCATCTGATGCTGCATCCAAAGATTCATCCATTTCCTTCTTCTACTTCATGGCTTCCACTTCAAGCAAAGCTCCTTGGACCAACTCGAGCATCTTCAAACAATCTGGAACTGCCAGATTTTTATCAAATTCTTTGGAATTTACTATTTCCATAAGCTTCATCATCTACTCTAAATTCTCCATCTACACCTCCCACCCCAGCTGGTTTCATGTTGGGTTCACCAAGTATGTCGGGGTATATAGTGTTTGAAAGGCAGGCCGGGTCAGTGCTGAGCTGCTAGCTATGGGAAAAGAGAGAGAAAAGGTATACCACACTGCACAATAGAGTCATTATTGCTTGGAAATGCAAATGGAACACAAACCCACCAATTGAATTTAACAACACGATCAAGAATTGATGCACGATTGCCAAGGGGTGCCATTAATAGCACCATTAACTCAAGTAATTGCAAATTAAGGAGTTACAAAAGCTATGCCAAATTAATTTAGCTTGCACTAAGTTTGAGCATCCATTGATGCTCAGTGTTGATGAATGTAAAGTTTTGTATGATTATGAAGAAGCAAGCAATGGAGAAGCTCTCCCTATGCTTCTCTTGCTCGCAAAAACTGCTCCTTGCTCATTTTTTTGCTCCCAAAGTCTCCTTGCTTGCAAAAGACAACTCCCTTCCTCGCAAAGAATGGCTCTTGCTCAAAAATCTCTTCTCTGATCACCAAAAATAACTACCCCTTGATTGCCAAAAAAATGTGCCCTCTTGGGCGTGTGTGTACCTCTTTACTTAGCCTCCTTTTTTATTTTAGGTTGCCATTTTTTGCATGTGCAAGCACCCACTTCTATTCTTGGCTGCCTTCGGGCTCAAGTCTCATGTGAGAATCCCCTAGAGGGTTGTCATGGCACCATGAACCCCTCATGGGGTTCAGTCTCCTCAATAAAAGTATGGCCCTTTTAGCACTCATGGGAACCAACCTCGTTACAAAATGATGGTTCCTTTGGTGGAAACATACCCTTAAAACTTCCTTTCAATATACTATTAATCCTGGCATATTCTAGTACATTGTGTTTAATGAATTTGACCCTTCTCGAATGTGAGTGCATCTGTTTGTAGACTCCCACCTTACCTATGGTGTATCTTGGTTTTCTCTATTCCCCCTTCTCCTTCTCCCTACACCTTTGCCAGTAGCTCTTAATAGCTTAGCATAGTAACTACATACTTGAAATCCAGGACGATATTGTAAACAAATCTTGGGGGATTCTCTGTCCGTCTCCAATTTTTTGACTATCTCATGTATAAATGCACTAGAATGATACTTCATTCTCACTTTGATGTACAAAAATGAAGCTAAGAGTGAGTCATTTTTGTGCTAATCTCTATCCTTTGTCTAAAGCTAGCTCTATTTTCAACTTTTATATTTGCTTGTGTATAAAGTATAAGTTCAATACAACAACAATCACATCCTGCACACAAGGTTCTCCCATACATTTGGGAAACTAGGACGTTGGCTTTGGAGATTTTTGTCTATAGGCTTTGATGGACCCACTACCTATAATTCCTTGTTAGGTTGACAAGTGTTAGGTGGTCTCTCCTTGTCTATGATCGAATTCGTGCTCACAGCTACTCTAGTCTTTGACTCTACTGGTTTTAGGTTGCAAGTTAATCCAAAATTACTTACCCTTGTGTAGTTATTTTGATTCTTATGATATCAAGAACATTTTAGCTTTAAATGGACTACTCTTGTATGGACGGTTTGTTTGAGGACTATCCATAGAAATTGGTAAAAGCATGGAAAACTTCTACGATTGACTATGAACAGCATCCATACTATTTTCTACTGGTTAACAAAGCCTTAAAACTCCGACTAGAGTATAATCCTCTCTTTCATCAACTTGATGAGGCAGTAGGCCTATACTCAATGGGCCTACTCCTGTGACTCATTGAGTACGGTGCATGGGTTAGGGCAGGCATGCACACACACACACATGACACATGCATCTGTGGCTTAATAATCACATACCCTATACTTAATCCCTTGGTTCCTCTTGTGGAAACATACCCTTAAAACTTCCTTTCAATATACTATTAAACCTGGCATATTCTTGTACATAGCGTTTAATGAATCTTACACCTCCCGAGCATGAGTGCATCTGCTTCATACTCCCACCTTGCCTATGTCGTATCTTGGTTTTCTCGATTCCCCCTTCTCTTTCCTCCATGCACCTTTGCCAGTAACTCTTAATAGCTTAGCACAGTAGAGCACATCTTGGGGGATTTCTGTCTGGACTGCCACTCACCTTCAACTATTTATACAAAGGTGAGGGAAGTTCTTCCCCTCACTTAGCCTTGGTATGCAGTGTATAAATGAGTGAGACTTTTTCAACCACATTGGGTCTGTGCAAATAATGTGTGTTGGGTGGTGTGGTCTCCCTTCCTAAAGCTTCACAAAATGGAGATGGTTGAACACAACAATGCATCTCAGGTCGGTGCCAAAATTTTGCCGGTAAATAATACATGCAATCTCTTGTTTTTTTTCAGGTTTTTGGTTTCTGCTGTGTGAGATTATTGCCATATTGTTAATGGTAGGGAGATACCCTAAACTATGTCAGTTGTCGTTGTTGAGTTACTGTGGCATTATGAGTTTGAGAAATATGGAACTTGAATTTCTCTGCTGACTGCAAATCTGCTAGTTTGTTAATCCCTGTTGACTACCAATCATATGATAGTTGTGGTAAGCTAGGCTTTTTTCAAAATCTTTTACGACTATTGAGTATATTGGGATTGATTGAGCAGTATCTGCTCCTTCCCTTCGATCATTTGTCTATGAAATTTCAGTTATCTACTTCTCCTAGGATTACTTGCCGGTTATGAGCTGCCTTCTGTAATTTTGTGAGTTATTTTTCTAGCTGTTGTGGTAAGCCTTGCATGGTGGCTGTTAGAAAACTTTTTATATGGAAATACTTAGGGGAAATTTTCTCGTCGTAAACTAAATATATGTTAGTTTTGGGTTGTGAAATAATATACCCTATGCTAGGTTAAGAAATTAGGTCCTCTTGGATCATCTACTCTCTTAGGGTCTCAGTGAAGTTGTGGTACCTTTCTTACTAACAATACCTTTTCACATGTTTGTGCATACTATAGTGACCACTAATCTAGAACCTGGCTTGTGCTGGGTACTTTTGACTTGGTAGTGATCTAACTCTTAACAGATAGGTTTTAAAACTTTGGGCTTCCAAAAACTATTCATGTATCTGGCACTGATTTTTTGAAACAAATTTTTGTTAAAAAATAGTGGAAAGGCAGCAAGTTGCTTTTGGATTTTTTAATTTTAGCACTACTCTTGTTTTTTTTTTAAATATCTATTTTTGGAAATTTTTAGGCTTTTGGGTGCTTCTTGTTTGGCTTTGGAACTCCCAAATAGGTAATATCTACTACTTCATAAATGATACAATATTGCTTAATCATGTCTGTCAATTAAAGTTTCAACTCTGGCCTTTATTGATCACTCATGCTTAATATATTTACAAATCATCTTTCTAGCACTAGTTAAATAAAGATCATACCTGTGACACATGTGTTACATCTTAGATTTCATTTCGTGTTTAACAAGAACCTTTGAAAACCTGAAGTGGTTTGACAAATAAAAACATGTGGAAATACACTTCTTTTGGTTTATCTACCTACTTTTGCAAGGGATATTTGTCTCCTAAGTATTTTCCACCATTTGATGCTTTTAAAATGATAGGAGGTTTAAGTTAAAAAGTTTTCTAAGTAGGACATGGATAACAACTGATATGTTCTTTGACACTTGTAATATGTATTCAAGGCTAACAAATCTACTGTCTTGTTTATATGGATGCAAGTGAGGAATTCTATCTTTACTTAGGATCTTTTTGGCTTGGCTGCTATCCGCGGCACTGAAGAACCTGGCTTCCTCCACTTTAAGACCATATTTTTTTACTAACTCATGTATAAATGCATTGGAATGATGCTTCACTCTCATTTTGATGTACAAAAATGAAGCTAAGACTATGTCATTTTTGTGATAATCTATGTCCTTTATCTAAAGCCATATCTCTTTTGAACTTTGATGTTTGCTTGTGTATAAGTATAAGTTTAATAAAACAACATACACACACACAACACACACCCCATTTAGGCTCTCAACATTGACAAACTTGCTTTTTGGATTCCCAAATTAGTGGTGGATTTTGACATCCGCCCTTTCAGTATCGGCATCCCATTGCCTCCTTGCCATTGACGGCCTTGCATGTCTTACCTTTGTCGACATCCTCTTCTAGGCATCGGCTTCTCCTTCGGCATCGAAGTGCTTGGGTGAGGTGCCTCTTCTATAAAGGAGTGACATACAGCATCGTCATCGATGATGATAGTGACATTGACTACAAATTCTCACATACTCTTTGGTGTTGTAAAGAGAAAGACAAGGAGAGATCTTGCCTTCCTAGTGCCCACCCCTCATGTTTTGGGCCCACCCTTGTGTAAATGAGCTCTCCCAACCCGCCTACGGTTGCTCTTGCTCGCTCTTACCAATGGGTCAACCCTGTATAGTTTCTTGAGGTGGGGTTTTGATTGCCCAATGAACAACACTGCTAAAAGTCTTGCACTTAGCTCGCTTGTTCACATTGCACAATGCATTTTATAGTTTAGAAAAATTGTTTAAGGAGTAGCCAATTGAGTATGGTGTTGTGGTTACATCTCAATCTTCCCCAGCATGAGGGCATGTAATCACAACTCACCTGTTCACATTGCACACTGCATTTTATAATTAAAAGAAACATTTCAGGAGTAGCCAAATGAGTATGGTGTTGTGGTTACTTCTCAATCTTCCCCAGCGTGACGGCATGTCATCAAGGTTCTTGTGCAAGCCATGGACTAACCCTCTCATCATGCATTTGTTCCTCATGCAACATCTTACCTTCAAGATGCCGATAGCATTTGGAGAGGAGCCCTTGCTTCACCTTCTCAAATTATAGCCCAAAGCGACAACACCCTCTTGAAGTTCTCCTCTGGAATCTTGATACCCTTGATGTCATTTGCAAGTTTACATGTAGAAGGACATCCCGATTCTCTTTAGGTACCATGATATCCTTGATGTCATTTGCAAGTTTACATGTAGAAGGACATCCCAATCCTCTTTAGGTATTGTGATACCCTTAGGTGATCTAGAAACTCTTTCATACCTTGTTCTTATGGTACCCAAGCGGTGGGATGTTTAATCCATCTACATGTATGTTTTTCAATAATTTAGGATGAGGGGACTCTACAAAGATTAGCTCTCTCTCTCTCTCTCTCTCTCTCTCTCTCTCTCTCTCTCTCTCTCTCTCTCTCTCTCTCTCTCTCTCTCTCTCTCTCTCTCTCTCTGTGTGTGTGTGTGTGTGTGTGTGTGTGTGTGTGTGTGTGTGTGTGTGTGTGTGTGTGTGTGTGTAAGATTGATAATCTAACTATAGTTTGATTATACAAACTATTGAACCATACGATGGGACTAGAGACCAGATAATTTGTTCATAAAAGCTAAAAAATACATTTATAGTAACCAAGAGGTAACCTATAGATTTGATAAAGATAAGTCTACACTTAACCTATATAAGATAAGTCTACACTTTTCATTTAGTCCTGCCAATAGGATAAACTCTGTATTACAATTATCAAAGAGGTGTATACAAAGGCTATCTCTCAATGATAAAAAAATAAAAAATAAAAGAATGATGGATGATCTCCTGCTACTGCTATAGTTGCTATCATAATCCCAAGGAAGGAGCCTCTTACCTACCACCATTCAAAAATTGCAAGTCCATCAGTACTGGCGTTAATTGGGAAGACAGGTGTCAACGACCCCTCCCCCTTGTTATCGGTGTAAAAAATTACAACACAAACTAACAACCTAGCATTGATCAAGTATTCTGCTTCAACTTTGAATCATGTATGTACTATAATGTTTGTATCCCAAAGAAATCGGACAGTATCTCCTTTGCACTTTGGACAAATTTTCAAAAATCCAATCCAGGGTCATCTCAATTCAGACCTCCACATAGTTTCTAACAGAGGAAAGTATCAAAAAATAGCTTATGGTTATGAGCTCACCAATGTATACTTACCTTGATTGGGGTTGACATATCCATTGTATTAGACATTCATCTACATTGTCTAATGTAAAGTATCTATCAAAAGGAATTGTAAACTCCATGTATCTACATATCAGTAGATTTTCAACTCCAAATCTATAAATATTTTTAACAACCAAAGAAGGTAGCAGGCACGTTGCATCACTACTGCTTCTAGTATTAAAGCTCTCTAAAAAGTAAAAATTTGGGCAACATCTCCTTTGTATAACGGATGATTTTTCAAAATTCCACTCATCGCCATCTCTACCGAGACCCTCGCATGAGGTTTAAGGCTCAACATCAAGCATCAAATGTCTTTATCTAGGGTCAAATGTAAAAACCAAATCTTCCTGCACATGGCCCTTTCAGACTTGCAAAAGTATTTTCATTTTCCAAGTACTAACATGAAAAAAAATGAATTCAAAAACCTATGTTTGTCATCAACCTTGAAAGGACAATTTGAGCGTAGGCTCCCAAACAGTTCCCAACCAGTTTTTTAACCGATGATTATCAATAATGTCATTTTTTCATATGTAGAAAGACTCAAATTCATTTTTTGGAATTGAAAAGACATATGAGTACTACCTATCAGATGCACACAACCCAAACATGTTTCATGTGCTTAATCAATTGTGTCCATGCCTCTCATTAAATTCCAGCTATCTCTATTAGACAAGGTCCCAGTACATATTATTCTCATATGTAGACATGGCTGATTATAGATAAAAAAACACAATTAGAAAACCGATTTAAGCTAAGGATTTTATCAGAACCAGAAAAACAATACTTTTCATACAGAGTAAAACACAATTTTTCTTGTCAGTTCGTCTGAGTGTGTTATAGTCTGAATGCAAAACACTTACCCTATTCATCGTTCTCCAATACATATTATTAGACACAACAATGTTCATAATTCCAAATCAAAAATCTCAAAATAATCCAAGGTTTGACATAGTCGGTGCAAGGGAACCTACCTGTCCCATTGTTGCCGATAGACCAATCAACTGGATAGTAAGTGAAGTGTTTTGAGGATCTAATAACACCATTTTGCTTGATGAGGTCAAGATTGTGTTGTATGGCCATCAATTGTACCTTCATGTATGTTTTGTGTCACCGTGAGTGGTCCGAGGAGCAGCCATTAGCTTCCAAGTTGTAAATGTTTGTGAGCACGAATGCTCATATGGATATGCCAGAGAAAGTAAGATGAAGATTGCGTATGACGGGCATGCCTAGCACTCAAGTTGTATTCTAAACTACATTCAATGTGTGTGTGTGTGTGTGTGCGTGTGCGTGTGCGTGTGCGTGTGCGTGTGCGTGTGCGTGTGCGTGTGCGTGTGCGTGTGCGTGTGCGTGTGCGTGTGCGTGTGCGTGTGTGTGTGTGTGTGCGTGTGTGCGTGTGTGTGTGGATGGATGCAGCATCCTGTGAGAACCACGAGCATGTGAGGCACATGCAGAGGGTAGTGAAGCAAGCCAAAACCTGCAAGGACTGAGTAAACGAGGGAGGAAGAATGAGAAAGGGCGAGACTTGCAAGATCCATTCTATGAAGGAGACAAAGCAGCTCGCTATGTACACACGACACTCTGTGTGTGTAGCAGTTTTAAATCTAAATACATATACGCAAACGAACACGAGCTATTCACAGACCATGAATTCTAGAAAAGTACAGTGGTATTGCACAATAATTTATTTGCAGTTGAAAATAAATTTTGTACAAGGTAATGAAGATAACAAGATATAGTTCAAGAATCCATAAACCCAAAGTCTGGGAAAATTTGCGTCACATTAAGATATCCTCCATTTGTTAAGAACTCGACAATTTAATGAAGGAAGGTAGCCCTCACCTGCACCCATAGCCACAAGAAAACAGTTCGTTAGCACGTGACTGTACGCAGGTGATGCAGGGCATCCCAGTTGTTATCCATGTCACCTTAAAAAAAACATATTGTTCTTAACAAGTATTTTGTTTAGTTTTGAAATAAACCATTCTTTGGCAAATTTTGCCAATCTGATAAAGGAAATTGCACACCATAAAGTAGCAATGTACCTGTTCATTCCTCAATTTAATATACATATATCTCTCTTTTTTTAAACCATCTTTTTCTAAATCTTTTGATATATATATTTTTAAAAAAAAAACTACATTTCTCAAGAAATATTAATGCTTATCAAGTCATGTCTTGTTATATTGTATCACTAGCCAGAAATAGACAGTTGTTTTAATTAAAAAAATATAAGGCACTAGGTGAGTCAGTCCTTCGATCAGACTCGGACCTGGTCTAAGACAGATACGACATATAAAAAACCAGAACAGATTCGTATAAAAGGGAGTTTATACGACTTTCCATAAAACCGAGGATTTTATAACCTATTCCTAGAAGCACTATTGTATATACTGCAACATGCTTAGGTTAGAGTCAGCTTCTATATTTTTGAGTGTTTCTTTTTAATCCAGCAAATGAAGACCAAAAAAAATTTATATAATAGCCGAGGTTCCAACCCAGCCAAGCCATATATAACTCAATTCCCTAGTTGAAGTAAAGGTAATTTACCGAACAGTATCAAAAGAAACATCATCTTATGTGAAAAAAACCAGAATCTTGGAACCAGTTTTAATAAATCCAGTATGTGTTGCAATACTTTAGCTCAATATACAAACCGAGTATGTATTGCCACTCATATTCAATAACGGATGTGTAGCAACTCTTAGCTTTATCATGAATAAGAGAACAAGCACTAAGAGAAGTCAGGACGCCTTTACAAAAACCAGTATAAAGTGCCATCAAACAAGTGTACCGCAGATCTAATGCAATAGGAACCTTACCAAGAGATTTAAATTTATCAAGTGACTGTAATTTTATACACAGGACAGCAGTAAATCAGTGAAGCCGTAATCCAAAATATCAAATCCACATTATATGATCATTACAGCTCATTTTATTTGTGAGTTTCTGGGTTTTTTTTAATTTTTACACGAGTTAATTTAATCTATTGAGCAGATTTTTAACCGAATCTTAACATCTTCGCACCAATATACAATTCCATTTTAAAAAAGTACATACAATACTCTTTCCTTAGTAGCAAAAACGGCCTCTTACCAGGCAGTTTCCCCCAATTTTTAAAAAAAAAACAGAATTTTCCTCATAGACCAGTTTTACGGCACTTTAAACGGCAACCATGCATACAACTCCCACCATTCACAAAAATCCAGGCAATACTTAGTTTAACCGAGCCTTTCACTCAGTTTCCAGAACCAGGTTGCAACTTAATTATTTGTTTATTTTACGACATCGACCATCATTAGTCAAAGAAATATATAATTTCCAAACTGTCACACAGCAGCAAAAGAGTACCTACACATTCATTAATCTCCAAAAGACCAGTAAAAAGTATTCGGAACAAGTTTCCAAATTTTCAAATCATTTCATCAACAAAGCTTCAGAGTGACATATTAGCTTTAGGTTAAATATACGGTAACAGACTACCTGGTTTTTTTTAAAGAATTTCAAACATTAGGGAATTTCGGAGGTCATTTGGAGGGCCTTCTAAGAAAATGTATTTTTTGCACTCTCTCTCTAGAAAAAATGGCAAATAATAGAGCTGGGTCTTTCATAATAAAAGTTCAAAAAGTGTACTTTAAGTAGATTCCTTACTCTTCTGAACATTCGTTTGTAGTGATTGAGGGATAATCCTCTTTTCAGTTGCATTGAATGAACCTCGTCAATATGGAGGGAATGAGGCTAACATGGAGGGACGAAGGCGCAGCCGCTATTCACTTTCCATTAAACCTGCACATTTGGCTAATGGCGCACTCCTCAAATGTCACAAATGTTACCCAGAAACGAGCCAAATATCACCTTCACATTGATTTGGACAATGAGTACCAACCATTGATTAAGTTCAATAAAACAAACACACATATACCTCCCGCTTCCATAGACACGCTCAGAGCTCAGGGAGCTAAACACATAGATATCTGGACGAGAGGCTCTCTCTACCCTAAGAATCCAATGACTAATGCGTCTCCACCGTTTGTCAATCCTACAAGCTTATTGACCTTTGCTGGTGATGGAGAAAAGGGCCTTCTGGGTTATTGTAAATCTCTTACAAGAGAAGCTGAAACTTACAAGGGCATTCTCCAAGCTCAACAATGTGAGATTGTTCGCCTTTCACATTTACATTCTACAGATCAGGTTACCATTTTGCAACATAAAACAGAGGTACAAGAACTGAAAGGAAAGGTGCGAAGTTGTCAAATGAAGGACACCATCTTGGGTGGTCGTATCCGAAAGAAGAAATTGCGCAATCTTGAAACATTGCAGGTTGCATCAGGAGGTCTCAAGAAAAGAATCCGAGCATTAAGGTGATGCTTCTTGGTTGGCTACATTGTCTTAGTTAAGTAATCTTTTTGTTTTTTCTTGTTATGCATTGTTTTCATGTGCCTAAATAGTGTTAGTGAAGCAAATTTTCTGTTATTTACTTATGCATTGTCTTCATGTAGAGATTCAATCTATCCTGACAAGGAAAACATTGACCCCAAAGCCAATATAGGAAAGAGATTGAAGCCACTTATAAGTAGAAGCCTGGCAGCAGATATAGTACATGACAAGAAGTTTAAGGTCCTACAACGAAATGTAGTGGACCGTTTTATTTCAGAGAACTCAGTGCCTGCAAAAGAGATACAAGGCACACTTGATTCACTTGGTGTAAGCAAAAGAGGATATTCGGCTATCCAAAAGTTTGTCTCATCCATTCACGTGCAAGATTGAAACCGGCCTAAAGCATTGTCTTAAGACATATTTAGGAATTGTGGGAAAAATTCACAAAAATGGGACAATTCTTCTCCTCTAGTTCAAGGGCTAAACCCCATGCTTCTAAGGGTGGGTTCAGATTGCATGGGAAAAGGGTCCATGCAGGGTCATTCTTTTGACATGGAGATAAGTGCTTCAAGGAGCGCCATTGCTTTCTAGACCTACCGCAAACTTGGGTACCCTCAACCCCTGAAACAAGACTATGTCCAAGGCCTCTGTTAGCTAAAAATGTGCATGGTTGTTGATCTCGTGATCTATAGCTTTTGAGAGCAGTGATGTAGCCACATTCTTGCTTGACAACGTTGGGCAATGTGAAGTTTGAACCCGCCCTAATACTTGCTCTTTCGAACTTGAGGCCGATCCCTTTCAAAAAATAAACACAATATTAAAAAGCTTGACCTGGCTGGCATGCAGTGTACATCAATGTGAAGTTTGAACCTGCCTTAAGGCTTGCTCGCTCAAACTTAAGGCTGAGCCCTTTCAAAAAAAAGCTTGTTTGAGTTGTAGTGAGCAAGATTGAACTGACATGTAACGCAGGGCAATGTGAAGTTTGAACCTACCCTAAGGCTTGCTTGTTCGAACTTGAGGTCGAGCCCTTTCAAAAAATAAGCACAATATTAGAAATCTTGACCTGGCATGCAACGTAGGGCAATGTGAATTTTGAACCCGCCCTAAGGCCCATGTCACATGAGGGCGACGAACACAGCCTCCATGGCTCGGGTGCTTTTTGGTCGAGAAAACACCATGTCTGTCATAGCAGTCACTCGAGGCGGTCGCCTTTTCAACAAAACTTGATGAGTTCTGTGCGCAGCTACACTTTGATTGGTTGTTGTGTAGGATGGGTGGGGCTGGGCAGCATAGACCCCTCAGACACAAAGCTTGGTAGCACACCCATGACATGGCTTCCAGCTCTCCAGAAGGGAAGCTTGTCCACCGCTTCGTGTGACAGACAGTGGGGAAGGCGGAATGCAGGATTGGTCCAGCTCACTGCGATGCATGACCATCCAAATACGTCTCACAGAGGCCTAAGGTTTGCTCGTTTGAACTTGAAGACGAGCCCTTTCAAAAAAAAACTTGTGTGAATTGTAGTGAAGAAGCTTGAGCTGGAATGCAACATGAGCTTGCTTGTTCGAACTTGAGGCCGAGCCCTTTCAAAAAATAAACACGATATTAGAAATGCATAAAGGTCAAGGAAACGTGGCTTTAATTTGAATTTCAAATATGACGATCGTCAAAGATGACGAATGGAGCGGGTCATGCCGTCACTGCTTCTGATTCTTCCTCATCCACGTGCATCAGCATCCCATGCCTCACCAAGATGTGACTCAACCTTCTGGTCACGTTCTGGCAAGCTCTTCCTACTCGCAGAGCATGCAAAGTGCATGATGCGCTCGTTTTTATCGTACAGCCTGTGTGCCATGCCACAACCTATTCCACTCTGATGATTGGATTTGGGCTCCTGTTCATGAAGGTATCACTTATTGTTCACCCTTGTGTCCCATGCTGAGAGAAGCTTGTTAGTACACTGAGAGGGATCACGGGAGCTTGGATGTGAAGGTGCTTAAACAAGGCACACCAATTGTTTGAGGGTAATCACAGATTGGAAGATCCGCAAGCTCTTTTCGAAGATTGGATCCTTTGCGAGCTCTTTCATGGATCTTCTCACAAAGAAGCCTCTCATGCCGAGAGCTCTCACAGACGTGCAACCTTATGCATAGGAGTCTGAACATGGCGCATGAGGGAATCACAGGGGGAGAGGTCCGGCAACTATACCTCAGGCAGGTTGGAGTGGGCCTAACGAGTCCTTCTTCCACCATCTGGACTGCAAAGCCAGCCAACCTGCACGTAGGAATTTGGCACGGGTGTAGTCACCATGGTGCATGAAAGTGTCGCAGTCAAAGATTAACGCTGGCAACGGGGCCTTGCATGTCGGCAAGCAACAAAGCAGCAGGAGGTGCCTGCAAAGGCAACCACTTATCTTGTCTTCCACGACCTTCACTACAAATCCAGCCTACTGCAGCCCTCATCATCAGCAACTTCAATTTCTATTGTACAATACTATATTCTATACTACACTATGATCCAATAGATCTTTAAGGTCTCTTGGGATAGTTTCCTATGACATTAAAAATTGTCTTCTTCTCTTCTTCTTCTACTGCCATTTCTATTATATAGTCTATACTATACTACAATCCGATCATGCTATAGAACACAAGAGCTTGGATCGGAAGGTGTTCATAGGTATAAGGCACACTAGCTTGAGGAAAATCATAGTATGAAGGCCACGTTTTGGACTCTTTGTGAATGGATCACACCAAGGGTTTGGTTTGCTGTCAATGCTTGTCATGCATTCCATGCCCAGCGTCCAAGGCTTTGTGTCACACGCTCTCGCCTTGCTTCTTAGATAGCACACACAATTGGAAAGAAGCTCAACTATCACGTCTTATCTTGAGCTTCTCACATGTCGGCATTCATATTAGGTGAGAGACCTTGTTTAATTTAGCAAATTACCTAAGAAACTAATAATCTATTCCATATTTCCCTTTCTATATCTAGCAAGGATAGAGGTTTGTAGTTAAGTTCGAGCCTCCATGCCTTATTCTATTTGGTAGGGGTTTAGCCTTTACCATTTTTCCATCGAGCAAAGGAAGAGAAGTTCGAGGGTCCACAACTTCGTTTATTTGGTTCAATTTTAGCCTCTAACATTTTTGTATCTAGCAAAGGAAGAGGCTCGAACTTTAGTTCGAGCCTCCACGAATTCTTTTATTTGATAGAGGTTTAGCTTGTACCATTTTTGTATCTAGCAACGATTAAGTTCGAGCCTCCATGCCTTCTTCTACTTTGTAGGGGTTTATCTTCTATCATTTTTGTACCTAGCCATGGTAGAGGTTCTGAATCAAATTCGAGCCAAGTGCATGTGGAGGCTCGAACTTGAGTTTGAGCGTGCACACCTTTTTGTACATACCATGATACAAGCTTAATATTTTTCAAAGTGCTTGTCATTTCCAAAACATATATGCTATGTAGCTTGGTTTCCATGTACAAATTCATGTTTCCACCTCTACCCGGAAACAAATGCATGCTTTTTCCCCTCCAAAATGGCCACAGTTTTAACAAATTCTCAACTTTATATCTAAAAAACTTGTTCAAAGAGGAGTTATAATAAGAGGTAACAAGCATCTAATTCCTTTCAATAGACCTCCAAGTACCCCAAATTGAACTCATTAACGAGCATCAAACTCCTTCTAGTTGACCTCCAAGTGCCCTAAAGTTCTCATTATATTAATTATGACTAGAGCAGAGTTCAACACAATATTTCAGAATATTTGTAAGTGATGAGCTTCTTCAAATAGCTTAAGTTTATCAAAATGAAGGTGGTATTTGGAAAAAGGAAATTCGATTGAGTGTGCCCACAAAAAGATGATAGATCAAACTACACAAAAATATTGAGTTTTCAAGCAGCATTTTAAAAAATGGGACTTGCATTATTCCAAAAATTCCTAAATATGTCTTTCTTGGTGAGATATAGGTATGAAATTGTGAAGAAGAGTGAGGCAAGTCAGTAAGTATGAGAGAATGGGGCATTATCTATCACCCATGTAGATGTGTATAAATGCATGTGTGTGTGTGTGTGTGTAGCAGTTCTAAATATATATACGCAAACGAACACTACAGTTCATAGACCACTAATTCTAGGACAATACAATGGATTTGTACAATAATTTATTTGCATTTGAAAATAAATTTTATACAAGGCAGTAAAGATATCAAAGTAAAACATGGGAAGCAGTCGTCCCCAATTTTGCAGTGATGTTGCACTACAAGAGGTTGTGTGCTCTTGTGACGCTGTTAGCGACGGAAATACACTGGATTTTTATAACCCCCGGCGTCGCTAATAGCGTCGCTACGAGAGCGTCGCTATATAGAGACGCTCATAGCGACGCTCATAGCGACGTTTACACAGAAGTCTATAGCGACGCTCCAGAGCCATAAATAGCGACGGTTATAGCGACGCCCGAGAGAATTTTTTTTTGGTGACAAGGCATTGAATGCCCTGCCACCCATCAACCATATTGTACTTGATTCACTTTTTAAAAAAAGTGCAAGGGTAGATAATAGACCCAAAATAGTCACCCACAAGACGCATTGTTTGCAAAATTGACAAGCGTAAAATTGACAATTGTACACATCATAGGCAAAATGAATTGATTGGCAAATGTAATAATGACAATTGTACAACATCATAGGCATAAAGAATTGATTGGCAAAATGAACTGCGGTGACAAATGTAATAATATACATGGTTCAAAAAGACGTATAAAATCCGTCTCATGATACATAAGCTATGAGAAACCCTAAACTAATGCTATCTAGCTACGGCTAAACTGACGTCGTGTAGTCAGACGTCTCATCGCGTCCAAGCGGCGTATCTGTCGGATTCTGCAAAAAAAGACAATAAGACAGCTTTCAGTAAGTATAAACATATAACGACATTTATAAAACAATACAAAAAATAGAAAAGAGTAAACCCTAATACTAACCATGCCGTCGCGAGAACTGAGAATATCCATAAGGGCGTTTAAGCCCTTCCTGCCTGCGTACTCGCGCTCGTCCGGTGTGGGATCACGTCCTGTCATCGACCACTGTCAAAACATACAAAGATTTCATTATGTTAGAATTAAAAAACTCATAAACCCTAAACTTTTGCATCACTAGATTGTGAAGCATGCAAAATCGGTTGAGAGCGCCGGTGTCTAGACGAGTGTAAAGATCGTCTCGTCGACACCGAAGCTTCGGAGCGCGTCGAATGCTCCGAAAGAGAGGGAGATGCAGATGGAGTAGGAACGCGCGATGATGCGCCAAAGCAATGACGCTCCACGTACCACTGTCTCTGCTGCGGTGACAAAGAAGAAAGAAACTCCTCATCATCCATACCTGCATTAAACACACGAATATTTAAACTTAATATTGAATGAATAGAGTAGACAATGACGCAAAGACCATTAAATACAATGACGTAATGACGCATATAAATACAATGACGCAATGAATTGAGTGATAGAAGAGGCAAGTCGAAAAACTCAGAATTTTCAATCAAAAGATGTGAGCGCGAGTAGAAAAGAGCGTTATACACCATGGAAGGTACTTAGAGAGCCAGAGCTTTTACAACACGGAGCAAAATTGTTCAAATACAATATTTGTGGCTTTAAGAGATCTCTCTCTCATCCTCGCATAACTCAGCATAACTTCCTATATCTATATAGAGCTGTCCGTTTAAACACATATCCTCTGTTTCATTTTGTAGCTCCTCTGCATGCACCCCATATAGAGTAGTAGCATCTTGATGCTCGTCTGGCACCACCGCAGCGGCTTCTGATTGAGCATCTTCTCTGATCTCCTCCATTGATGCCGTTGTGATTGGCACATGGTAGCCTTCATACGTCCTTGCACTACGAGGGGCTACCTCTATGACGTACCACCAGTTTGATGTAGACTTTGTAGGATGAAATATTACATGAGAGCTTTCAAGCACATAACTTGTAAAAGGGGGATGTTAACTATTTACATACTTACTTGTTCACAATGCTCGGGTAGTACGAAAGTGTCTCTTAGGTCAGTCCATTTCTTAGTAGAATCCACCTCAAGAAAACCAGACTCTCCTCTACGCACAGTAGCGTTGCGACCCTCCATGATTATCTTGAACCATTACACGTCGAACAAGTCGACAAAAAATCCTCTGTAATCGATCCTCAAAATCTCTTGTAGCGTGCCGAAGTAAGTGAGTTCCGCCACCACAGGATCTGCATCAGAGGAACGTCGTCGACTAGACTGTTCAAATTTTGCCATGATTCCACAATCTTGAGTAAAACGCTTTTTGTCGATCCGTTCCACCCTAAAATGTCGACCTTTACACCATGCTGCTGTGTATGACTTATACTACAACGAACAAAGATTATGAGTGGCCGTTCAAACGTTTAGAAATAAAGTCACTAGCTAGTCATACATTGAAACTTACCTTGGTCGCGCAACCCCGAGAGTACTCCCACTCTTCCTCAGTCACTTCGTCACCGCATTGTTGTGCGCTTTTCAATTGGTTGTGCAACCATCTTAAGCTCATGAATGTTGGTAGGCTCTCCAGAACCGTCGGATAGTGCATCGGTGGTCGTCTTCCCCGTCTCCACTCGATTCGTGCCCTTTGTCGCTTAAGCTTTGCATCCTCATATTGTGAAATCCACTTTTGCATCACTGGATTGTGAAGCATGCAAAATCGGTTGATTTTCGCCTCTAGATCTTCCGTCATCTTCTTCTCAACACCGAGATTGCGCATGACAATCCCAGATATGCGCTCATCATCTATGGTTCGCCATAGCGTGTCCCGGGCTTTATCAAATCCGTCTAGCCACTCTCCAATGTACACTAGGGACTCAGATACCAACCAACCTTCTGCCATGCTACCCTCCGGACGTGCCTTTTGACGCACATATCCCTTAAGCATTTTCATGAAACGTTCTAAGAAGAACATCCATCTGGAATGAGCTGTGCCAGCTATTTCCACCTCATCAACTATGTGAACAAGAAGATGCACCTGAATGGTTAGCATGGTAGTAGGAAAATGTTTCTCAAACATGCACACAAGCTCCGCAACATTTAGTTTGGCGAATGGTATGGAGTCTACGTTGATCTCCTTTTGTGAGATCCATTGCACCAGCTTTGCAAGTTTGTAGATTGTGTTACGGATGTCGAGAGACAAACATCCCTCAATGGCAACCGGTAAAATAAATTGTAAAGTATGTGCAGCAATGATATTAAAGTCCACATTTTATGCAATGATATTAAAGTCCACTATGAACGTACCTGACACATTTTATGCCAATCGTGTGACTTCAAACCGGTAAGCTTTCCTTCTTTAGTAAAACACGTTCGGAGTGAGTGCATTACGCCAGTGGGGGTCCGCAAAGATCGAATGGTCTCTTTTACTTTGCGTTCTTGGGCTCCTGTGAAAATCCATGGTGCTTTAGGGAGTTTTATCGATCCATCAGACGCTGTTTGCGGCCAATATTGCTCCATACGATCCACATTTCTAAGGTCAACTCTGGCTCCCAAAGTATCTTTCTTGCCGGTCAGATGGTCCCATAGTAGATTACCCACATTCTTGAATATGTGCATTGGATCGAGCAAGTGATTGATCATGAGTCGGGGCCAGTATGGTAACTCGTACCATAGAGATAGTCTCTTCATCCCTGGAGGCAATCCGTCATCGCACATCTCCTTCTGCTCTAACCATGCTTGTGCAGACATCCTTGGTGGCTCTCTTCCCAAAAAGCCGTCGCGTAACACATGATTCTCTGGAAGATACGCTTGATGACCTTCGTAGATTTTCTTCTTCAGTGAGGGCGCCCTACGTGCATTCAATCTAGGTCCACATGTGACACGTGCTCTGTATCCGCTTGTTTGAAGCCCTGCATGTATACACATGATAATAGATCAACTATGGGAAAAAACAAGATTTACAGTGTCTGAGTGAGGAGTGTCAATAGATCACCTGAGCATTCTATTAGCCCGGGATAGTCATGCATGGTCCACATTAGAATGCCTCTGATCAAAGCATTCCGTCGTCCTGTGTGTCGGCTCATATCCACCACCTCTATGCCAATCCACAATTGTTGTAGCTCTTCCAATAGTGGACGAAGATACACATCCATATTCTCCACTTTATATCGCCCTGGCACAATCAAGCTTAGCCATAGGTGCCCCTTCTTCGTAGTCAACCACGGGGGAATGTTGTAGTTGACGATGACAACTGGCCATACACTGTAAGATGTTGATCTTTGACCAAATGGATTTACGCCATCCATAGCCAGGCCTAAGCGCAAATTTCGAGCTTCCCTGGCAAAATCCGACCATGTTCCATCTATATGTTTCCAGGCTGCGCAATCTGCAGGAATTCGTAGCACACCATCCGAAGATTTATTCTCCTCATGCCATGATGCTAGGGCGGCCATGGACTTACATTCGAAGAAATGCTTGATGCGAGGAAGCAGAGGAAAATGTCGCAAAACCTTTTGTGGAATTTTTTTCCCGTGGAGATCTACTCGATATCTTTCGGAATCACATTTCGGACACTTCTCCATGTCTATGTATTCCCCGCTGAAAAGAATGCAGTCATTAGGACAAGCGTGGATAGAATTGTAATCCATCCCCAAGTTTCGCAAAATCTTTCTTGCTTCATCTCGGGAATCTGGCATCACATTGTCAGCTTGTAGTATGTGCTCTTTAAGCAATCTACACAACATAAAAATATGATACAGTCGTGTAAAAATCTATCAGATCATTATACATTTAGAGTTTTATTAAAGTAAACTAATTGTAATAGATCACCTGAAAAGCGCTGTGACGCTAGTGTCACTCCATCCAAACTTTGCCTGCATGTTGAGAAGAACCAGGAGTGCTTTCAATCTAGACATACGTGCTCCATTATACAATGGCGTATCGGCTTCACTTTTCATATCATCATAGATAAGCCTTTCTGAATCCATGATCGTCTCGATCATTTCATCAATCTCGGGCTCAAACATTGCCTCGTTGGAAATGTGCTCTGCATGATCATCCCCCGAGCTGTCAGAGGCTACATCTTGTGGCCTCACATATGCTGCTTGACCAAAGCGCCTGCGAACACGTCTATTGGGTTACAAGATTGCTGCTTGTTGGCCAGCGTTAGAGTCCGACGAGTTATAATTGGCAATAACTCGATCTATAATAGATGGATTGAACTCGCCAAATTCGCGAACGTGCTGCAAAGAAACACGTCTTGTCCGTCGCACAGCATGCTTGCATTGATTACAAGGACATAAGACCCTCGTTGAGAGATAGGTGTTTCGGTTGGACGGTCCCACATCCTCGTCACTACTCATAATGAGGATAAAAATCTTATAACCTGGACAACAAATTTAATATTCTATTGGCATTCTTCGTCTTATCTCTCTCTCCCTCTCTCTCTCTCTCTCTCTCTCTCTCTCTCTCTCTCTCTCTCTCTCTCTCTCTCTCTCTCTCTCTCTTTCTCTCTCTCTCTCTCTACCTCACATTCTCTAGTCATGTCCAATCCCCGCACACCTCGGTCTAGAGGTCCACGGAGATCAGAACCACCGGGTTATAATCTCGTCTTTATTGGTCAATACCTATATTTGTGGGTACAAGAAATCTACAGACCCATGTCTACATGATACTGCATGTAGTGGACAAAACCCCTTTGCCTCTTCTCTAGCTGTAGCACTTCACAGCATCTTAACATCTTTTCACAGTAGATCTTTTCACTGTTCGTCTAACTCTAAACCCTAAACCGTAAGTAATTCTTGCGTGGACTCGATCTAACGTAAATAAGCGTAAATCTAAATAAATGTAAATCTAACTAAAAATAAACCTAAATCTAATTTAACGTAAGTCTACATCTAACCTAATCTTTAACGTCTTTTGGGATAGTTTCCTACAACGTTAAAACTCTCTTCTTCTTGTGTGTGTGTGTGTGTGTGTGTGTGTGTGTGTGTGTGTGTGTGTGTGTGTGTGTGGGTAAACCTAAATAAACCTAAGTCTAATCTAATATAACATAAATCTAAATCTAACGTAAATTATGTTATATTAAAAACAAAGAACTAAACTAACAGGGATTATAAGAACCTTAAAACTGATTTAACACATAATTTTTCACATAACTCGGCAAGAGTTGGTATTCTCATCACTAAAGATGTGAGAGTTAACTTCCGGCGGTGACGCTGCCTCATCTCCATCCACATCTGACGACAGCAATTGGCCCTTTGGACCGTTCTTGCTCTTGTTACTAACTTTGAAGTTGTTGTTGAATGACTAGAGGTTGTCTAGATGGTCATTGTCGGGGATGTAGTGACTCTTGCCGCCCAGAAGATCCACCTTCTTCCCTATCTTCTGAAGACATTTCACCAGTACTTTTGGATCGACGGAGCCCACCATGAATGAAGGCAGCAATACCCTATATTCCATTGAGGGCTTTCTTCACCCGCTTCCGCTTCATGCAGGCATCGCAGTCTATGGAGACCTAAATCTAATCTAATATAACGTAAATCTAAATCTAGCGTAAATAAACGTAAATCTAACTAAAAATAAACCTAAATCTAATTTAATTTAACTTAAATAAACCTAAATCTAATCTAATTTAACTTAAATAAACCTAAATCTAATTTAACGTAAGTCTACATCTAACCTAATCTTTAACGTCTTTTAGGATAGTTTCCTACGACGTTATAACTCTCTTCTTCTTGTGTGTGTGCGCATGTGTGGATGTGTGTGCCAATAAAAAGAGATAAATGGTATAACCTTTCTATCACCCATGCCAAGTATGATAGATTGGTTATGCCATTTCCCTCTTGAATAATAGGTCTTGAGTTCAACTCCTCGTCGGCTAGATCTTTAGGTCTTTTAATTTTAATTAGTTTCCTACGACGTTAAATTAGTTTCTCTCTCTTTCTCTCTCAATGTGTGTGCGTTTTTTTGTTTATGCATGTTTTCTCTCTCTTTTCCTGTCTCAATGTGTGTGCGTTTTTTTGTTTAATTATGCATGTTTTCTCTCTCTTTTCCTCTCTCAATGTGTGCGTTTTTTGTTTATGTATGTTCTCTCTCTCTCTTTTCCTCTCTCAATGTGTGTGTGCATTCTTTGTTTATGTATGTGTGTGTGCGTTTTTGTTTATGTTTGTACTCTTTCTCTTTCTCTCTCTCTCTCTCTCTCTCTCTCTCTCTCTCTCTCTCTCTCTCAAAAACACTATGTGTGTGTGTGTGTGTGTGTGTGTGTGTGTGTGTGTGTGTGTGTGTGTGTGTGTGAGAGAGAGAGAGAGAGAGGGAGAGAGAAAGAGGGGAAGGGAACATGAGAGTGAGGAGAGGGAAGGAGCATACCTGGCTCTCCTTCCTCTCCTCGTGTGTGTGTGTGTGTGTGTGTGTGTGGAGAAAAAAGAGAGAGAGAGAGAGAGAGAGAGAGAGAGAGAGAGAGAGGGAGAGCGTTACCTGCTCCTTGCTTGAGGGTGCCGAAAAACTCAGATCTGAGATCTGAGTTTTTGGGTGCTCTCTGTTATTTTTTTTAGCCCAGCCGGCGTCGCTATGAGCGTTGCAAATTTACTTGTAAATTTGCGACGCTCATAGCGACGCCGGGAAATTTGTTTTTTGAGCGTCGCTGTGTGAGCGTCGCTAATATGAATAGCCTCTTGTAGTGTTGCTTCAAGGTAAGCGAACATCCACCAGTCATCAATAACATAGAACTGAATGCTTTAATCAAAGAAGGTAGCCCTCACCTGCACCCATAGCCACAAGAAAACAATTCGTTAGCACGTGACTATACGCAGGTGATGTTGGGCATCCCAGTTGTTATCCATGTCACAATAAAAAGACACACAGTTCTTTAACATTATTTTGTTGTTTTTTTTTAACTTAGCTTTTGCCAATCCGAAAAGGAAAGTGAGATTCCATATAACAGCTACATATCTGTTTTTTTCTAATTTAATCTTAGTTTTTAGGAGTTTTAAGAAGATTTTCAAAACTAAAAAAAGAAAATATCCGATTGGAGAGAATTTCACTCTATAGAAGTAGGCACAAGAAATCTCGAGCCAGATATCAGTTTTATTACGGAATATCACCTCCCCTAATAATTTGAAGTATAGAAGAAGCAATCTTTTGGAACATATCCTACTTCAAAAAAGTAAATTAAAAAAAAGCTGAGATATCCCAAAAATATCCAGGTAAATTACCGATTACCAAATACAAACCAGAATCGTTTTTTTTGTTTCAATTATATTTACTGCCTTTATCAAAAAAAATAACTCGGTTATTATGTCAAGTCTGACATAATTTGCCAAAGCACACTATAAACAACTTTTCTTACCATAATATCATAGATGACTCAGTCACAGAGCCAGCTCAGACATAGCCCGAGAAAAATTTGAAGTACGACTAACCAGCTAGGATCGGCTAAATAATTGCTGCTTTTTTTTTGTTGCACTCTTGCCTTGCCTTTAACCGAAGTTATGTTAACCAGGGAAGGTCATTTTTTTAAAAAAAACTACAGCTAGCCAAGTTAGTACAGATAGAACACTTAGAGACCATGCTCCCACTCTTCCTAAGAGTGCCCCCCAACTAATGCCGAGTATGGTCGAATCTCAGTTAGAGCAGTCGGGAAGGTTTACAAGCACGGGATAGACAATCCTCCAAAAATAGGTGATAGAGATCATCATAAGCTAAAAAACTCAGCACATATTAGCGAGTACGAAATATATCGTTGGTATGACATTATAGCCTATACATGTTATACACTTTTAAGATGTGAACCATCTGGCCTTAAATATTTGCAGGTAACTAACATTCTACTTTTTTATCGAAAACCCCATTCAGAAGCTTATAACCAGTTCATCAAATTTTTTCTTATCTGGCTGTTATTAACTTAATGTTGAAATAGTTTTGAGATTTTGCCATCCCTCACCATCAAAAAAAAAGCCTTTAATTTTTTTTAAATATACCAGTTGGGATCACATCACCAGAATTTAAACAAATTTTCCTTCCTAATTAACAACATATCAGATTTTCAGCAAATTCTTTTTTGATAAACCATCCAGCATCACCTGTGTTTAAGCTTCAAGGAAGCTGAAAAAAAAACTAACCCAGTAGACCAGGAGATGCAGCAAATTACCTGGCCCAGTCAAAAGATCAGGCTTCACAATATCCAAGTTCATACGTGACCGAAAGAAAGAACATGCCCACTCTTTTTTATGAGTAGTTCATTAGGTAGGAATCTGACCCAATCTGAGTAAGACCTACAAGGAGGGTCTACCTCCCGCGAACAAGAATCCAGCCAAAGACATACACCAAGGCATATCATGGCTTGGAAAAAGTGACCTTTATGCATAAAATAGAGTCGAATTTTTACGTTCAGTCAAAGTCTATATCGTAAGCTGAAGAGATTAAAAAATTTAATATATCATCTTGCCGGTAAGCACCCATACTCCCAAGTACAGATCGAAGAGAGAAGGTATAGGTCAACATTGAAATAACCATCTTTAGGATTTCTTACAGTTGGTGACTTAATACTTTTTTTTAAAAGAATGTACATTTAGCCTCCAAATTACAACCAGTAAGCAACAACCCCAGCAAAAACCATGTCTGCAAAAACTTTCAAGTTTATAAGCTTCTAATCAAAAATGTTTATTGATATGAACATCTTCAACAACCTCAGCACATCAAATCCAACATGGCTGTCCTGAAGTCATCAACCCGAGACACACTCTTTAGTGTCTAATTCTGGTAGCAATATGCCCCAGTCATGATACCCAAATGACATCAAGTAACTAGTCGAATCCACTTCTCAAGCCATAGATCAAATTGAAAAGACAGTTAATTTAACCAATGTTAACAGATACCGCCAATCAACTATTTGAAGCATCATTTCCTATTAAGCAAAAGGCAGTTCAGATTCACAAGTTCCCACTTTTTTTTATTTAGAAACTAGTAGAAATAGATAACCTATAAATTTGATGCAGAAGCTTCCATCACAGCTTTCTCACTTTTTTCGGCATGATGAAGTCACCACAACAAAGCATAATTGCATGCAAAACATAAGTCACAGAACACAGTGCAAAGTGAGCGTAGGCGCTCACCTTATGAGGTATTTATAGGTGAGATATTGTCATGCTTCAGAAGGGCCATGAAATCTGCACATTTCCCCTGCCATCGAGGCCGGCCTTCAAGACCTTCTATTCCGGGATTACACTCAGCAAGAGATCAGGGAATTTGAAGCAAGTGTAGAGCTCAAATACGTATCAGCACAAGCAAGCTAAGGCACTCCTTACAAGCGGCAAAACGACAGCGTGCGGTAGGAACAGCTAGAGAAAGTACTGCAGAGAGGTTATAATATGAAACCTAATAAAGGTAATAGGTTTTAAAAGGGAA
This sequence comes from Adiantum capillus-veneris, assembly GCF_014529385.1. Taxonomy (NCBI): domain Eukaryota; kingdom Viridiplantae; phylum Streptophyta; class Polypodiopsida; order Polypodiales; family Pteridaceae; genus Adiantum; species Adiantum capillus-veneris. The sequence continues at coordinate 110,351,100 of NC_140959.1, forward strand.
TTCTTTTTTTGAGCTTATGTACAAGGCAGCCCCCCTTTTTTTTAATTAAAAAAACTTCAAAGTAACAAAACACATTATGTGTCCTATGTGTTTAATTGAGAGTGGCAGTAGACAGCCATTGTTTTTTTGCCATTTGTCGTAATACCGATACTCGGTCTACATATGAGCCAATGCTCCCAACCTTGGGTGGATATAAACCGACGGTCAATCATAAAACCTACATCACACATGAGTCTATGGTCAAAGATCTGTCCACTAGGACAAATTTTGAGACATATGCTAATGCCTACTAGATGAGGCATACGAAGTAAATTGGTTAGTGCTTTTTTTTAAACCACATAACCATTGGGTTCAGTCACCAATATGAGGCATACGAAGTAAATTGGTTAGTGCTTTTTTTTTAACCACATAACCATTCGGTTCAGTCACCAATATGTCTATAAAAGACGGGCATCTTTTTATCAAACCAGTGCATAGCAGCTATCGAGAGTAGCTATTGGAGAGTTTACAGCAAACATCTAAATTTGTCATCAGGTGTGTACTACATATTTATCTGCTATTTCTCATAATGGAGATCAGGTTTTAGCTATATCTATTGCACATCTTCAGCAGTCAAGTGAGTCTATTAAGCAAACCACACTCCTCCGTTATGAACGTCTTTTATTTCTGCAATTAGGCACATCTATTACTCAGACAAAGTGGTGGACATATCAGAACTGAGTGACAAGGGTGACTCTTTGGGGTCGAGAGCATTTTAGAAATAATATTCGTCTAGCGATGGCAACTGAAGCAATGGGCATAGGGCCACAATACTATTATGTAGAATATTCAATGAAACGAGGTTTTTCAGAACGATTATATCTGCTAGCGCAGTTTCTTCCATTGCAAAAGATTTTGTTGTATCGCAGTTATGGCCAGCCACTCAGAGGGTATTTCAACGGCACTCCACGTACCATGGAGTATGGTGTAATCTTATCTATCCGTATCCTACCTTTGTCAGAACGTCCAAACACGTGTTTTTACTGTGACAGCTATTTGTGCGATCATGTAGTGGATGGTTTACTAGACATGTAAAGGTGAAGACAGGGAGGGGTTTTGGTAAAAAACCAAGTTTTTTCAAACTAATTAAAGTGGTGAAGCTTGAGTAACGACTCATGTATTTTAGTGTGTGTGTGTGTGTGTGTGTGTGTGGGCGTGCGCCCATACCCAGGCACCATATTCTATGAGGTAGTAGACCCATAGAATATGGGCCTACTACCTCAAGAAATATTAAATACATCTTATTCCGGTTCAATAAGATTAATCAAATTCTGTAGGTCAACCGGTCCAGTTATGCTTTTTTAATGAGTTACGGTTACAAGCAACAAGGTCTTTTTTAGAAAACCCATTATTAATAAATTTGTTAATAAGGGTAGTGATTTCTTCAAATGCTATAAAGCTGTCACACGAGGCATATACAATAAGAAAAAGCATACCTAGACAGGTATGTAGTGAGTTTTTGAAAGGTCTATTGCTTTTTCTTTTTGTAAATTCAAAGGATATGAGTTTGAGAGTTTCTCTTTTCCAAAAGAAACGAGTATAAAAATTACCCACAAATGGGGAGGTAAGTGTAAACTCAATATTCAGGAAGTGAGTCTTGGAAATGACCCATTTGTCCTGCCATATAACTCTATCGGAGTACGTCGGTTCGATGTTAAGACAAGTCGGATAAATATCTTTTAAGTGCATCCTTGAACAATGGATGGTTAAGGCTACATAAGTCATCCATAAACCTAAAGGAGTGCCGAAAGTGTGTAAGTGACAACGTATTAGCTGGGTTATTAATCATTTTTAAGATCCATTGGTATTCGAAGTGACAAAGATAAAGATTACACATAATCGGAGAGCATGAAAATCCCATTGGGATTCCTAAAATTTGTTTGTAGCAGGTAGCACCTACTTGGATACAGCAGTTGTTAAGGAGCCAAGAGATATATTTATACAAATCATCCTCTTTAAATATGAAAGGTGTGGATTTATTCGATTTTTTTACCCAACGCTTATGCATTTTTGTTGAGATACATGTAAATCCGAATTTTTTCTATGAGAAAAAACTAACTTTATAAGAGTAGATAGAGTATTAAAGAGACCATCATGTCCTCTTAGAGGAATATTCTCATAACATTGTGTTATGTCTGCAGTAAAGATAGAGAAAATTTTTTCTGGGAGGTTAATAGAAACCTCAACAGCGTTTTTTATGATCCAAAAAGGGCAACAATCTATATTTCTGAATCGTTTGAGATCATTGCGTTTGATGGTGCAAATAGCTTCAATTTCTTCCAAAACAAAATTTAAGCAGTAGGGGATATCATTCGTAATCATGGAAAAAAGACTATTGGATGCGTCAGAAATCCATCTAAATTTATGCTTATGATTTTAATAAGTTGGGAAGAGAACACGAATTTTCAGAGAGTTGGGACAATAACCTAGTCCAGAAAGTTCATTATTTAAAAGTGTCGCAGTATCCAGCGGAGATGTATCAATTTTTAAAAATTCAAGACCGTTGAGACTAGAATATGCGGACTCAAATGCTAACCTTTTACAAATAAAGGAAGCAGTATTAGAGGCTTTATCAAGTCCAATAATGAACCATTTCTCAACATCAGAAATGGAAGTCTTAATTTTAGGGGTAAGCCAGGTAGTATCAGTACAAAGCCATTCTTGTGGCATAAGACTAATCTTATTCCAAAAAAAAAAAAAATGAGTGTTGAGGTAAGTAGAATGTGAGCTTCTTCCTCCAGTTGAAGTTTTAAGGCCAAGTCGGCCAGGCATTCAAGTAGAGCCAATAAGGCTAGCTGAGGATTTAGTGGAAAAGGAGGAATATGATTCAAGCTTTTTTTCAAGAGGTTCCTTATAGGAATATCAGATATGATTCCAACCTCAGTAGTACACACATGTGAGCCAAAGTTCAAAAGTCTTACAAAACTTCGGAAAAAGATGACAAGAGCAGATAGGAACTTTTTCATTACGAACGAAATCATTCGAATAAAATAGATTCTTGATAGGTGGCAAGTATTTCCATCCAAACATCACTTCATTTAGTAACAGAGTTGATCCAAAAACATGTCTAAAACATTCTGAAAAGATAGCTTGGGGAGTAAAGAAATCCAAAATCTTGCTAGTAAACAAGGAATGTGAAAATACTCTATTACAAGCTTCTTCCTTCGGAGGTAGGTAAAGTCTGCCACAGACGTTCCTCTGTACCTGCATATTACATATCCAAAAGATTTCTGATTGGTAGGTTTCTTCCCCGGCCTCTAACATAACTTCTACCCCTCCCTCTCCCAAAAACAGCATCACTCGAGGAGGGAGTCAAAAAAGAGGTGTAAGAAGCAGTCGGAGAGACGAGAGTGTTAGGGCTTTTGAAGACTTGAGTTTCATCATCATCCATATTAGGCTTGATTTGCCCCACCATACTCTTTATTCCTTTATAACTGCCATATGTGGTTAAAAGAGTGCCACACTCATCTGACCCAAGCTCCTGGAGGGTGTCACACATAATTGAAGTGTATTGAATAAAAGTGATCTGAGCAAGGACCAGCTCCTTAGCTTGACCACCAAGCCACGAGCAAAAGAGGGAGAGATGGAATTCTTCATCTTTGTCAGGAAAGATACTCGGTAGATTGTTGAGGGCAAACCAAATTGCATGGTCAAACCAAATGATGCTTGACTCGCAAGAAGCTTTAGGGTCTAAAAATCTGCATGCACACTTAAGGTAAGGCCTGAATACATTCCATACTGTTTCATTGTGGTAATCCGCATTGTTTTTACTAAAGGTCATCACACCTTTGGTTATTGCATATAACCCAGTATTTGAACCGCATTTTTTATCATCCAGGAAATTCATATTGAACGGAGCCTTTATCCAAGAGCTGAATTTCTTTGAGAACTTAAGTTTGCATTCCTCAATAGTGGCTGGCGCCAAGTTGGCAAGGAAGACCCAAGTTTCCATAGAAATAGGTGCAAGAAACCCTTTATTTGGGAACAGCAAAAGTTTGTGCTCTACACCCAAGGATTCTACCTCAATCTATCGTGAAGGTTTAAAAGGAAAGGCCCTTGATACTTTCGGCACCATATCCAACAGGGAAGCTTCACTAAGTGAACAAAGGTCCTTCTAAAACTCTTTTACTGCTTTCAAAGCAGAAGCATCCCTACAAAATAGGTTGTTAGGTGGAGAGACTATAGGAGTGGAGGGATCTGTAATAAAGACGGGCCCGCAAAATTTTCTGAGGAGATTGGATAGTTTAGATCCTTTAGACGAGAAGGAAGCTAAGTCTTGCATATGGACTTTGGAAATACCAGCCAGATTAGAAGAAAATTCCAGCAGTAGGTTGATAACATCAGATTTATTCTTAACAAGGAGAGCAAGAACCTTCATCCATTGGTCAAAAGAAATAAGTTGGACAAGAGACAGACTAGAATCCTTCGAGGCATCACAAATTAAGGCTGAAGCCTCACTATCTTGTATACACTTCAACACAAGTAACGAAGCAACAGAAAGGGGTTCCATAGGAAGAGAGAGCCCTTGGGATAGGGAAACAATCTGCATAGATTTTCAAGAACATTAGTTAGATTACATCGTTTTGGAAGAGTTGAGCGGACCAAAAAATCTTATACAGATTTTAACTTCTTATTGAATTTTACAGCCCTGTGCAGATAAGGCCGAATTCTATGAGAGATATAAGGAAAGATGCTTTCAATTTCTCTAGCAAGTCATAGTTTTTCCGAAATCAGAGCTTTTTTTTCGGGGTCAAAACGGACCGTTATTCTTGCAGTGAGCTTTTCAGTAACCTGGTAGACAGACGCAATAAACTAGTGAAATGATAAGTTAAAAACAGGGGAAATTTTCTAAAAAGTGAGAATATAGAGTGGAATGGTTGTGCTAGCAACCTTTCACCAGTCAGGTCAATGGGGACCACGGTGACTGTGTGATAGCACCCCTGCCTATTAGCATATAATAAATTATATAATAATAGGCGATTTAAAACTAGAACTAAGGTCTGAGAGAGAAAAACCTAAATGTCAGTCTCTCTTATGCGTTTATTGTGTGTGTAGCAGTTCTAAATATATATACCTAAATATATACGCAAACGAACACTACAGTTCATAGACCACTAATTCTAGGACAATACAATGGATTTGTACAATAATTTATTTGCAGTTGAAAATAAATTTTATACAAGGCAGTAAAGATATCAAAGTAAAACATGGGAAGCAGTCGTCCCCAATTTTGCAGTAATGTTGCTTCAAGGTAAGCGAACATCCACCAGTCATCAATAACATAGAACTGAATGTTTTAATCAAAGAAGGTAGCCCTCACCTGCACCAATAGCCAAAAGAAAACAATTCGTTAACACGTGAATGTACGCAGGTGATGCTGGGCATCCCAGCTGTTATCCATGTCATAATAAAAAAAAAGACACACAGTTCTTTAACATGTTTTTTTTTTTTTGAAAAAAGTTCCTTGGCTTTTGCCAATCCGAAAAGGAAGGTGAAATTCCATATAACAGCTACATATCTGTTTTTTTCTGATTAATCTTAGTTTTTAGGAGTTTTAAGGAGATTTTCAAAACTAAAAAAAGAAAATATCCGATTGGAGAGAATTTCACTCTATAGAAGTAGGCACAAGAAATCTCGAGCCAGATATCAGTTTTATTACGGAATATCACCTCCCCTAGTAATTTGAAGTATAGAAGAAGCAATCTTTTGGAACATATCCTACTTCAAAAAGTTTTATAAAAAAGCTGAGATATCCCAAAAATATCCATGTAAATTACCGATTACCATATACAAACCAAAGTCGTTTTTTTTGTTTCAATTATATTTATTTCCTTTATCAAAAAAATAACTCGGTTATTATGTCAAGTCTGACATACTTTGCCAAAGCACACTATAAACTACTTTCCTTACCATAATATCATAGATGACTCAGTCACAGAGCCAGCTCAGACATAGCCCGAGAAAAATTTGAAGTACGACTAACTAGCTAGGATCAGCTAAATAATTGCTGCTTTTTTTTTTTTGCACTCTTCCCTTGCCTTTAATCGAAGTTATGTTAACCAGGGAAGGTCATTTTATAAAAAAAAACTACAGCTAGCCAAGTTAGTACAGATAGAACACTTAGAGACCATGCTCCCACTCTTCCTAAGAGTGCCCCCCAACTAATGCCAAGTATGGTCCAATCTCTTCCTAAGAGTTCCCCCCAACTAATGCCAAGTATGGTCCAAGTATCGTTGGTATGACATTACAGCCTATACATGTTATACACTTTTAATATGTGAACCATCTGGCCCTAACTATCTGCAGGTAAATAACATTCTATTTTTTTATCGAAAACCCCATTCAGAAGCTTATAACCAGTTCATCAAATTTTTTCTTATCTGGCTGTTTATACATTAACTTAATGGTGAAATAGTTTTGAGATTTTGCCATCCCTCACCATCAGAACCGAGTGCCAAGGGTGACTCTTTGGGGTCAAGAGCATTTTAGGAATAATATTCATCTAGCGATGGTAACTGAAGCAATGGGCATAGGGCCACAATACTATTATGTAGAATATTCAATGAAGCGAGGTCTTTCAAAATGATTATATCTGCTAGCGCAGTTTCTTCCATCGCAATAGACTTTTTTGTATTGCAGCAATGGCCAGCGACTCATAGGGTATTTCAACAGCACGCCACGTACCATGGAGTATGGTGTAATCTTATCTACCCGTATCCTACCTTTGTCAAAACATCCAAACACCTATTTTTACTATGACAGTTGTTTGTGCGATCATGTAATGGATGATTTACTAGACATATAAAGGTGAAGACAGGGAGGGGTTTTTTGTTAAAAACCAAGTTTTTTCAAACTAATTAAAGTGGTAAAGCTTGAGTAACGATTCGTGTATTTTAGTGTGTGTGTGTGTGTGTGTGTGTGTGTGTGTGTGTGTGTGTGTGTGTGTGTGTGTGTGTGTGTGTGTGTGTGTGTGTGTGTGTGTGTGTGTAGCTATTTAATCTTAGATAATAAGACATAATTAAACTTTTACATTCAAAAGACAGCTGGCTATGGAACAAAGAAAAGATAAGTACAGAAACAACTCAGTATTAAAATCATTTATGTACAATGTTTTTAGGAATGAGGTCCCATTTTAGCATACAGATAGTAGAAAAACTTCCCAAATCATAAGTGTGCAATCCAGTGTAGGTCAGCTTGCCAGAGTCAAAAAAGACCTCCAATGATAAGATAGAATCCTTACCTGCATCCATCCAAACAAGACAACAGATATGTTAGCCTTGGATGTGTTTTACAGGTATTAATGGACTATACCAGTTGTTATCCATGTCCATCTTACAAACTTTTTTTTCCCCACAAGCTAAGTTCATGGTACAAAACAGATACTTATTTTAGAAGAATTATACATCATTTTGATTAGAAGGCCATTACCCCTTCTAATCCAAGTGTCAGAATCCCACAACTTTTATCGTAGTTCCTTTTGAAAGCATCAATAAGTGAAGTTTTTATGCAATAGGTTTTCTTTAGTGTAAGAAGAATTCCTTTAATAGTTCCAATCCAGCCATAGGCTGGTTCAATATTAGTTTTAGTTGGGTAAAATTTAGGCCCACAAGTTATCCAAGCTAATCAATTTGTAAGTCCTCAATTTGATACATTTTGTTATGGCCAACCCATGTGGCAAGATTCTTTTGCTGAATCGAGTTAAGAATCATGCGTCTAAAAAAGTTTATGCTAAACAGTAGCCAATTCTTTGAATGAAAAAGGAGATCCTTGTATTACCTTAATGATGTTGGTTTTAGCCATTCAACCAGTTACCCAAAAGAAGTAGGGTGTAAAAGAACCACCTAACACCGCAGGGTGAAGTCCTATCTTTTTGTTTTTACAAAACAAGATGCCAATGCAAATATAAAAAAAGCAGTGTGATCGGCCAGAGTTAGGGAACCGTTACACGTAACCAAATGCATTTCTGGTAGCTTTCCTTACCAAAGTGATGCCAAAGTAATATAACCCCTTTTCCGTTCAAAAAAACCAGTCCCAAAATGCAGACAGCAGTAACCCATAATATCAAGTCCTTAAAGGAAACACCAACTACTAATGGGCAGGCTAAAACGTAAAGTATAGCTTTTTTCAGAATGAAGGTTCGTTCAGAAACAGCCGAACGTATAGCCTGGCACAATGCATATAAACACACAATCAGTGTGCAGAGGGTGGAATACCATACCCCCTTTTCCTAGTGCACCATCTAAACCCAACTATGGTTCAACCAGTAAAAAGGCAACCACCCATGTAATCAAGGCACGAGTTAGCCAGCCAGCCTGCAAAGCAGATTAGTGCGTATTCAAAAAAAAACATGTCTGTACCAAATAGTAGGGTAAAATGCCATAGCCAAAGAAGTGGTTCAATCACCGATATAGTAGTTGATTTGTATCATGGTAGAGAACCAAAGTTTTTAAGAGTAATCAATAGACAGTAAGCTGTATCAAAAAAAGAACCACTAATACGTTATCTTTATTAGAAAAACACAACACATATCAAAAACCTCATGTAATATGAAACCAGAAAACATCTTTAACATTAACAGTGCCCGCGACATTACCATAGCCACCATGTCATGGCATGATAATACATGTGTTCTTCTCATCAAAGAGTATCATAACCCGATATGAGAGCAAGAGCAACATGCTTTTTTTTAAAAAAAACCATCCTCAACAGTAGTTATTTCAAAAAACCTGGAAGAAAAAAACATATGGCTAAGGCAGTAGACCTGTGTGCTAGAAGTAGTGAGCTCCATGCTTCAATGTCAAAACACCACGCAAATTTTTCAAGGCAAGGCAACAACAAAACAAAGCTAAGTGAGGGCCAGAGAAGTGCCCTCACCTCTTTATATAGAGGTAGGAGGGAGGCGGTCCACTAGATCGTAGTCATGAGTAAAATCTCCATGAGTGTACCGATTACATTACACGACAGTGAGGCCGCCTATGGTTGCAGAGAGAGAGCCCCTGCGCCTTCATGGCAAGTAATGGTAGTAGGGTAGTAAACCACTAAGTAAAAACCTACTTGTAGGTAATAGATACAGGCCTAGTCCCATGGTGAGGAGGTGAAGTTTAAAAAAATAAAGGCCAGAAACTATATTTAAGTACCACAGTATGTGTGTGTGTGTGTGTGTGTGTGTGTGTGTGTGTGTGTGTGTGTGTGTGTGTGTGTGTGTGTGTGTGTGTGTGTGTGTGCGCGCACGCACGTGTGCGTGTGCATGTGCATGTGTGCGTGTGTGTGTGTGTGTGTGTGTACCCACCCTAACCCAGGCACCAGACACAATGGGTCGGTAGTAGGCCCATTGTGCATGGGCCTACTACCTTATTAGAGATGAGATTATCTTGGTTAAAGTGTAACCCAGGCCAATTATGATGGGTGAGAGATTGTGTAATTATGTCACAAACCTTGTGTCTATTCAACCCGTTAAGGCAATACATTTTGATTAGTAAATTAACATCCTCCCAGGCAAGGAAATAATCAAAGGACGAATAGAAAATTAAATGTAGCAGGCTGATACATGAACTAATAGCAGCCTTGTGAGGCCTATTGCTATTCCTTTTTATGAACTCCACAAGTGGCAGTTTCAGGAGATCTCTTTTCCAAACAAACCTTAGGTCATATCCACCGAGACAAAACATGACGAGAGATAGAAAGATTAAGGAACTGGACTGATGTGCAAAAAGCCCCATTGGGTGTAATGACCCCATGTAAAGATGTAGGTTCAATTTTAAGGGAGTGAGGATAAATTAGACAAATTTCTTTGAGGAAGGCTTTATTCTTCACACTTAATAAGTCATCCATATATCTATAGGTATGTTTGAAGTGTGAAAGATTATTTTTGCTAGATTCCATGGCTCCGAGAAACCATTTGTATTCGAAGAAATCAAGGTAGATATTACACATAAGTGGAGAGCATGAGAACCCCATGGGGATGCCTAGGCCTTGGTTGAATCATAGACCGCTGAAAACTATAGTACAATTATTAAGCAGCCATGAGATGTAGAAGCAAAGCTTTTCTTTATCCACCTGGGTTTTTTGGATAGAGAGATGTAAAAAAGTTTCTTCTTTCTAGCATTGGAGAAATCCATTTTAATCACCTTGGCAAGAATGGTCTTAAGGCCAAGATCCCCATCAAGGGGAATGTTTTCGTAGCATTGTGTATTGTCCGCAGTAAAAATCTGAAAGATTTGTTGTGGAAGGTTAAGCGAGACTTCTGTAGAGTTTTTCGTAAGCCAAAAAGGGTTGTACTGTATATGAAGGAAGTCATGGCAGATTTTTTGTTTAGTGACACAAATAAGCTCAAACTCGGCTAGTATAAGGTCAAGGCAAAGCGTGATATCCTTGGTGATATCAGTAAAGATACCATTGGAAGCATCAGATATCCATCTGAACTTATGCTTATGAATCTTATAGGTTGGAAATAATAATGGTAGCTTAGTATTCTGTACAAAGTAGCCTAGATTCTCTAAGCATTTTGAGATGTTATCGGTAATTGTTTATAGTGAAAAGTTAATACTGCAGAATTCCTTTCCAGATACTTGATCGTGGGCAGCCTTCCAAGCAAGGTATTTGCTAATAAGAGTGGGGTAGTTAGAGCTTTTGTCAAGCCCGACTACAAACTATTTACAGACATATTTTGAAAATCAAAAGCGAGCTGTTATGTAAGCCAGGATTCATCCGAGGATAACCATTTTCTAGGAATTTGTGATATTTTTCGAAGGAAGCATTCCTTCACAACTTTTCTTAAGTCCGATAGGATTGTCATTTCCAGTTGGAGAGCACTGACAAGGTCAGTGAGGCAGCTTAGTATAACTAATAGAGCAAGGTAGGGGTTTTCGGGAAAGTAAGGTATATGATTGAGCCATTGGCCAAGATTCTATGTACTTTAATATTTTCAATAATGCTAAGATCACAGGTACAAACATGTTTTCCATATGCCTCAAAGTTCACGCAAAAGGTGGTAAATTGATAGCATGTACATTCGAGAACACAATCACGCCGAAGAAAGTCATTACTGTAAACCAAATTTTTCATGGGTTGTTGATACTTCCATCCTATGAGTATATTATCAAGTAATTTGTGATTGCCAAAAAGAAGTTCAAAGCACTCACAAAAAGGGCTTTTTGGTTGAATCCAATCGAGAAGTACATTGTGAAAGAGACAGTGTATGTAGATATATCCTTTGTTCGGATCCACTTTGTTGAGAGTTCTTCTACCACAAGGGCTTGTAGAAACCTATAGTATCACCAAAGATTACATTTCAAGGAAATTTCTGATGGGGGGGATCCTACCTCTACCCCTATTGTAGCTACAAGCTTTTTCCCGGTTAGAGGATGAGCTAGGTGTTAAAAAGGAAGTGAAGGAGTTGGGAGTAGTCAAAGAGTTGGGTCTTTTTAGAGCAGGGGAGTCATCCTCATCAATACATATTTTAAGTAAACTAGGGATGATCTTAACACCTTTATAGTTAGCATAAGTAGTTAGGTAAATCCCAGGTTCATCAGATTTTAATTCTTTCAGGATATCTAGCATTAGTCCACAAAAGATGCTAAAGGCAATCTGCATAATTACAATTTGCTTATGTTGGCCACCCAACCAAGAGCAAATGAGAGAGAGGTGAAAATGCACAGGTTTTTCTAAGAAGAGTAGGTCAAGATGGTTGAGAAGAAACCAAATGGTATGATCGAACCACATGATACTGGATTCACAAGAGGCTTTAGGGTCAAGAAATCTGCAGGCACATTTTACATGAGGTTGAAAGACATTCCAGATGGATTCAGTGTAGAAATCCAGGTTACTTTTAGCAAATTCCATGTTTCCTTTAGTACGGATGTAGAGGCAGGTATTGGAGGAGCATTTGGAGTGGTCAATGAGATTGAGGTTGAAGGGTGCTTTGATGAGCTCCCCTTTGTCTAGAAATTGTCCTCCTTTCAAAATCTTGAGTCTGCAGCCCTCCATAGTAGAGGCAGGGAGGTTGGCAAGGTATACCCAAGTTTCACTCAAAATGGGTGCTAAGAATGCTTTGTTGGGCAGGACCCAAAGCTGATGGTCAACACCAAGGGATTCACTTTCAATTTGTCTAACATGTAAGATAGGAAAAACTTTAGAGATCTTAGGTACCATCTCCAAGAGGTTAGAGTCATTGAGGGAACAAAGATTACTCTGAAATTTTTTAACTGCTTCAAGAGTTGCACAATCCCTACAAAAGATACCACCAGTTTGTGAAATAGTCAGAGTAGTCGGTGTACAGACAAAAGAGGGATTGAGTCCGCACAGCTTCCTTATAAAGTTAGACAGATCGGCACCTGAGGAAGAGAATGTTGAGGGTTAGCTATGGTGGGTGATACCATGGTATGGCCATGGCGTGGATTGACGTGCAGGAAAGCAAAGAGCGAGAGAGCGAGAGAGAAAGAGAGAGAGAAAGCACTCGGTACAGCACTCTACTGTTGATTATAGAAGCCTTACAACATAAATAACTTTGGACCTTGCAAATTGCATGCAGAATTGACTTGCAACTGGACTAACCTGCATGCTATAAGGGTTTGTACCCACTAGCTTAGACATTACTTGGCTTGAATACCCAACAATGCCCCCCTCAAGCTCGAACTGGACAAGCAACTCATGATACCTCAAGTTTTTGGTGTACTCGTCAACCGTGACTTTTAGGTTTTCTCACAGCCAAGGATTTCTGGCGTATCCGTAACCTGGTGCTATGATAGTAGAGCCCCCCTCGAACAGATAGGGTGTAGGCCAAATATTTAGCTACCAAAAATGGAGTTTTTGGTTCACTGCCAAACCTTGGGTTTAAGGTGTACCCAATAACCTCGCGAGAAGCGGTAAAAAATAGGCTGAGAACTGACAAAAAATTTTGGGAGGTCTTACCACTTATCTGTGTGGCAGTGTCTATAACCCGTACAAAAGAGACATGACCATGATTGACGACTGAAAAAATAAAACAAAGCTTTGACAAAATATAGATGATGATATAAACAAAATCCTGGTAGACCTAGGAGACTCAATAGGTAAAACTCATTTTGAACTCAGCATATTGTTGCTTGAGCAAGTTCTGGAGGAGTTGTCGATCTTTGATGTCATATGTGAATTTTTGTAGAAGCCGGTAACCGTTGCTAGGTGTCACTGTTGTCGATGATCCTAAACTTTTATTTAGTCTTTGATGCCTTTGAAAGATGTCTGCAGTACTGTGTGGTGTGACGGCATTGCTTGATTGAAGATGGCAGTTATTCAATCCCCGGCACGAGACGGCACGGCACGGGTACCCGTGGGCACTGCCCCTTGCTTGAGTTGTAGGGTTAATTACCTCTGTATTCAGAGATGGTGCAAAAACTTGCAGAAGGTTGATGAAGCCTCGTCTGTGTGTCATGTGTGGAGCCAAAATCAAGCGGTTCTCCCCGTCGCTTGCAGTAGTCGGCCTCGTGTTGATATGCTCAGCTGCAAAATTGCCTGCAGCTTCCATTGGCGGCCGGTTTTCTCGCAGCTTCCCTTGATATGCTTGGATCTGCTACAATTGCCAGGGCTGCTACTAGAAGTGTCAACAACGTATCGATATGCTCATCCACCATGCTTGTGCCTACGCTGCCGATGCTTCCCACCACCTGCAACACCTATAGCCTCCTTTGTTGCAGCCACAACTGGGCAACGCAGTCCAACAGTGTCTTGAGAGATGCCCACTCGACTTAAATTGGCAGAACCAAGAACTCGCCTGGGAGCTCTGATACCATGTGTTGAGGGTTAGCTATGGTGGGTGATACCGCGGTATGGCCATGGCGTGGATTGACGTGCAAGAAAGCAGAGAACGAGAGAGAAAGAGAGACAGAAAGCACTTGGTACAGCTTGCTAGAGAAAAAACACGCTACTGTTGATTATAGAAGCCTTACAATATAAATAACTTTGGACCTTGCAAACTGCATGCAGACTTGACTTGCAACTAGACTAACCTGCATGCTATAAGGCTTTGTACCCACTAGCTTAGACATTACTGGGCTTGAATACCCAACAGAGAATAGGCAAGTTCTTGTTGGTACTATGAAGACAGTAAGGGAAGTTGGTCTATGTATTGGGTAATCAAATTCACCCCTTCCTTGGAGTCCTTATCCAGAGTAGACAAAATTTTGACCCAATCATTAAAAGACGGCATATGTAAGACAGACAATTTCTTGTCATAGATAAGAGCCGAGTCATATATTAGTTGAGAAGCATCCAAGTTGCTAATACATCTAAGTACAAGAGATGTGGCCATTGAGAGGGGCTCATGTTAAGTATGGAGCCTGATTTACCCTTGTAATTTTCTGTGGTAAAAGCGCACATTTGTAAGGCCCCCATTATGAGGAGAAGCCATCGTGCATGAAGGAAAATCACTCGCCGGAAACCAAAATTTTCACGGCCAAAAATCAGGGGCAACTTTAGGGGCCTCGGGGGCGGAAGCCCCCGATACTTTTTTTTTCTCTCGTTGGAATATTCCTTTTCGCCGAAATATTATGGCCCAACGGCGGCATGAAAGTGGTCGGAAAACAACCGTCGATTGGCCAGTGGCCGGTAGTCAATGGCCGGTGGTCGGAAGTAAATGGCCGATGGCCAGTGGCCAAATTCAAAAGCGGACTTGTCTTCTCAAGGGCGGCCACACATGGGCGGATTGGAGGGTCCGATTTGGACTTATCTACACAAGGGCGGCTACACATGGGCTGCCTCGCATGAGAGAGGGCGGCCCTTTTGGCCTATAAAAGGAGGCCATTTCTACACACATTTCAGAGTGTGAAGTTGATGCAACAAGGTGAGTGTGAGGTGGTGAGAGTGAAGCAAGGCGGGAGCTCCATTAAGGGTATAATCCCTTTGTAAACTACTTCTTGTTTTGAAGTACTAAAGCCATTGAGTGGCTGCTTTCCCGTGGACGTAGCCCACATTGGGTGAACCACGTATATCGTGTGTACTCTCTCTCTCTCTCTCTCTCTCTCTCTCTCTCTCTCTCTCTCTCTCTCTCTCTCTCTCTCTCTCTCTACTCTATAATCTCGTGTATGTAAATTTGTCTCTCTCCATTAAGTAATCTACTCAATTATCTATTTAGCTACGTCTTATTTCCTAACAGCTCACAGGTCAATTCCAATCCTTGTGACAGAGCAAGAGTCTACAATATTTCAAAAAAGTGTGGTGAGGTTTACTTTTTCTTACCGCAGTAAGTAATACAATCTTTGGCTTTCCTAGTAAGGAAGGGTCTAGTTCTAACTGCCAAAGCATTCTTTGGTTTATGGTCTTTAAGGTATAGCTTAATCTGTTTGAGAATCTTTGCATGATTCTCAGGGTTGTGTTTAGTACTCATGCGGGATGTCTTTCTAAAGGGTATGTAGTCCTAAAAAAGTAACAGTTTAAGCATAAATAAAAATAAAAATAAAAACAATAACTGTAGTTTTGGGCCTGAAAACCTTAAACCGGCAAAGTCAAAGACTATAGTAGCCGTGAGCAGGGGACAAGAAATAGATTCTATGAAGGACCACCTAACACCAGTCAACCAGTTAAGGGATTATAGACTGTGGGTCCAACCTAGAGCTCAATTTCAAATATAATTTCCAAAGCCAGCATCTCGGTTTCTCTAGAAAGAAAACCTTATGAATAGGATGTGTGTGTAGCTGTTTAATCTTAGATAATAAGACATAATTGAACTTTTACATTCAAAAGACAGCTGGCTATGGAACAAAGAAAAGATAAGTACAGAAACAACTCAGTATTAGAATCATTTATGTACAATGTTTTTAGGAATGAGGTCCCATTTTAGCATACAGATAGTAGAAAAACTTCCCGAATCATAAGTGAGTGTGCAATCCAGTGTAGGTCAGCTTGCCAGAGTCAAAAAAAACCTCCAAGATAAGATAGAATCCTTACCTGCATCCATCCAAACAAGACAACAGATCTGTTAGCCTTGGATGTGTTTTATAGGTATTAATGGACTATACCAGTTGTTATCCATGTCCATCTTACAAACTTTTTTTTCCCCACAAGCTAAGTTCATGGTACAAAACAGTTACTTAATTTTAGAAGAATTATACATCATTTTGATTAGAAGACCATTACCCCTTCTAATCCAAGTGTCAAAATCCCACAACTTTTATCGTAGTTCCTTTTGAAAGCATCAATAAGTGAAGTTTTCATGCAATAGGTTTCTTTAGTGTAAAAAGAATTCCTTTAATAGTTCCAATCCTGGTTCAATGCTGGTTTTTAGTTGGGTAAAATTTAGGCCCACCAAGTTATCCGAGCTAATCAATTTCTAAGTCCTCAATTTGATACATTTTGTTATGGCCAGCCCAGGTGGTAAGATTCTTTTACTGAATCAAGTTAAGAATCATGCATCTACAAAAGTTTATGCTAAACAATAGCCAATTCCTCGACTGAAAAAGGAGATCCTTGTATTATTTTAATGATGCTGGTTTTAGCCATTCAACCAGTTACCCAAAAGAAGTAGGGTGTAAAAGAACCATCTAACACCCGTATGCAGCAGGGGGAAGTCCTATCTTTTTGTTTTTACAAAACAAGATACCAATGCAAATATCAAAAAGCAGTATATCGGCCAGAGTTAGGGAACCGTTACAAAAGACGTAACCGGATGTATTTCTGGTAGCTTTCCTTACCAAAGTGATGCCAAAGTAATATAACCCCTTTTCTATTCAAAAAAACCAGTCCCAAAATGTAGACAGCAGTAACCCAAATATCAAGTCCTTAAAGGGAACACCAACTACTAGTGGTGGGCAGGCTAAAATGTAAAGTATAGCTTTTTTTAAAATGAAGGTTCATTCAGAAACAACCGTAACGTATTGCCTAGCATAATGCATATAAACACACAATTGGTGTGCAGAGGGTGGAATACCATTACCCCTTTTCCCAGTTCACCATCCAAACCCAACTATGGTTCAACCAATAAAAAGGCAACCACCCATGTAATCAAGGCACCAGTTAGCCGGCCAGCCTTTAAACAGATTAGTGCGTATTCAAAAAAATGTATGTCTGTACCAATTACTAGGGTAAAAGGCCATAGCCAAACAAGTGGTCCAGTCACCGATATAGTAGTTGATTTCTATCATGGTACTGAACCAAAGTTTTTAAGAGTAATCAGTAGACAGTAAGCTGTATCAAAAAAAGAACCACTATTACGTTATCTTTATCAAAACAATGCAGCACAGATCAAAAACCTCATGTAATATACAACCAAAAAACATCGTTAACATTAACAGTGCCCGTGACATTACCATAGCCACCATGTCATGGCATGATAAGCCATATGTGCTTCTCACCAAAGAGTATCATAACCCGGTATTAGAGCAAGAGCAACATGCTCTTTTTTTTAAAAAAACCATCCTCAACGGTAGTTATTTCAAAAAACATGCAACAAAAAAACATATGGCCAAGGAAGCGGACCTGTGTGCTAGAAGTAGTGAGAACCATGCTTCAATATCAAAACACCATGCAGATTTTTCAAGGCAAGGCAACAACAAAACAAAGCTAAGTGAGGGCCAGAGAAGTGCCCTCACCTCTTTATATAGAGGAAGGAGGGAGGCGGTCCGCTTGATCGTAGTCATGAGTAGAATTGCCATGAGTGTACCGACTACATTACATGACAGCGCGGCCGCCTATTGTTGTAGAGAGAGAGCCCCTGCGACTTCACGGCAAGTAATGGTAGTAGGGTAGTAAACCACTAAGTAAAAACATACTTGCAGGTAATAGATACGGGCCTAGTCCCATGGTGAGGAGGTGAAGTTTAAAAAAATAGAGTCCAAAAACTATATCTAAGTACCACAATGTGTGTGTGTGTGTGTGTGTGTGTGTGTGTGTGTGTGTGTGTGTGTGTGTGTGTGTGTGTGTGTGTGTGTGTGTGTGTGTGTGCCCGCCCTAACCCAGGCGCCATACACAATGGGTCGGTAGTAGGCCCATTGTGCATGGGCCTACTACCTTATTAGAGAAATGAGATTATTTGGTTAAAGTGTAACCCAGGCCAATTATGTTGGGTGAGAGATTGTGTAATTATGTCACAAACCTGGTTTCTATTAAACCCGTTAAGGCAATACTGTAAGGTCCCCAACCCCGACTACACCAAGATCGGGATGGGATCCTTGACAGGTCTCTAGGCCTTATAAAAGTCGGAGTCTCTAAACAAGAAAAATCCAAGGAATAGACCTTTACCCTTGACAATGGCTTGGGTCTATAGCCTTAGAAGCAGACCTAGTCCTGTCTCACAGCGGAAACGGGACAATGTATTAAAACGGCCTACAAAAAAAATTCTTATTCCGGCCCTATAACTTCATCATTCAGATTATGGTTTCCTTAGCCAACGCTTTTTTCCCCCTAACATATGTGAGGGCACAGCCGTTGGTGGATTCCTCTTCCAAGTGAGAAGTTTCTAAAACGTTTTAGTGCGCGGGAATGGATAGTTACCTGACTAATCAGGTCCACCGATCCATAATTGACAACCTTAGTCAATCCCCACTTACCACCCCGCACTCACACAAGATTAGTTTATCTTATTATCACATTGTTTTAAACATTTAAAATAATGATTTCTTTTAACGTTCCATCACGGTAATTCTTGAAGACAGCATTGAAAGCATTCTTTTAGCAAACAGACATCTTTAAACTTAAGACAGGGTACTGTCAATTCAAAACATTATCCATAATAACCATGACCAGTACTCGTCTTGTCTCAAGACCACCTAAGGGTGAAAAATGGCACCCATTCCTTGTTCAAATCCAAAGTGGAATAAACCCCCACCCAAGGTTCCGGGTGCCCATACACCAAACCAGTTGCCCATACAACCGGGCGGCTCCCCTAGGATAAAAACGGTATCCTAATTTATGTAGAAACATCAAGACATGACACGGAGTAGAAACTCATCGTTCATGGGGGTAACCGACTTATCTATGGCTAGAAAGCCAATCATTATCATCAATTTATACTAAGGAGTCGGAGGTGTCTTGAGACAAGCTGTCTTAAGGATGATCAAACATATCTTTCCTAATTCAACCAGTTTTAACCCAAACAATTTTTTCCTACATTATAAACAAATGCACGTTGGAAGTTACCTTCCAATTTATCCTTCTTACGTATGCAATGCTAACTTATAAAAGAACTTAAACTAATTAAAGACATAATTGAATAATGGGACACCCACCTGGGATTAATTGGCCATCTGCTACTGCGCTGGCGCCTGAAGACTCTCCTCTGTAGACCTACTACTAGGCCCGGCTTCGTCGTCATACGATGCTCTAGTTCGTTTTGGAGCTACATCCTCATCATCAGATGTAGGATTTTCTCGGGTCCTTTTTGGTATCATAACTGCTTATCCTTGTAAAAAGGACGTCTAATTATTAGGTAAATAGTTCAAAATCTAGACTTAACCTTTGTATTCAACCCTAACCCCATCCAAGGTTAAATTTATAATCCTAATTGGTAAATTTTTGACCTAGTAATTTCTTATTTGTCTATATAGGTATGATAACTTTTTCCACCGCTTTCCTAAGGGTTTTCTAAGCTCTCCTAATTTTATTATAATTTTCTATATCTTTTTCTTTAATTTTCCCATTGACTTTTAAGCTAATAATCTACTTATTTTGGGCTTAATATTTATTGTAATTAATTTCTCTTAAAGATTTTAATTCCTAAACTTGATATCATAGGTTTACACTTACTATAATTTTCCTAAAAACTTTTGACCACAAAGTCTATTTATTTTAATTAATCATTCGCTAAAAATAGGACTTTTGGTCAATTATAATTTTCTAACCTCACCAATTAGCTATGGTATAATTACCACAAGTAGATAAGGATATTTTTCACCTCTGGAAATTATCTTATTATTTTCCAACTTAGTTATATAATTTCAATCTTCAATTTTTAGCTAAAGTTAGGATAATTTGACTTAAATAAATACTTATATTATTTTTTTATCCTTGAAAAATTTATCACGGACTCTTTATTATGTAAGCTAACTATGATAAATAGAATGTAATCATATAGCATGATTTACTCATTTCCCTCTTAAAAATTCCATCAAAATTAGTATATTTTGACTGTAATTTGACTTTGATAAATATCTATACTACTTTTCTAACCTTGGCATAATTATCACAGCCTTTTTACCCTATAATATAGATCTCATAAATATCATGTAATTATAGAACATGATTTACTAATTTCCCCCTTTAATTTACCCCTAAGAATAGAGTAATTCCACTAAGATAATTAGTTAAACTAGTTATCTAAGATCAGCATAATTATCACAGGTTTCATAACCTCTAATTAACCTCTAATAAATAAATCATTTCAATTTGAATCTATTTGCTAATTTCCCCTATTTAATTTGTCTAAAAAACAGAGTATTTCTACTAAATTAATTAGCTAGATTACTTTTCTAAGCTTCCCCTAATTATCATAGGTTTTTTAATACCTAATTAACCCTTGATAAATATATCACAGCATTGGAATTCAATTTACTAATTTTCCATTTTTAATTTACTCAAAAAATAGAGTAATTCTCCTTAATTAATTAGCTAGATTTACTTTCTGAGCTTCTCCTAATTATCACAGGTTTTTGAACACCTAACTAGCCACTGATAAATATATCACAACATTTAAAATACATTTACTAATTTCCCTTATTTAAATTACTCACAAATCAGAGTATTTCTGCTAACTTAATTAGCTAGATTAATTTTCTGAGCTTCTCCTAATTATCACGGGCTTTAAAGCATCTAATTAATTATTGATAAATATATCCAAACATTTGAAAACCATTTACTAATTTCCCTTATTTAAATTACTAAAAAAACAGAGTATTTCTTCTAAATTAATTAAATAGATTACTTTTTTGAGCTTCTCCTAATTATCATGGATTCTTGAACACCTATTTAACCACTGATAAATATATCACAAGATTTAAATTCCATTTACTAATTTTCCCTATTTAAATTACTCTGAAAACAGAGTATTTCTGCTAAATTAATTACCTAGATTAATTTTCTGAGTTTCTCCTAATTATCACGGGTTTTTGAACACCTATTTAACCACTGATAAATATATCACAATATTTGAATTCCATTTACTAATTTCCCCTATTTAAATTACTCAAAAAATAGAGTATTTCTTCTAAATTAATTAGCTAGATTAATTTTCTGAGATTTTTCTAATTATCACGGGTTCTTGAACACCTAATTAACTATGGATAAATATATCACAACATTTGAAATCCATTTACTAATTTCTCCTATTAAAATTTCTCAAAAAATAGAGTAATTGTGCCTAATTAATTAGGAAAACTTCTCAGAAAATTATAGGATAATTTTTCTAAATTAATAACTGTCTAATGCATCTCTGATAATTACTTCAACTTAATCTAATCTTAATTAATATATTTACCATTAATTCATGGTTAATTTGGCTAATTTCAGCCCTATTATAATAGGATAATTAATTAGCTTAATATTACTAAGCTTAATTACAATAATCAGCAGAGATTAATCAATTAAGAGAAGTTTTATGAGCATACATAGGTCTAATCTTTGATTTATTAGCAAAATAACTTAATCTAACCTTGCTAATTAAGAAGGATTAGACTAATTACCATTTAGGTTAATCAATTAAAGATTAATCTCTAATGATTTCTGCGTAGTGTCCTCTCTAGATGAGAGAGAGAGTATCAAGGCTCCGAGTCTGTGTAAAATGTGAAGCTAGGGGTTCTATTTATAGTTTTCTGGCACTCCTAAGCTCTCACCGGTTGAAAAAGGCAGTTGCTTGCAGTTCAAGCAGTCCCCTACAGGTCAAAAAACACCCCCTGCTAAATGAGTCTCTGGCAGGTCAGTGATGACCCTCCCATTACCTGCCAGCTTTTGAAATATCAATTCTACTATATTTTGACCTATTTTTGCTTAATTGGTAAATATCTTGTAAATATCTAGGAGGACTTTAATAAAGTCTATGCTTAAATGATTACTGCAACCCTTCAATTTTACCTATTTTACTCAATTCACGGTGTAAACTTCCAGGGGTCATAACTATGCCAATTTTTATCGGAATTCAATTCTGAAAAATTCTAGCCCGGGGTTTGTTGTGCTTAAGATTCCAAAAATACAAATATTTGCCATGGTCGGACAATTCTACATTGCTTTTTCAATAATCATATTAGTTTGATTAAGCTTTATACAACTTTTAAGGTTTCAGAAACTGGAAACCTTACAAATACTTTTTTATTAGTAAATTAACATCCTCCCATGCAAGGAAATAATCAGAGGACGAATAGAAAATTAAGTGTAGCAGGCTGATACATGAGCTAATAGCAGCCTTGTGAGGCCTATTGCTATTCCTTTTTATGAACTCCACAAGTGGTAGTTTCAGGAGATCTCTTTTTCAAACAAACCTTACGTCATATCCACCGACAGATGGAACATGAAGAGAGATAGAACGGTTAAAGAATAGGATTGATGTGCAAAAAGCCCATTGGGTGTAATGATCCCATGTAAAGATGTAGGTTCAATTTTAAGGTAGTGAGGATAAATCAAACAAATTTCTTTGAGGAAGGCTTTATTCTTGACACTTAATAAGTCATCCATATATCTATCGGTATGTCTGAATTATGAAAGATTATTTTTGCAAGATTACATGGCTCTGAGAAACCATTCGTATTCGAAGAAAGCAAGGTAGATATTACACATAAGTGGAGCACATGAGAACCCCATGGGGATGCTTAGGCATTGGTTGAAGCATAGACCGCCAAAAACTATAGTACAGTTGTTAAGCACCCATGAGATGTAGAAGCAAAGCTTTTCTTCATTGAAGTGTAAGGAGTGTAAATTGAGTGAGTTTTTTTATCCACCTGGGTTTTTTGGATAGAGAGATGTAAAAAAGTTTCTTCTTTCTAGCATTGGAGAAAGCCATTTTAATCACCTTGGCAAGAATGGTCTTAAGACCAAGATCCCCATCAAGGGGAATGTTTTCGTAGCATTGTGTAATGTCCGCAATAAAAATGTGAAAGATTTGCTATGGAATGTTAAGCAAGACTTCTGTAGAGTTTTTTGTAAGCCAAAAGGGGTTGTACTGTATATGAATGAAGTCATGGCAGATTTTTTGTTTAGTGACACAAATAAGCTCAAACTCAGCTAGTATAAGGTCAAGGCAAAGCGTGATATCCTTGGTGATATCAGTAAAGATACCATTGGAAGCATCAGATATCCATCTGAACTTATGCTTATGAATCTTATAGGTTGGAAATAATAATGGTACCTTAGTATTCTATACAAAGTAGCCTAGATTCCCTAAGCATTTTGAGATGTTATCGGTAATTGTTTATAGTGAAAATTTAATACTGCAAAATTCCTTTCGAGATACTTCATCGTGGGCAGCCTTCCAAGCAAGGTATTTGCAAATAAGAGTGGGGTAGTTAGAGCTTTTGTCAAGCCCGACTACAAACTATTTATCAGACATATTTTGAAAATCAAAAGCCAGCTGTTATGTAAGCCAGGATTCATCCGAGGATAACTATTTTCTAGGAATTTGTGATATTTTTCGAAGGAAGCGTTCCTTCACAACTTTTCTTAAGTCCGATAGGATTGTCATTTCCAGTTGGAGAGCACTGACAAGGTCAGTGAGGCAGCTTAGTATAACTAATAGAGCAAGGTAGGGGTTTTCGGGAAAGTAAGGTATATGATTGAGCCATTGGCTAAGATTCTACGTACTTTAATATTTTCAATAATGCTAAGATCACAGGTACAAACATGTTTTCCATATGCCTCAAAGTTCACGCAAAAGGTGGTAAATTGATAGCATGTACATTCGAGAACACAATCACGCCGAAGAAAGTCATTACTGTAAACCAAATTTTTCATGGGTTGTTGATACTTCCATCCTATGAGTATATTATGAAGTAATTTGTGATTGCCAAAAAGAAGTTCAAAGCACTCACAAAAAGGGCTTTTTGGTTGAATCCAATCGAGAAGTACATTGTGAAAGAGACAGTGTATGTAGATATATCCTTTGTTCGGATCCACTTTGTTGAGGGTTCTTCTACCACAAGGGCTTGTAGAAACCTATAGTATCACCAAAGATTACATTTCAAGGAAATTTCTGATGGGGGGGATCCTACCTCTACCCCTACTGTAGCTACAAGCTTCTTCCCGGTTAGAGGATGAGCTAGGTGTTAAAAAGGAAGTGAAGGAGTTGGGAGTAGTCAAAGAGTTGGGTCTTTTTAGAGCAGGGGAGTCATCCTCATCAATACATGTTTTAAGTAAACTAGTGATGATCTTAACACCTTTATAGTTAGCATAAGTAGTTAGGTAAATCCCAAGTTCATTAGATTTTAATTCCTTCAGGATATCTTGCATTAGTCCACAAAAGATGCTAAAGGCAATCTACGCAATTACAATTTGCTTATGTTGGCCACCCAACCAAGAGCAGATGAGAGAGAGGTGAAAATCCATAGGTTTTTCTTAGAAGAGTGGGTCAAGATGGTTGAGAATAAACCAAATGGTATGATTGAACCACATGATGCTAGATTCACAAGAGGCTTTAGGGTCAAGAAATCTGCATGCACATTTTACATAAGGTTGAAAGACATTCCAGATGGATTCAGTGTAGAAATCCGTTACTTTTAGCAAATTCCATGTTTCCTTTAGTACGGATGTAGAGGCAGGTATTGGAGGGACATTTGGAGTGGTAAAGATAAGATAGCCCTAGAGTGATGGGCGTATATACAATGCACAAGGGAAAAAACCTCCTACTGAGGGAAAACATGCCCCAATGTTCCTAAGTGTGTTCACACACATCACTAACACATGTATATGGTAACAAATCCCCCTTGGAGTGATGTGGTGAACAAGAGCTGACACACAGAGTAAAGGGAAGTGCCATGCCTTGAGGACATGATCAGTCAACAAAGGGGAGTAAGCCCAAAGCTTTGCAGAAAGCTTCAAAATTCTCACGAGACAATGCCTTTCTGAACAGATCTACAAGGTTGTCTTGTGTTGGCACATAAGCCAAGTTGATCTGTTTAGCTGAGAGCCTCTCCCTGACATAGTGGTAATGCACCTCAATGTGCTTTGTGCGAGCATGAGAAATTGGGTTCCTCGCAACTTCCAATGCTCTCTGACTGTCAATGTAGATAGTGTTGGCAATGTCCTGTCCAACACTGTCAGTGTAGATAGTGTTGGCAGTGTCCTGTCCAACACCCAAATTAGCCTGAGCCATACACACTCAACCGTAGTTGTGTGAAGACTGCCATGTACTTAGCCTCACAACTAGAAGTGGCCGCAGTAGGTTGCTTCTTGCTCAACCATGATATACATGAATTGCCAAGCATAAAACAAAAACCACTTGCGGACACTCGCATGTCAAAACAGCTAACCCAATCTGAGTCCAAAAAAGCATGTAAGTCTAGCAGCAATGATCCCCCTTGGGATAAAACAAGCCAAGATGTAAAGTGCCACTCAAGTAGCAAAAATCCTCTTCACAACCTGCCACTGCTTAGACCCTAGGCTATGCATGAATCTGTTGACCTGTGAGACTGCAAACTGAATAACCAACCTCGTGTTGCATACATTAATGAGACATCCAACAACAGTTAAAGAGTGACATCTACAAGATCACCAGCATCATGAAGACTCAATTTCAAGCATGTTTCCATGGGAGTGGCAATAGGTTTGCAATCCTCAGGTCCAAACTTACATAGCAATGTCTCTATGTAACTTTTCTGACACAAGGCAATACCACCATCACACTGCTTAAATTGTATACCCAAGTAATGATGCGACAGCCCCAAATCTTTCATCTTGAAACTAGCATTCAGATCAGCCTTAAATTCAGCAATATGTCTCTCATTTTGTCCAGTGATCAGCAAATCATCTACATAAAGAACCACAATGAGAAGTACATCACCCTCATGCTTTACATACAATGTGCTTTCTGTTGGACTATTACAAAAGCCTCGTTTGACCAAATGAGTGTCAGCCTTCTCATACCAAGCACCACGAGATTGCTTCAACCCATACAAAGCTTTGTTACATTTGCACACCTTATCATCTTGTCCTTTCTTGACAAAACTGTGAGGCGGTGTTACATAAACTTCCTCAAATATGTCACCATTCAAGTAAGCAGTAACAATGTCTGATTGATGTACATCCCAACCAAAATGAGCTACCAATGCACATAGAAAACACAAAGTAGTCATACGACAAGTGGGAGCAAAAGTGTCTTCATAATCTATGCCTTTTTCCTGTGCATAACCCTTTGCAACAAGTCGAGCCTTATAGCGATCAATCTCACCATCCGGGTTGCGTTTCAACTTGTAAACCCACTTCTTTGTACCAATGGCCTTTTTGCCACGAGGCAAATCACATAAAGTCCATGTGTCATTTTCTATAAGTGCATCATATTCTGATTGCATGGCAGCCATCCAATTTTTTGAATTCTATGCTTCATCAAAAGACAGAGGTTTCTCAACATCATGTAAGCTAGACACAGCCAAAGCATAACAATCTGTCTGATGCATAAGATGCATGGCGAGAACCTAAAAGAGTACGACTAGACAAAGGTGCATCCAATTTACTGTCACACAAAGTATGCACCAGCCATTTAGGCATACCTCTAGACTGCTCATTCTTAGCCCTTTCCTCATCAAGTACATCATGTACATCTGCATCAGAAACAGACTGATCTGCAACATTTTCAAAAACCCCCATAGGCTTTGTATTTGCCTCATTGGAGTTTAAGTTCCAACTTCCACCACTGAAAAGAGGCAAGAAAGTGTCATAAATGTCCTGTCCTGGGGGATTCACTGTGTTTTTCCGTACGGTACCACGTGAGTGTACTATAGTGGGGTTTTATAATTTACATAAGCGTATACAATAGGGGTAGCCCCTCATTATTTCATACTCATACCGTACACATAAGGGGGGCGGGGGGGGGGAGGGAGGGTGTTTACATTGGGGCTACATTCAACTACCTGAGCCACCTTAAATACATTAGTACGCCTCTCTCTCTCTCTCTCTCTCTCTCTCTCTCTCTCTCTCTCTCTCTCTCTCTCTCTCTCTCTCTCTCTCTCTCTCTCTCTCTCTCTCTCTGTGCGTGTGTGTGTGTGTGTGTGTGTGCATCGATGAATACTTTCATGGCATGGTGAAAGTAAGGGCAAACTTGAAATCCTCTCATTTTATTTGGTCAAAATTAGAAGCTTTTGTCGGTTATTACACTAAAACTTATGTAAATTTCCTCGTTTTCTTAAAGGCAAGCTCAAACCCCTCTAATTTGTCAAAATTCCCAAAATACCCTTCAAATTTTTAAAATTCCTAAAGCACCTATGTATCTATTTTGGTCAGATTGATCAAGCTTTTCTAATTTTTATTCCTTTTTGACAATTGAGATGCATTATTTAGTGGTTAGCATGTAATTTGTCACATATTACCTCACAAAACAGGCGATTATGTCCACAAAGATAACACATAAGTGTAGTCATTGACAAAATGTCAATCATTGAAGAACAAGAATACATCTTAATTCCTCTCTATTTTGCCACACATTGGCTAGAGAGAGAGAGAGAGAGAGAGGCTACATGCTGGGCCTAAACCGCTTGACCTTTTCGCTTGTGTGCAGCCCTCCTCCTACTGCAACCCCAACCCACCTTCCCTCCCATGGTCTCCTGCCTGGCATGTTGCGTTCTCATCGCCTTGTTCAAGTGGCATGTACAGGATGCTTTGATTCCTTGCCTTGCCCGCTAACAGAGATGAGAGAGAGAGAGAGAGAGAGAGAGAGAGAGAGAGAGAGAGAGAGAGAGAGAGAGAGAGAGAGAGAGAGAGAGAGAGATGCATGTGCATGGCACTATCCTACTAGCTCTTCTTACTACTGGCTCAGCTCCTATTTTATTCATTTCTCTATCAAACTCCTTTGAATCCCACCTTTTCTTCCTTAGGACTCAAATCATTGCTCTTCTCTTACCTAAAATTAATGTTAAGGAGAGTTTTGAACTTGATCCCTAGTAGTGCTCAGGTGCAATGTTATAACCACTTGATCCCTCTCTCCCTCTGTGCGCCTAATTCTAGCAGAATCAAAGAGAACCCCACCCACTACTCGCTTGCCTTTCAAAACCAACCATTTTGCGTCATTAGTCGATCCCCCCCAACGCGTTTACTTCGCCCGCCCCCTCGCTCTCCCCCTTGCTCACTCCACTCGCTGCAGCCTCTCATCACCTGCGTAGGTCGCAATCTCACCATAGCCAGAGTTTCTCGATTCTTGCGACCTTCTAGACCTCCCAGATTTTATTTAAGCAAGTGCGTCGGCACTAGATCTCTATCCCTGATCTCCTTTCGCATGGCCTCCAAAAGGATCCTCAAGGAGTTGAAGGATCTGCAGAAGGACCCTCCCACATCATACAGCGCAGGTAAGCGGCCATGTATCTAGCCCTTTTCTGAAGCTCGCATGTCCTGATTGCTTGTTTTTGTTTAGAATGCTCCAAGCATATTGTTTGCCTGTCCCTTTACTCCCTTTTTGAAGGTGCAGTCTTCAGGAAGTTTATCTTTTTCTGTTTTTGCTTGAGATCACGATATCTTTTGTTTGCAAAGTCCTAAATTCTTTCATCCTCTAGTGATAGCTTGATCTAGATTTTTAATGGACAATCAAGAGTGCCAAAGGGAGCTTTCCTAGACACTTGAGTGTTAGCATGTGCGTGAAATGTGTAAGGCCTGTAATTAAGCCCCTATGTGACTCTGCTTAGTTTGAAGTTAGAGTCGGACATACATGATGTTTGTTTAATTGGGATCAAAGTTGGCAAAGAGATATGTTTTTTTGGAAGAGTTTCAGTTGAGGGAGTGTTCCATATTGCAAGCCACCTTTTATGGCACAGGGGTGTTAGTACAGGAAGGATGTGAATTGATGTTGTAAGTGCGCCTTTAGTGTTCAAATTGTCAATTTCATCAAATGAAATTTGCATGACTTTGGTCCTCGATATTGTAATTGGAATGACCGTTATCATGTCGTGTGCAAGATGAATTGGGGCCCAGTTATATAATTATACTTAGTATCCAGATTAGCTTATATGTCTTCATTGTGATGGGGGAGTCTCAAAGCAGAGAGGGTAGTCTTTCAGATAGCGATGATGGGTCTTCCTCAGATGGTTCTCCAGCACATCAGCTCAATCAGATGCATGACTCGCACTCTCCCTTCCATACTCCCATTGCAGGTAAAACCCTTCCCCTAGATCTAAAGATGAGTTCCCTTTCTCTTAACATGGTGAGGGATGTTTTGAATTTCCCTTAGTTGGTACCCCTACTTGCACACATCCCTTTTAATAGAGCGGGAAATCGGTCAGTTTTCAGATCTAGGCTAACCAGCAGGAGATCTCCCATCATCATCAGTGAGCTTGCTACTGCGGTTGTAGCCATGACAAACTGCAGGATGGGCATCAGAGCACAAGTGAAGGAAGCTTCAGTAGCCCCCCCGATGGGAGCTTCAAACTACTGAGTTAAACAAGGTACAAACCATCATCGCCATCGGCATCATCATCATCATCACAACATGAAAAAGAACAATAGCAGCAAAAGGAAAGGAGAAGCATGGAAGAGCAAATATGCGGGATATCCATTCTCCTTGGAAAGATCTTCTGCCCTAATAACTTTGTCTTTGGCCAGTCCGGAGCTGGCAACAAGTGGGCCAAGGGTCATGTTAATTGATTCAACGTCAGTTAATAGAAGCTGCTAAAGACCAAAGACGTACGGATGCACATCGAAGATCAAAGTGAAGAAGTAGTAAAGATTGGAGTTACACATTTATCACACGTTTTTCCATAATAGTCATGTATTGTAAATTCTCAATTTATTTCAATCCATTGTAATCTTTTAACATTTATGGGCTCAATAAGAGTTCCAAGATGTAGAGCATAGGTCACTTAGTGTACCTAGGTTGCAGATGCAATAAGTGTGGAGCCTCAAATGTCTTGGGCGCCGAACATTATACATTTTAGACCTTGGCTAAGGTATAAAAGCCAACTTTGTAACGATTTTATTAAGTTTTGGATAAGAAATACACAGCATGAGCTAATGGCGCTCACTTCTCTCCTTCTCGCGCTTCCTACTCCCTCCCCGGTTGTCACATTGTGATTGCGTTTGTTGCATTGCAACCGCAGGTAAGAGCTCTATGCATTGACGTAAGTAGTTCACAGTATTTTGTAGCTTTTGGCGTCACCGACCCGCGGCCTAATTTCATTATTACTAGGAATTTACACTTTTAAATCGAAAACTAAGCATAGGTGGGGTATTGGGGCATCATTGCTAAGCATTTAGATGCATTCTGGGTAGAAAACGACTAGGTCAAAAATCCACTGCTATTAATAATCGCGATTTTGGAACTTGACCTAAAGTGGGGTTTGAGACCATAAGCATGTATGCTTAGTTCTTATAAACTTTTCCTAGAAGTTTTGCTACGTTTGGATGTCATTTGATGTTGTAACGGATGTGATTTGCTTGCCAATGAGCGATTGGATTTTGGTGATTTCAGTCACTTGAGTGTAGCTTGAGTTAGATGCGAGTTGTTAGTTGTTTTTCGAGAGATTGAAAACCTCTTGTAGCCTCTATGCACTAGTCAAGTCAGCTTCGTCCCATGGTTTGACAAATTAATCGTGGTTCTCGATGATGTTGCAATAAGATAGGATGGTGAGGTTAGACATGCGTCCCACATTTGGCGCTGCTGCCGGGGACGAATAGACCTAAAGTAGGGAAAACACGAGTGTCTTGTGTAGTTGTCCATTGACTTCCTCTAGGTTCACCTAGAGTAAAACTTTCTTTTTAGAAACCGCATAGCTTAAAATTGTCGTCTTTTGCTGCGTAGAGGTAGCTTGGAAGTAATCGTACTTGCCGAGTGCCTTTAGGATTGTAGGATTGTAAAGATAGAGTAGGATTTTGGTAGACAAGACAAGTCTTAAGATCAATGCTCAGGAAACCATGAAAAACAAAAAAACTAGTGTTTGTGGACACTTTCCACAATCCCTTTGCATGAGAATCTAGGAGTAGGGTAAGTAGGATCCGAGGTGGATTTCAAAACATTGCTCTCTCTGAAAGAATCAAGTGTGAGTTGTTATTGGAAGTTGCAGAATTTCAGGTCTACGGCTAGAAATACCACGAAAAGACTCCAAACCACTCCATCCGACTGGAGAGTAAGCTTAGAAGTTGTATGAACCAGTGGGTAAGCTCAAGGACACTTTGAGGTAAAATTTTCAAGAGTTGGCCAAAACTCAGATTATTTACTTTTTCTTGACATTTTTGGCCAAATTAAGTTTTGACTTGATTTATAGGCTCAAAATAAATCATGAAAAGACTGTCCAATGAAAAAGTTCAAAAAAGTGTCAATTTTTGGCCTAAAGTTAATAATCGCGATTATTAACTTTCAACTTGGATTTGACCAAGGTTCATACCATTGACTCATTACATGTGTACAAACAACTTTTGTAAAGGCACAAAAGATTTGGATCACCAAACTGGCAAAAAACTGGGTAAAAACTAAATTCTGTACTGACTTTTTGAAACTTGAGTCTAAATTGGGGAAAAAATTGTCCAAACTTTATGAAATTTGATCCATAGGCTTATATTGATGTGATAAACATGTGTACATGATCACTTGACCAAAAAGATGCAAAAAGTTGCCAGTTGTAAATAATCGTGATTATTTACATTTACTCTATTTTTCAACTTCTTTGACCAAGTAAGCATACCACTAGTTTTACCATGTTGTAATAAGCCCACAAACCAAATTTGGTAAGATTTGGATCATTGGATTGAAAATTGTGACCAAATTTGCAAAGTCAATATGCGGACAGAAAATTGATGACCATTTGACCAATAAAAACTGAAATCTGTACTGAATGTCGAGAACTTGAGTGTGACTTGGTAAATCTTGTTCAAATTCAGTGAAACTTGACTCATAGACTTATATTGATATGTTAAACAAGTGTACATGCTCAAATTACCAAAAGAATGCAAAAAAATTTACCAAAAGTAAATAATTGCGATTATTTACTTTTGAGGGAAAAAAAAGTTCACCAAAAAAAAAAAACCTACAGTCAATAATCGCGATTATTTACATTTGCTCTAAAATTGAGAAATTTTGCACAACTTGGTATACCACAGGTTCAAGCACATCAAGTAGACTCCACAAATCAAATTTGGTGAAATTTGGATCACAAAATTGAGACTTAAGCCAGATTCTTGGAATCAGAGTCTGCGGACACTAAACAGTTTTGATAACTTGGACAAATCTTAATCAAACTCAACCAAACTTGTCCAGAGACCACAACAAGGTAATTACTTGGAAAAACAAGCCTAAAAAGTATAGAAACTGAGAAAAGTAAATAATCAGGATTATTTACTTTTGAGCCCCATAAACAAAATTTTGGACTTTCGAGCTTGTATAGTGTTAGAACAACATAATACAAGGCCACTGATCAATTTTTGGGTTCCAAACTCAGTTTCAAGTTGCGGATTAGTCCTTTAGCACCTTGCAAGGATAGAATTTGGAAAACTCAGTTGCTGATTCACTTAGCTTAGATTGAAGAACCAGGTTGCAGGCAAAGAATTGGGAGCTTGACAAGAGCTGAATTCAAGTCAAGTAGAAAAAATGGATAACAATCTAATCTGCAGGTTAGGTTATTCAAGGCCTAGATTTTTCATCATTTCAAAGGCTGCAATCAATTTTGACACTTTCGAGCTAGAGTTAATCAACTCTTGTCAGTTTAAGAGAAATCGACTGCCAAAAGTACTTTGGCAAAAGCAGTTTTATAAAAATCGAGCAGAATTTTTTTTGCTAATCAATACCAAAATCTGCTAGGAGATAGTTTTTACAGAACCAGTCGACATGGACTCATCTCGAGCTGAGAGTTCAAGTACAGCAGTAGCAGTAGTAACACAGGTACAAGTGCAACAGAGCAGATTTTACAGCTTTATGGCTACAATGGAGATAAAGT
Organism: Adiantum capillus-veneris; assembly: GCF_014529385.1. Lineage (NCBI taxonomy): Eukaryota > Viridiplantae > Streptophyta > Polypodiopsida > Polypodiales > Pteridaceae > Adiantum > Adiantum capillus-veneris. The sequence goes on from NC_140959.1 coordinate 110,384,144, forward strand.
CTTGTATACAGATTCAAAAGGCCATAGATACTTGATGAACAACAAAAGCAACATAGGAGCCAAGATCCTATTGATCAAAGTAAAGCCAGATTCAAAAAACTCCCATATGTTCACAAACTTCAGTGGAGCCAGGTATTGCAAGCTCAAAGATGAAGTGCAGATAGAAGTTTAGATAGTCAACCCAAGTGTTTATCCAGAAATCTGCACAAGCCAGCAAAACGTATAGTTAGTGCATATGCAATCAGGATCATTGTACATGGACTACAGTGGTCAAATCTATAGTCGAGAGCCAGAATTGCAAGATCCAACAGATCAACCAATAGAAGCAAATCTAATTGGAGAACCGAGCCAAAGACGGTACAAAGGTCAAGATGGAGCATTCTACAACTTGATGCTTAGTGCTTTAAAAGAAGATGCCGACAACTTGGCCAACATAGACGCAGAAACTTCTCAACTAGAGCTTGACATGACAGAACCAAATGAAATACCACCAGTCATGGTGTATTGCGCAGATTGTGAACGAAAAGGTGGACATTTTTCTGAAGATTGTCCAAGAAACCTAGAAACAAGGACATATCCACCGCCAAGCAAGGTACAAAGAAAATTGGAAATGCGAATCTCAATGTGAGTGCATTTAACTCGTCACTTTTAATGCAATCGGATGATTTTGCGTTACCATTAGAAGCATCGGTAAAAACACTACAAGTACAAAATCAGCATAAAGATGCACACACACCTGAAAAGCTTAAAATTGATTCTTTGAACAACAAATTCCTGCATCAATTTAGTCAAGGTGTCGAGATATCACAAAAGGTTGGAAAAACTATTAAGTTTGCAAATGATTTTGCATCCACTGACACAAGTGTGAAATCATTCACAAGCCTAAGGGACACATCAAACAGAATGATGTTAGCTTTGTATGGTATACATAATTCATATGCACACTATGTAGACCAAAAAGGGCAACTATACAAAAAGGATCAACCAGTGTTTGAACGGCCCACATACCAACTCATAGAAGTGTCTCCAGTTATAGATCAGAAAGGATGGTTCATTTTAGAGGAACGAATCTATTATAGCCCATCCTCTCTAGAGCTGAAGGATATTGCCCGAGTGAACCCAGAAATTTGTTCAGAGCCAAACTCTCCTCCATCGAAAATCAAGCTTCGATGTTGTGACCAAACGAGCATATACTTTGGCCAAAATAGCCGTAGATATAGACGAGAGTCTAGCATCTATGATGCCTTGGGTCCTGAAACCATAGAAGTTCATATCATAGGAGACCCATGGGATAGACAACATCAGGGCAAAGATAATGCTATCTACGACTTGGGGAATAATTTGTCATGTTTCACGGAGATACATAGGAAACTATGCAGAAGGTTTACAGATGCCAAACATCAATAGTGCTACCCAAAGTGTACCTTCACAATCCCAAAAGGTGAGACTCAACCAGAGCCAAACAGTTTTGAGCTCTCACAATGAAGCAGGCTATAGTGATCACCCTAGGAAGGGGGGAGCTGCAAATTCATCAAGCTCAGCTTATGACCAGGAAATGCTACACCAATTAGAAGCCCTAGAACTTCTAGGCAATAGACCCCTTCAAAGCAGAAACCATTGGAAGACCATATGGTTGTTGAAAGTTTTCCATTGACCCAAAAACCATCAAAATCTGCACAAAAAAAAATCTATGAAGATCATCAGGGACAAAAGTTCCATTTAATCTCCACATGTCAAAGCCAAAAGCCAACAAATCCCACAACGCTCAAGAATTGCATGAGACCAAGCTCGCATATGCATATCGAGATGCAAATGGCAATGATTCCCAACAGGTTCATGACCTTGTACAAGCCCCTACGGATGCTAAACCTGAAGTCAAGGACTATCTGAAGATGATGCAAAGCCTCAAGCTACCAGAACAGGTGATAAAAAAGACAAAATCAATGAAAGCTAAAGTCCAAAAGGCCACACAAATGTCACCACCAAAATCTCCTTCGAAGAGACAAATTCTGCCAGAAAGCACAGTGGATCTTCTAAGATCAAAAGTTACTCAAATGCAGGCACACAATGCTCAACAATTGCAAGAAAAAGGTGCAATATTACAACAAAAAGAGCCAACATCAACGAAAGCAGGTGGTCAAAGCAAATAAAATGCAAATAAAGTTCAACCAAGTTCAATCAAGTGCAACATTGTTGGTGAAAACGAAGAAAAACTCTCAAGCGAAGTAAAGCTAGATTTCTAGTTAGATAAAAACCTCATGTCTTTTCGCACTTGGAAAAGATGTGGCCAACCACAGTTGGAAGATACTCCTGAATTTGTGAGCATATCTGGAGATAAACGAGCAGAATGTTGGGGAATCATCTCCACCACCATTGAAGTAAGTTCACAGATCATCATAGCTCAATTCTACGTGATCACAGTAAAAGATATGCCAGACAACATCATAATGGGAATGTCAATGGCCGAGAAGATGTTAGAGATACAAAATTCAAACATGACGAAGTCTTCAGAGACAACAAAGAATGAAGACCAAGACTGGTCACCCGCGGACGACAATACAAAGTCCTCAAGCACAGTTAAAATGGAGAGTGATGCCAAAGCAAAGCTTATTGAAGATGATTCATCTCCATCATTTAGAACTTCAAAATAGCTTAAAGCAATTAGGTAATAGAAAGTGCAGATCAAACAGAACAAAAAGCAACCACGATAGCTATTGAGCAAGGAATGCCACCAGAGCCAGAAGTTAAGAAGAATGAGGTTGCAAACAACCAGGAAGACATAGGAAGTCCAAAGATCAATCAGATAGTGCCAGTCAAATCAGTTGATGTAGGTCAGATTGGAAAAAAAAGTCTCAAGCCACCCTCCATAGAGACACAATTAGATCAAGATGAGACCATGGCAAGAGCAGGACCAAGATCTTCAATAGAACGTCCAATGAGAATAGCTATAGTTCTCATCAGTACAAAAGGAGCAAGTGTCACATGCAATGTTCTACTGGATAAAGAAGCAAAATACAATATGGTTGCAGAGAACATCCAAAGGATCCTCCAGATCACTCCATGCAAACATGATAGAAAAACAATGCGAGGTTTGCATACAAGTAAAAAAGAAATGGTTGCTACCCTTAGCATCCAAAATTATGAAGAACACGTAAAGTTTCAGGTGAAGCCTTCCAAGGAAATGCTTGCAGATGTCATCCTTGGACATTAGTGGTTAGAACAACACAAGGCCTACAGAGAAGATAAAATACTATCACTTTCTTCTCCAAGAGGTAGCCAATAGCATTTACAGGTATCGTTAATGCTAGATTCAGAGTTGCAAAAGTCACAAGAGTCAAAGATAAATCTTGCAAACAAAGGTATAGGTAAAGTGGAACTTCCATCGATTAGCACAAAAGGTGTGACAGCATATGCCTCTACATCAAAGAGCCCTCATGGATCGGCTTCTTCAAGCAATTCATGCTTTCAAAACTTCAAGTCAATTGCTGACCCAACTAAAACCTCTAAGGAGACACCCAGAAAAGCAAAGGTATATCAATCAAAATAATCAAGAAAGCAAAAGATAGTCAAAGACACGAATTCAACACAAAAATACAAACACATGGGATGGATAGCATCACAATGGAGCTTAAAGGAACATGAGTACTATAGAGGTAACAGACAGATATGGGTACCAAAACCTCAGGTAAGGACATATGAAGTAACGTCAAGTCCCTCCCAAGCAAGAAGGCCCACAAGGTATCAACCTCGACAATATCCTAGGATACCTAAGAAGCAGGTATACAACAGAACAACATTGAAAGAGGCTAAAGTCTACCACAACTCACAAGAGGATACAGAGGAAAGATGGATCTCAAAGAATGTTCTTCTTGGACAAGGATTCTACACAGGGTATACAAAGATTTGGCAACAAAGTCAACAAAGGAGTTACAAAGGTCATCAAGAGGTTTGGATTCCTAAGTCTTCCAATGCTCCTAGTCAAAAGCCAGAGGCCAAAAGTGAACAAAGGCCTCCAACAACATCAAAGACTTCTATCAACAAACCTAATTGGAGAATCAAACAACCAATGGAGTCTTCACAGTCAAAGAAGGACGACCCAACCAACGCGAATGCAGATTCGAAGATGATAAAACAAATATGGCAAAAGAAACCTTCAATGCCAACTTGGTCCTTCACTAATCCTCTTTTTGAGGATTCAAGCTTACTTTTACCTGAAGAAATGTTTGTAGTAAGCTCAAGAATGTAAAAGGTCAAGTCGCCAGGGTGCAAAAAACACTCTTTGGCATAGTCAGAGTTGGGCTGTTGAGCCATAAAATGATCAGCAAAGCATTAGTCCCAAAGCTTCAAGTCATATTAAACTCTGTGCTAAGAGTTTTAGTTATTAGGCTTACGTTGAAGCTGGAAGAGTTGAGCATATTGTCGCTTATGCTGGATGAGATGAGCATAAGAGTCAAAGTCTATTAACTTACAATTGGTGATGTTGTAGAGTCCAACACTCACGCACAGTGCACAATAAGATGAGAGCACATATCCTCGTCAACGAAAACCATTCTTAAAGGGGTGCTAGCTTGCAAAGCCATGTCATATGCTTTTATATCTACACCATCTTTCTGAAGAACCCCTCAAAATCTTTCTTGCACGGCATATTGTTTCCCATCATTTCTGTGTATGCATAAATAGGATGTCCCACCATTGGACATATGCATTAGACACTCTTTTTGCTTCCACCTATGCACCTTGAGTGGACTACAACAAGCAACAAATGTTCCATCATGATACCCTTTTATATTTGTTGTCTCTTTATTTCTATATCTATCAGTGAATAATCCATTGAGTACTTTATTAATATCTCCCATGCTAATAAGTACTCCAATAATGCACGTATCCCAAAGGAACTTTTTTCCCACTGGGTTTTTTTCCTTTGGTCATCCAGGTATTAGACCTTAATTTAGAACCTCGTCATTCTACTTCCCTTGTACATACTTTTCATCAATAAAGAGCAGCCTCATCATTATGCTATTACAATGGACGAATGCAACATCATCTCTCAAAATTGACTATTCAGACCAATGAAGATGCTCCAGCAAATTGAACCTCATCAACAAATCCAACGACAACATGAAGATCAGCCCATCAACAACCAACAACCTCCACGAACACCTTTCAACAGTGCCCGAGGACGGGCAATAAAATCGAAAGGGGGGAATGTTAATTGAGTCAACGTCAGTTAACAGAAGCTGCTAAAGACCAAAGACATACGGATGCACATCGAAGATCAAAGTGAAGAAGCAGTAAAGATTGGAGTTACACATTTATCACACGTTTTTCCAAAATGGTCACGTATTGTAAATTCTCGATTTATTTCAAGCCATTGTAATATTTTAACATGTTACGGGCTCAATAAGAGTTCCAAGATGTAGAGCATAGGTCACTTAGTGTACCTGGGTTACAGATGCAATAAGTGTGGAGCCTCAAATGTCTTGGGTGCCGAACATTACACATTTTAGACCTTGGCTAAGGTATAAAAGCCAACTTTGTAAAGATTTTATTAAGTTTTGGATAAGAAATACACAGTGTGAGCTAACGACGCTCACTTCTTTCCTTCTCGCGCTTCCTACTCCCTCCCCGGTTGTCACATTGCGATTGCGTTTATTGCATTGCAACCGCAAGTAAGAGCTCTACGCATTGACGTAAGCAGTTCACAGTATTTTGTAGCTTTTGGCGTCGCCGACCTGTGGCCTATTTTCTCATAACTAGGAATACACTTTTAAATCGAAAACTAAGCATAGGCAGGATATTGGGGCATCATTGCTAAGCATTTAGATGCATTCTGGGTCGAAAACGACTAGGTCAAAAATCCATTGTTGTTAATAATCGTGAACTTGACCTAAAGTGGGGTTGAGACCATAAGCATGTGTGCTTAGGTCTTATAAACTTGTCCTAGAAGTTTCGTTACGTGTGGATGTCATTTGATGCTGTAACGGATGTGATTTGCTTGTCGATGAGCGATTGGCTTTTGGTGATTTCAGTCACAGGAGTGTAGCTTGAGTTAGATGCGAGTTGTTAGTTGTTTTCTGAGAGAGAGATTGACAACCTCTTGTAGCCTCTATGCACTAGTTGAGTCAGCTTCATCCCATGGTTTGACAAATTAATCGTGGTTCTTGCTAATACTGCAATAAGATAAGATGGTGAGGTTAGAAATGCGTCCCACAGGTCACTACACCGAAGGCGCGGAGCTCATTGATTCTGTCCTTGACGTTGTCCGCAAAGAGGCTGAAAACTGCGACTGCCTTCAAGGCGAGTGCCTTTAAGATCTCATTCTATTGTTCTTTATTCTATTTTATTCTGTGAGATGTTGTTTTTTCATGCCTTCTTTGCCATTTCTCTGATGTTACAGTTCCATTTATGTCTGGTATAATGATTTTATTGTCAGTTTTGTTTATATTTGACAATGTAGCTAGCCTGTGCAATCGTCTTGTTTGAAAACAATGTTCAGATTTGTCCTCAAGGAAGGTTTGAAAACAATGTTCAGATCTGTCCTTAGTGAAGGTTGTCAGATTTCTTTAAGTGAAATTTTCACCGCTGCTGTTCTAACTTCTCTAGCTTCTTAGTATCCCCCCTCACTTGGTAGACATTGGCTTTAGATCTAAGCTCACCACTCCCAGCCAGTGTTGGATTCCAAATTTGTTTCAAGTTAGCAAGGCTTTGCCACAAACTCTTTCTTCAATTGATGTTGATCTGTAAATTGTATATTGTTTCTATGCTTGAGATGTTTGTCTATACACTTTGATGCAAGATTTTGTAGTGGCAGAAGCTTCAATGTCTTCAGCATTGTGTCATTAATCCTACTGAACTGGTTGATGGTGTCTTGTATACCTGGAACGGTGGTTTTTTCTTTATGCTATAGCTACATCTCATAAAAAAGCTAGCTTTTCTCTACTGATCAGTTAAATATGTGATTGCTTGCTTTGAGGCCTTTGTTTTGTAGTTTTGAGCTCTGCCTCCTACATCAAGTTTGCATTCTCAATGGCTTCCTTGGGCCTCATCTTATTAAGCTTCCTCTTTTCAGAATTCTTTGGCAAGGATGATGACGAATTATATATAATTACAAATATAGTCTCAATTTGTCACATGGTCATATGGCTTGACCGGGTGTGCCATCTTGAGCTATCAATTTTTACCTTCAATTCTTCTAGCTATCCATATGGCTTGACCAAGTCTCTTGAGCTATCCATTCTTACCAAATGTGTAGCTATCGATTTTTACCTTCAATTCTTGTAGCTATCCATATGGCCTGACCAAGTCTCTTGAGCTATCCATTCTTGCCTCTTTTTGCGATAAAAAGCATTAAAGATTTTAAGATCGTTAGTTTCTTTTACATGTAGTTACAAATTCTATAGTCTCAATTTCCCACATGGTCATAAGGCTTGATCAGGTGTGTTATCTTGAGCTATAGTTTCTTGTCAAGACACGTTTAGCATACCTTGGGTCTATGTGTCACATACACAATGTCTTTATTTTGTATATAATTACAAATATAGTCTCAATTTGTCACATGGTCATATGGCTTGACTGGGTGTGCCATCTTGAGCTATCGATTTTTACCTTCAGTTCTTCTAGCTATCCATTTGGCTTGACCGGGTCTCTTGAGCTATCCATTCTTACCAAATGTGTAGTTGTGCCTCTTTTTACGATAAAAACGTTAAAGATCTTAAGATCGTTAGTTTCTTTTACATGTAGTTACAAATTCTATAGTCTCAATTTCCCACATGTTCATATGGCTTGACCGGGTGTGTTATCTTGAGCTATAATTTCTTGCCAAGACACGTTCATAAGGCACTTTTGGTCTATACAAAGTAGTGCATATATGCATGGTCATATGTACAAAAGGATGTAAATACATGCATTTGGGAGCTTCGAAAAGTGGTTTCAAGTTATAAAAATGATGCAACATGTGCACATTGTAAATAGTCGTGCATGTGTGCCGACAGTCAAATACACGTACGTGCCTAGATAGGGTATCGAAGACTTGGATATGGTTCTAGATGGTGTATTTTGGCTCTAGGGAATGTTTTTGGGCTTTTTAGAATGTGAATAATGCAATCAACAAGTGTGGGCACTCTCATCCCGCTCGAGAAGTTTGGGACACGCAGTAATTGTCTAGTTACGGTGCCTGATCTGCGGTGATGCGTGCACCGCCCTAGAAGTGGTCAAAAATGGAATGTGGGGATTTGGAAAATTGATTTGGGTATCAAAGATCAAGGACCAAGCGTGTGAAATTTGGTGAATTTTGGAGTCCGTTTGGGGTTTTTCCCGCGAAAAATGCCCGTCGGGGGTCAAAATTGGCCAAAATTGGGCCAAAAAAGGTCAAAAAGTGACCAAAAATGGTGTGAAAAGGCTTCAATTTGCCATATCAGTGATGGTGCCGTGAGTGTTCCAGATGAAGAAGGATTTTTGAAGCCAGGTCTTGGCACTTTCACCTCTCTGTGTGGGGAAGGAAGCAGGGTTCCTACAGGTGGTCTAGTGCAGTCCGGTTGCGTTCGCGTCCTGTTTTCGAGTGTGTAGAGGAGTGAATGAGAGCTTTCTCATTTTGCACTTGGGAGAGTCTATGGAAGTTCTGAGGTTTCCATGGCTATGTGTGTGTGAGGAATTGAGGGAAGAAGGTGCGTCTTTCTGCAAGACTATGTGACCCTGTATCAGTGCCATTAGGGTTGGCGCTACTCCAAAGAGTCCAACAGAGTGGAGTTTGGTGAAGCTTTTGCAATGGTTTGAGAGAGGCCTTTTGTGGTTGGAGTTTTTGAGTTTTTGATGGTTTTTCTTGTATATTTTGGTCACCATCAAGTGTGATTTCAAGTGTTGATCAACTCGACTCACCTTGTAGTGTCTGCGGGCAGGCAAGGGCTTGTAGGTCGAGGCGTTTGGAGCTTGAATTGAGCTTCTGGGTAGTGTTTTTATTGAGCTCTTGAGTGGTAGTGGGTGTGGGTTGGAATTCAAGTAAATTTCTTGTGTGGTGTTGAGTTGTCTGGGTGTGTGAGTGTGCGCACGTCGTCTTTTGCTCCATGATCCTTTGGATATCCCGCTGGGGAGCAAAAATTGCCGGTTGTGCATCTAGATTTGGATTTTGAGTAGTGATGTATGCACATTTTGGATGTTGAAGGGAGTTTCATGATGGTGGTGCCATTCCAACCAACAATTTCACAGGTTGCGAGGATGCAGACGATTGGCTTGCATCATATGAGTTTGATTTGACATGTTTATGTTGCGGAGTTCCAAGTGAGGTCCAAAAGCTTGCAGACATCAATCTAGTGGTCAGAGGGAATGCAAGAGATTGGTTTGAGGGATTGTCACAGGATGACAAAGTGAATTGGGACAGGTTTAAGAGATGCTTTTTGAAGCGGTTCAAGAAGGTGATCCCTCACCAAGATGCATGGAAACAGGTCACTAGTTTGTTTATGCAAGAGCACGAGTTTGTTGCAAATTTTTGGTCAAGATTTGATGTTGCTTGGAGAGTTTGGAAAGATTCTCTTTTGCACGTGGAAGCCATGTCTAAAGAGGAGTTATATTCTGGTTTTACAAATAGCCAAAGAATACAGGTATTCACGAGTTTGTTGCAACGGGTCCTTCAGATGAAAGTGCAAGAGAAAGAGCTCAAATCCATGTGTGAAGCATTGAAGTTAGCGCTAAGAAAGGAGAGAAAGTTGTGCGTTGCTACAGGCATGAAATGCCCTTTGTCAATACGTGGTATGGATAGTGTGGATGACCTTTATGTGCACAAAGTCACAGTTGCAGATGCTCATGCTAGCAAGGATAATAGCTTGGATACAGGTGTGGATGCCCATATGCGCATAGTCGATGCAAACAAAGTATGTGAAGCAATTTTAAAGACCATAGACAGTCCTTTGGTGCAAAATGGCAAGGACATAGTAGATGAATGCAAAAGTTCAATCACTAGCATAGGAAGTGAAGATGATGAGAGTGAAATTGACAAGGATGAGGCAACCTATGATGGTGACACATATGATGCTTGTGAGAGTTGGTGCGATGATGTATGCAATGATGACATAGAGTCACTAGATCCATTGAAGGATATAGTAGCCTTGCACGAAGAGCAATGTATACTTTGGGAAGGGGCTTTGCAACAACAACGCATGGATGATTGCATTGATGATGAGATGATGGGCTATGGTCGTGGGGTTTCCACATTATGTGAGGATGACATAGAAGAGAGTGATGCTATGCTAGTTGATGTGACCTTGGATCCATGTGCTTTACCAAAGGTGGGGGTTGGGCAACCCTCTAGTGGTTGTGATGCAAAGGTATTGGGTCATCAAGGTTATAGGGAGAGTTCTATGTGTGCAAGGATTTGATGTTAGCTCCATCTCCAAGGGATGTTCGTGATGATATACGCCATGCAGTTGTTCATTACAAACATCTTGAGAATGGGGTAGACAAAGAGGTTAAAGTGATCTTTTGCTTGCACGATGATTTGATGGATGCATTTCACATGATTCAATGTATGGATGGGCCATATCCTTTTATGTACAAAGATCCTGATTTTGGCAGGTAGAGAGTCTTGGGACTAGTTGGCATGATGAAGACTTGGTTATGATGTGCTATGTGGCTTTGTATGCATGTTTCCAACTTTTCAAGTGGAAGATGCCTTATGTGGAAGAAGAGGTTGCTAGTGATAGTGTTTTTGAAAATCGTTCTCAGTTTTGGAGAGGAGTTGTTAATGCTTGGAGTTATAATCTCTTGGACGTTAGGAATGAAGACCAGTCAATGCATCAAGGAGATGGTGTGAGATTTATGATTATCAATGGGATGAGCTCGAGTCATGAGATGCAGTTCAAGGAATCTATGTTTTTTTAGTGATTGTGATAGCTTATGGTATGAGATGGTATGCACCAACAATGTATTACATTCATATTATTCTTGGGATCCAAGTGGATGGTGGTATTTGGCAAGAAGATAGATGCTTTGTTCTTTGATGTGAGTGGAATTTTTGGGCATATGGGTGGTTCTATGCAAGTGAGTGAGTTTCCCTATGATCCTGGAGGAATTTTGGGGTCACTTTTGCAGTTTTATGTCACTGTTTGATGCGAGTGTTGAGCATAAATGCTCAACTAGTGGTTGGGCAATGATCGTACAAAAGGATGTAAATACATGCATTTGGGAGATTTGAAAAGTGGTTTCAAGTTATAAAAATGATGCAACGTGTGCACATTGTAAATAGTCGTGCATGTGTGCCGACAGTCAGATACACGTACGTGCCTAGATAGGGTATCGAAGCCTTGGATATGGTTCCAGATGGTGTATTTTGGCTCTAGGGAATGTGTTCGGGTTTTTTAGAATGTAAATAATGCAATCGACAAGTGTGGGCACTCTCATCACGCTCGAGAAGTTTGGGACATGCAGTAATTGTCTAGTTACGGTGCCTCATCTGCGGTGATGCGTGCACCGCCCTAGAAGTGGTCAAAAATGGAATGTGGGGATTTGGAAAAGTGATTTGGGTATCAAAGATCAAGGATCAAGCGTGTGAAATTTGGTGAATTTTGGAGTCCGTTTGGGGTTTTTCCGGCGAAAAATGCCCGTCGGGGGTCAAAATTGGCCAAAATTGGGCCAAAAAAGGTCGAAAAGTGACCAAAAATGGTGTGAAAAGGCTTCAATTTGCCACATCAGTGACGGTGACGTGAGTGTTCCAGCTGAAGAAGGATTTTTGAAGCCAAGTCTTGGCACTTTCACCTCTCTGTGTGGGGAAGGAAGCAGGGTTCCTACAAGTGGTCTAGTGCAGTCCCGTCGCGTTCGCGTCCTGTTTTCGAGTGTGTAGAGGAGTGAATGAGAGCTTTCTCATTTTGCACTTGGGAGAGTCTATGGAAGTTCTGAGGTTTCCATGGCTGTGTGTGTGCGAGGAATTGAGGGAAGAAGGTGCGGCTTTCTGCAAGACTATGTGACCCTGTATAAGTGCCATTAGGGTTGGCGCTACTCCAAAGAGTCCAACAGAGTGGAGTTTGGTGAAGCTTTTGCAATGGTTTGAGAGAGGCATTTTGTGGTTGGAGTTTTTGAGTTTTTGATGGTTTTTCTTGTATATTTTTGTCACCATCAAGTGTGATTTCAAGTGTTGATCAACTCGACTCACCTTGTAGTGTCTGCGGGCAGGCAAGTGCTTGTAGGTCGAGGCGTTTGGAGCTTGAATTGAGCTTGTGGGTAGTATTTTTATTGAGCTCTTGAGTGGTAGTGGGTGTGGGTTGGAATTCAAGTAAATTTCTTGTGTAGTGTTGAGTTGTCTGGGTGTGTGAGTGTGCGCACGGCGCCGTCTTTTGCTCCATCAACGTCTAGCATACCTTGGGTCTATGTGTCACACATACACGATGTCTTTATTTTGTATATAATTACAAATATAGTCTCAATTTGTCACATGGTCATATGGCTTGAATGGGTGTGCCATCTTGAGCTATTGATTTTTACCTTCAGTTCTTCTAGCTATCCATTTGGCTTGACTGGGTCTCTTGAGCTATCCATTCTTACCAAATGTGTAGTTGTGCCTCGTTTTACGATAAAAAGCATTAAAGATTTCAAGATCATTAGTTTCTTTTACATGTAGTTACAAATTCTATAGTCTCAATTTCCCACATGGTCATATGGCTTGACTGGGTCTGTTATCTTGAGCTATAGTTTCTTGCCAAGACACGTCTAGCATACCTTGGGTCTTTGTGTCACAAATACACAATGTCTTTATTTTGTATATAATTACAAATATAGACACGTCTAGCATACCCTGGTGTTTTTCCAGCAGCACACTGTAAGCAAGAAAGCATATGGACTTTAATGAATCATGCACCTGGCGTTCCATTTGCCAATCTTGGTGACTACATGTCCGTATCTTGTGATGAGGACATAGTACGAGCTTTAAGAGAGGGCTTTTGTGAAGCAAAGGATGTGTGCAAAATACTATGGAGTTGTTGATGACGTTCCTCTTGAGATAGAGGAAGGTGCAAATGAGTTGAGCACATGTGACAAAGATGACGTAATAGTCACAGAATGTGAGTTACGCCATGTGTTTGATGAGATAGTTGATGAAGAGGAGAAAGTTCATAGCTAGTTTTGTTCTTTTGTAGAGATAGATGGCAAGAAAATGTGTAAGAGTACTCTTGTGAGTCAGCTAAATGGAAATCCATCTCTGTCTAAGGACGGACTAACAAGGGTGAAAAGTGGGATTTATTCTTCGATGGATAAAAAGATCAGGTTTCAAATAGTAACTTCTCTTGTAGTAGGCTCAAATTGTGTTGTTTTATTTGAGGGTTTGTATTCCAAAGATGACATTCTAGCACTTGGAATGTAGTTTGGTTTTGAGGGTTCTTAAGTTGATTTGGTAGGCTACTTTTATGTTTTTCATTTTGTGTTTGTTCTGTACATTATCGCCTATCGATGTGGATATGGCCTTTTGGTAATCATGTGATTAGGCTATGTGATTGGAGGTTTCCTATGTACTATGATATGCAAGTCATACCACCACTTTGAAGTTAGATTACTTTGACTCTATTGAAAATGTGTTTGATTTTAATATGTAAGGTAATTCTTAAATCCCACGTGGGAGCCCAAGATGAGGTGGACAGTGTTTTTGGAAAAAGAAATTATGTGATGAAAATCCCATGTGGGAGCCCAAGAAAAGGGTATACTGATTTTTTTTTATAAAAAGAGGTCTCCATACAAAGGATACTTTGGCAAAATGTTTAAGATTTCTATTTTATGTACAAACTCAAAATTAAATGCAGATGGTGCTTTTTTAAAAGTTGCATTTTGCTCAAGCATGGACGTGCATTCACATCACATATTATTGTTTTTGTTCAAAAAGATTAATCTTTTAATGGGTTGTTTTGTAATGTGTTTTGATTTGATGAGTGAAGTCTTTCATGGTTGTTTAAGAGTATGCATTATTTGTTATTTAGAGAACAATCCATTTCATATGTGTGCCTTAAATCCCATGTGGGAAACCTCCTAAGTAGGTGGCTAGTATCATTTGTCTTGAGATTGAGATTTGTATCAATATACAAGGCAAAATGCTATTTGTTTTTTGACAAATTACATTAAAACGACTAGTTTACTTTAATTTAGTATTCATTATATTTGTTGCCTTTCATGGTTTGTTCTCTTAACATCTATTGCAAATGAAAACACGCTACAATGTACACTTCTGTTCATTTGCAGCTCAACATGTATTTTTGCAAAAGCATGTGTTTCTAAAATTGTTATGTTACTAGTATACATAAAATAGTGGGTCAAATTACATTCTGTACAAAATCCGTATGAGGGGGGATGGCTCATTACGAGAATGTCCGTATCTTGTTCGTACGTAGGGGGGTAGGTTAGCAAGTAAGATACCGTACATAGGGGGGGTTTCTAATTTTGATGCACGCAAGTGACATCCCCCCATTACTAATAGTGAATCCCCCAGGTGTCCTGTGAGCTGACATTACTATCTCTAGTACATGACAGCAAGGACTAAACAGAATCTTCCACAAATACAACATCCCGTGAGACCGAGATACACTTTGTTTGTGGGTGATACAACCTGTAACCTTTGCTTTCAGCACTATAACCAACAAAACTACATTTGACAGCCTTATCATCCAATTTTTTGTGTTGTGTTTGTGGCACCAAAGCATATGCCAAACATCCAAAAACATGCATGTGCTCAATAGAAGGTTTTCTATCATGCCATGCTTCATATGAACTAGCAGACTACAAAGATTTCGTAGGACACCTGTTTAGTACATAAGTGGCACACATGATGGACTCAAGCCAAAAACGAATGCGGAAAAGCTTGACGTTTGACCATACATCATGCCATTTTTGTAAGTGACCTATTTTTCCTCTCAATCACACCATTTTTCTGAGGTGTATAAGGCATTGCACATTGGTGTTTTATCCCACGACTAGCTAGACATGCATTAAATTCATGAGATATATACTCCCCCCCTCGATCGGAACGGAGGGTGCCCATAGTACATTTTGAGACATTTTCAGCCATGGCCAGAAATTGTTTGAAGCACATAAACACTTCAGACTTTGCTTTAAGCGAATATACCCATGTATGCCTAGAGTAATCATTATTAAAAGTCACAAAGTAAAGGTAATTTCCCCAAGGAGGGAGTTTGCATTGGCCCACAAACATCACTATGCACAAGCTGCAACCTACATGTGGCCCTAACTGAACCATCATTTGGAAACTTAGAACATTGCATCTTACCCAAAATATAGCCTTCACAAACATGTTTGATAGGTGCTTCAAGAGGCGGCAAAGAAGCAACCATATCACATTTTTGCAAACGCAGCAAACTGGAAAAATTCATATGGCCAAAACGTGCATGCCAAAGTTTTGCATTTGAAATAGCCTTTGAATCCACAGCTGCATTTGCAAAATTCTACCCACACTTGTTATACAAAGTGAGCTTATACAACCCACGGCATAAAATGCCAGATGCAACAATTTCATTACCAAAACTAAGATCATGTACTATACATCTGTCATCCACAAATTTGACTACAAGACCAAGTCTAGCAAGTGCAAATACAAACAAAAGATTCTTCTTGATCCCAGGTACATAAAGTGCATCAACAAGTGTGAAAGAACTACCATTTGCAGCAGTAAGCACAATCTTTCCAACTCCCTGAAGTGGATAAGAGGCATTGTTGGCACAAGTAACTGAATTCCCATGAGGGACATACTCAAGAGAGGTGAACAAATCATGATGTGAGGTAATGTGCTTTGTAGCACCACTATCAAAATATCACACATTTGAATCTACAACAATTGACATGCATGCATCATGGACATCAAGATTATAGGTACACTCTGCACTAAAAGCCCATTCTGCATCAACAGCAGCATCATAGTCTCCTTTCATAGAAGACTCAATAATAGCTGCATTTGTAGTGGAACCAACATTTGCAGTGGAACCAACCTCTTTCTTCTTAGCCTCTTTGGCCTTCAACTTAGGACACTGCTTGATCAAGTGATCATTAACTTTACAATAATGGCAGGCATCTTCTTTTTTCCCTTATCACCAAAATGTAAGGATCGGGAGGGGAAGGGAGCTCAAGGAGGCTTAAAGGTGAAAGACTCCATTGTTACACAATGAGCTACACACACTTAATAAAAGGTACACGACCACTAAAGGGACAAATTGAATACACACAAAAGTAGGATATCATATTGCATAGCATATACTATATGTACAACACAAGGCTTTATATAGGGCCTTGATATTACATGGCTGGCACAAATGCCTATACATGGCTTATTCTTGTGTTTACAGCAAATATACTAAGGTGTCAACATCAACTCAAATGAGGTGTAGAGAGATGTCAAATGCCTATCTCAACAATCCTCCCCTTAGGCATGGACTATACTGAATGAAGCTGAATCGAGACCTAAGGCCACACAGGCTAATGGTCACACCGATCGAGGTAGTCACACAGACTGAGTGGTCTCATTACATGGTGTCACACAGACTAAGAAGTCCTCCCCTTAAACAGAGAAGGTGGAAGACTATCCATTTTTACAGTACATCAGTATATTCGCAAAAGTAGTTGGAGGTGGCACACACATGGAGACAATTCTCTTCCTGTTGAGCTGCATCTCCATCCTTTTCTTCTGCAAGATTGACTCTATTTTTATTGCTTCCTTGGCACTTTGATGGTGGATGACCTTTGATGCCGCAATTGCTACAATATTTGTTCTTGTAGTAGTCCTTGGAGAAGTGTCCAGGCTTGCCACATTCATAACACTTCTTGTTATTTAATCTAGGTGATGATGATGACGCCCTAGATGATGATGATGATGATGATGTGAAATAAGCTCTTCCCACTGATTTAATTTCTTCTTATTTTTCTTTTCTTCTTCATGGATTGCCCCTGTAACATATTGCAGAGAAGGTATGGGTTCCTTTTGCTCTAAGACTGTTACTATGTTGTCAAAACTTTCAGGTAGAGCACTTAGCAGCACAGCGACTTGATCTTCTTCTGGGACTTGGCACTGAATGTAAGTGAGTTGCGTGATTATGCTCATTAGTCTATTAACGAGGCTTGAAACATCCTCCTCTTGAAGCATAGTAAGTTTGTAAAGATTTTTCTTTAAGCTAATCTTACTTTGCTTTTGTTTAGCACCGAAGTTATGTTCCAGAATATCCCATGCTTGGATTGCAGTGGTACAGCTATTTGTAAAATGCACATAATTATCATGCAGTGATGTGATAATTATGCCGAGTGCCTGTTCATCTTTAGCTTGTGCTTGTGCGATTTGGGCTCTAGTGAGAGTGCCTTTAGCAAAAGTGGATGATTTGCTTATTCTCGGTTTTACAACAGACCATAGTTGCTTTTTCATAAGATATCCTCACAGCTTGGTCTGCCAAGTGTGGAAACCGTCTCCATTGAATTTTTCAATCCCTTTCTCTCCCATGATGCAAAGTGGTTCCAAACGCAGAGGGTCTCGGTCTTACCAATAGAGATACTATCTCTACGGCAGTGTCTTGCCCTTTACAGGAGGTAATATGAATGTCGGATTATGCTTAATTTTCGAAGTCACTCTTTGCAAGTAGGATTTGCAAAGTTCCTCTTCACAAAAAAAGAAGGTTTGAAGTTGAGGGAGAGCTTTGAATATCTGCTTTGCACTTGCTGCTTGTAGAGAATTTACAAAAGCTTTTTAAAAAAACTTTGTACAAAAAAGCTTGTTGCTTGTTGCTATGTGTTGCGGAGAGTGTTGTCAATGTTGTCGAGCTACCACGAGATGAGGATCCTATGGTGCTATGTGTACGCTTGCAAATGATTTATAACTTTGCAATACGCAGTGCATGTGGGACATGCTGCTTAAAGGGGTTTAAAGGAGGCCAAGAGATGGGCGGTGGTATGACAACAAAAGACTTTAAAAAAGCTTTATAAGAGGAAAACGATTTTGGTGAATTAGAAGAGCAGAAACTGTAGAGAACAAGCAGATACCTTCCAAAAGGAGGTTGATGGCATTTTCGAGCTTTCGAGGGATTTGAAGCTGCAGCTCAGGTCGCCCTATTGCTGTGCTTTCATCCACAAGGTTCGATATGGATAGGGAATGCCAGCGGAGAGCCTTGAGCGGCCGCAAGTGAGTGTGTGTGTGTGTGTGTGTGTGTATGTGTGTGTGTGTGTGTGTGTGTGTGTGTAAATAGCGCTGTAGTAGAGCTTCCGAATTGCATTAATTTGCTTCCAGCTATTTGCTTTGCATTGTATGAGTGTATAAGGCCAGCGCTGCAAATGAGCTTTCGAATTGCATTGATTTGCTTGAACAGGAGCTCCCGAATTGCATTGATTTGCAATTCGATTCTTTTATGTGTGTGAAGCTAGCGAGCAGAAGCACAAGGCAATTCTTCTTCGGATTCTTACACGTCAGTTGTATGCTCTTCAAAAGCTCACCTTGAATTGCTTATCTTCAAAACTCAAGAGTTTCCAATTTGTACTTCTCTCTCTCCACCTGCTATTACCCGACACAAAGATCTAAAATCTAAGCTTACTGCCAAGGAAGTGCTGAACAAAGGGGGTGGTGAAGGGATGCACCAAGCTCTGATACCAGTTGTAAGGATCGGGAGGGGAAGGGAGCTCAAGGAGGCTCAAAGGTGAAAGACTCCATTGTTACACAATGAGCTACACACACTTAATAAAAGGTACACGACCACTAAAGGGACAAATTGATGTACACACAAAAGTAGGATATCATATTGCATAGCATATACTATATGTACAGCACAAGGCTTTATATAGGGCCTTGATATTACACGGCTGGCACAAATGCCTATACATGGCTTATTCTTGTGTTTACAACAAATATACTAAGGTGTCAACATCAACTCAAATGAGGTGTAGAGGGATGTCCCATGCCTATCTCAACACAGAATATCCAAACGAATTGCTGCTAGCAAAAGCATTAGAGACATGTGATTTTCCACTCGCAAAAGAACCATAAGAAGTGGTTGCATTGCTGTTACCACCCTTTCTGTGAGCAATAATAAAAGCATGTTCAATTGCACGTTGTCTAGTCCTGTTTTTTCTAGAAAGTGACTCTTGCAACAGTAATGTGCACAAATGCATCAAACTTGACAACTTCAAGATTTCCTTGGATCATGAGTCTGCAAGTACTAGCAAAAGTCTGGGAAGAGTCTGACAAGGCATCAAGAACAATCTGCACAAGGGAACTGTTTGAAATACTTCACCTGCAGAAATGAGTTGCTCATTGATATCCTTGACACCAGCAAGGAAAGTGTCCATATCATCTCCCTCATGCATAATCTTTGACTCCAGCTCTTTACGTAGCAATGTAATTTTTGCCTCATTGCGTCTTGCATAAAGACCAGCCAAAATATTACAAGCCTGTTTTGCAAATTTCATTGAATGAATGTGAGGAGTAATGGTGCGCATCACAGACAACACAATCAACGCATGAGCCTGCACAACCTTTACATCCAACGAGCTTGTTCTGCCTCGTAGGCAAAACAACTCCAACAGCAACAATCCTTACAGCAAGACCTGCAACGTCCTCAACATCGCCTACATCCTCAAAACCAAGACATACATCAATGCCTTGCACAATATTGTAGATGCCCTTTGACACAAGACCGTGTTGCATCATGTAAGCCCACGTAGGGTAATTGTCCGCATCTAATTTGTCCTTAGCAAGCAAACATCTTGAACACATCTGTGTTGCTGTCAGCCATGGTAAATGTTGCACCTGATGTGAAAACTGTCTGAAAAGAGGAGAAATGAAGCGGGAACAACACGTGCTATATAGCACAAATCATAGAATACTGTAAGGGACTTGTTATGCAAAAAACAGCGCTGACAAAAATTTTGTACAAAAACCCGAAATAGCCTGTGTAGTACTGCCATAGTACTGCCAGTAGTGGAAATGGAGGCCGAAATGAGCCCGAATCAGACTCTTCGAGCTTGCCCAAAAATTTTGTCGACCTGCAAACGCTCGCCAAAGCTCACAAAAACCGGAGAAAGTGAGCAGGCATGTGATGGAGCTGCTGGTGACTAAGCTCCAGAGGATGCAACCTGCTCTAATACCAATTGTTGGAATTAGGGTTGTAGGAAAACACACACAGCTTGGAGAAGACGAAGGAAGCTCAAGGCACACAACAGAGAGTATATTAGTTAGTGTGCAATGGAAAGATAAGATAACCCTAGAGTGATGGGCATATATACAATGCACGGGGAAAAAACCCTCCTAGTGAGGGAAAAAATGCCCCAGCGGTCCTAAGTGTGTTCACACACATCACTACGACATGTATATGGTAGAGAGAGAGAGAGATAGAGAGAGAGAGAGAGCACTGGCATAAGCGCAAATCCCATCGCCATCGATTTTGTTGCGACCCATGGATTGACAATTATGTTCGTGGTTCTCGCTATGTCTGCAATAAAATAGGAGTGAGGTTAGAAACCCATCCCACATTTGGCACCGTTTTCGGGGGCAAATAAACCTAATTAGGAAAAAAACGAGCGTCTTTTGTAGTTATCCTTTAACTTCCTCTAGGATCACCTAGAGTTAAAACTTTCTTTCTAAAACCGCATAGCTTAATATTGTCGTCTTTTGCTATGTAGAGGTAGCTTGGAAATAGAATGTGCTTGCTAAGTACCTTGTAGGATTGTAGGATTGTAAGATTAGATTACAATTTTGAGAATGATTGATGGACGAAACAAGTCTTAAGATCAAGGCTCAAAAAACCATTAAAAACAAGTAAATAAGTGTTTGTGGACACTTTCTACAACCCAATTGCAGTAGAACCTAGGAGTAGGGTAAGGCAACCTGGCTCCAATCTCATTGTTGTGGCCCTTATTACAATCTGCATCATCACAAACTTTGATTCCTCAATATATAGAGCTTGTGATGGGTGGCGAGCTACAAGGTGGAGCTCTAGCTCTATTTTGGCAAAAGGCATATGAGGCTCATAGTGGTTAGGGTGGGGTGGTGCAAACTAGTGGGCCACACTGATGGCATTGGGTGACCAAAAATAACAATGAATGCCATCACGAGCTGAGCGAGCGAAAGCTCGCTAGTAGTAGCTAGAGGGACCAAGCCTTGCTCAATGCTCTTCATAAACAAAGCTTGAATTTTGTCATAAAATCTAATATCTAACCAACCCAAATGATTTTCTCATATTAAACTGATCACTTAATGTGGGAGAATAAACGGGAGCAAGGGTTAAGATATAAACATGTGCTTATAGATCTATCTCAACACGGGGCCAATGGTAAAGGGCCCCAAATGAGAGATGGTCTATCAAAGAGCAAGGCTAAACAATGGAGCATAAGACCTTAGGTTCATTGAAGACCTCCAATAGTTTTTGTAAAAGTCCTTTGACCTTAGGTAAGCTAGGGCTGATGAGCTTGAGGTGGGAACCCGACCCAAGCTCGAGGTGCTTGTCATGCTTGAGGTACTTGTCGTGCTTGATTAAGGTGCTTGAGGTGCTTTGTTGTGCTTTCTTGAGATGCTTGTGGGAACACCCCCAAGCTAGAAGTGCTTTGTCATGCTTGATGAGTAAGGTGCTTGAGCACCTAAAGTCAAAACGATCCCTACATAAGAGGGGGCGAGCCCATATTGTAGGGGCTAGTAAGAGAATACACACACACACACACACACACACACACACACACACACACACACACACACACACACACACACACACACACACACACACACACACACAAGGCAACCCCAAGCCTTAAGAGGCAGCAAGGGCACATGTCAAGCTCCTACCCATGTTACCTTCATGGTGTGCCTGAAGCCTATTGGTTGGCCACCCAAGGGGTCCAATGATAATTTAGGAGATTTAGTTAGTTGTATTTGCATTTATCAAGTCCAGGCTCTCTCAAAGGGGAAAGGGGTCACTTGTCCCAAGGCTACCGGCCTTGTTGCTTGTAATGTCTCCTGCTTGTGATTGCCAAATTGGTAAAGTGCAAAGATACGCCTACGGATGGTTCCACTTGGAAAAACATTAGGGTGATTAGAAAACGATTTCTCACTTTTGTTTTGAGGACGAAAACTATTCTTCAAGAGGGGAGTAGTGTCAGGGCAAGGGTCCTAACATGAGATGAGGGTCTTGCAAACACATGGCCGCATGGGCAAGGGACCTAGGGGAAGACCTTGCCATGTGGATGACATGCATAGTCAAGGGGGCTTGGATAGCAGGCTATACAAGCATAGGTTGGGAGGAGATTAGCATGTCATTACCCGTGTCCTCATAGGTGGACATAGATAGAGCAATTACAGGTACTCACGATGGCACATATGGTACAGAATATGATATTGTTCAAGACGAGTGTAATATGCAGTGGAAGTGATTTATGCCCGGAGGGGTCCAATGAGCTTCAAGCATGAGCTACAAGGGGGGCCGACCAAAGAGGGCTAGGGGGCTGCTTAGGGGGTATACTCTCCCACACACACTCACACACAATCTCATTATGCATTGTGCAAAGTGAGCTCCCTCTCCTTCTGCAACAAGTAGAGGTTGAGAGCCTACACCAACACTCTTGTCTATGGAGTGCAAATCCAACCAAGAGCCATGCTTCAGTGCTTAAGCTTTCCATCTTCTCCATCTTCATTACTATGCTATTATGTATGCTAGCAAGAAGAGTTATGATAAGTGAGGAACTAATTCTTTCTCCTATGAAATGTTTCTTCTTCCTCTTCCCTACCCTCATTCCTGGCTAGCTCTCTCCACCTTCGAAGGTGTTTGAGGTCTTGGGACTGAGGCTTGGGATAGTTAAAGCTTTTTTTAAAGTTTATGTTATGCTTGTGATGCATCAAGCTTTCCATTTCATTGCATCACCTAGGTCACAAGGAACACAAAGATTGTATTGTAACAAGTCTCTCTTCATGGGAGAAATCATAATACCAATGCCTATTGGAGGGGGGACCGGCTCCCCATAAATCCGGTCCTCAAATGTTGTCATGTTCTCTAAATTCTCTCTCTTGCAAAAGTATTGTTCATGCCAAGTTAACTAATTGCTATGTTTGTGTTGTTATCTTCAACTATGTTCACCCTCTATGCTCACAAAGTAATTTCTTAAAAGTATTCTCATTAATTTCCGCTACTCTCAAGTTAATAGGCCAATTCCATTACAAATTTTCTTTTGAGGATAAATGGGGTTTCGTTTCTATAATTAAGTAGTACGATTTGAGCGGGAAATGCAAGACCTTCATTAAGGTCAATTTGAAACTTATCTACACATTTGTGTGCTGACAATCCAAGGGACATGCATACCTTGCAGAAACTGCCGACCATGAAAGCTCACACTTCACCCATTCAAGCAACGGGAGCAAGCACCAGACTACTGCATTGGAGCAACCATTGTGCTATATTAGTGCTTCGATTTCTCCACAAGTCCCTCATAATCAATGGCACTAAGAAGCGAACCCAATTGGCTTGGATCCCCCACTTTTAGCTTGACCAATCGGCTATCACCAAAAGGATCCTTGTTCAATTTCTCGGGAGATTCTTTGACACCGCGGTTAACTTCAACAACCTCACCACCTACATGAATATAAACCGAACTTGAAGCTTTGACACTCTCCACTGTGCAAATGCTTTCTCCTTGCCCATACTTTGCACCCACCTCTGGTAGCTCCACAAACACAACATTACCGAGTTCATCCATACCAAAAGAGGTCAAGCCCATTGTGCCTTGATCACCTTCAGGCTTAAACCATTCATGAGATTTAGCATACTTTAACCCTTCTGGATATTTGCTAGAGCAATGTCGGAGAAAGACGAGACACGAGCTGATGGGAAGAGCTGTTGCAGCCTGTAAGTGAAAGCTCAGATCAGTGTCATCACTACCTCTCCTGGCCACCGAGATCAACAATTCTAACTTTGGAGCCTCTCTCTCTCTCTCTCTCTCTCTCTCTCTCTCTCTCTCTCAAACCGGCTTCTCGCTCAAGAATTCGGTGGCATCTCCCCTCCTCGGCATGGCACGTGCAATAGGCTCTCCAAGTCTCCTTCCTACGCCACGTGGCGACCTTGAAAGGGCCTCCCCATTATAGAGTAAATATATAAATAGACTAGAAAAACGGCACCACCTTCGGCGGCAGCATGGCCCCTCTTACCCTCAAACCCCTCGCTCTTGAAAAATTTCATAAAAGCATATCAATAAAAGTTCCCTCTCTCTCTCTCTCTCTCTCTCTCCCCCCCCTCTTACCATAGGTTTAGTGTAATCTCTTCTCTCTCTAAATATTTTCCTACTCTCTGTCTATCCCTATCAATCTCCCTCTCTCTCTATCCCTATTCCTCTTTCTTCTCTCTACCTATCTCTCGACTCATTGTCCTCCTCCTCCTCTCTCTCTCTCTCTCTCTCTCTCTCTCTCTCTCTCTCTTTCTCTATTTGCCTCTACCTAAATTTCTCTCTATCTATATCACAAAAGTGCAAAAAATGGTTATCACAATGGTGCTATGTGGATTTGTTATCTTAGGCATGCCAGAGCAAGGAGCTATCGCCATGGTATAGAGGATATCACAATAGCCTCTAAGTACCTTTTAGCACCAATGAATCTTTTTTGGTACTCACCATTTTGTGAGTTTTTGGTTTGAAGATGTTGATATATCCATTCATTTCTCTCACTCTCACTGCATTTAGAGTCTCTCTCTCTCTCTCTCAAAAAAAAAAAAAAAAAAACCTAGGTTTAATGTAATCGCACCTACAAATTTTGAGATTTACCTCCCAAATTTAAAATTTGAAAGCGAGGAAACCTACAAAATCTAGAGAAATGTAGTGCAAAAACTCACCACTATTTCAAAAATGCTTGTTGAGAGGAAGAGGAAGAGGAAGAGGAAAAGGAAGAAACCCGCATTGCTCTCTCTATTACACCTGCCAGGTCGTTGGACAACTACGCTTCTCTCTCTCTCTCACAGTGACACACACATACATACACACACACACACACACATTGGATATTGCACGTGCATACGCGCGTTCATACGTTGTCTCATCTTGTTGCAAGGCATGCTGGTCGGATATCCCTTCTCTCTCTCTCATGCTTTGCCTTTCTAAACATGCATTATGAACCTCTCTCTCTCTCTCTCTCTCTCTCTCTTCACTCTATTTATCCCTTCGTCAATCCTTTCGCTAGTCTCCAATGCTTGGTGCTCTTTGCTCCAGTCTCCACCACTGAAGAACCAACCCTTCTTTGCCATTTCTTGGAATCCTTTCGTCCCTATCTGTTCTTTTCGTCTTTGCCCTCCCTTGCTGCGCCGGTGCCTCGGGGAACAACCATCTCTCAAACACAGGCCATTCTTGGTTTCCCTTGAAAAAAACACAAAACAAATGGTGAATTATAGGTTTCCTTCCCCCCCCCCCCCCCCCCCCCCCTCTCTCTCTCTGCCTACCGAGGCCTTGCACCATTTTCCTATTCAAGGGCGAGCTTGTGCTTTGGAACCGAAGGCACTAAAGAAGGATGGGGGTTCTAGTACTGCGCACCACCAGTAGCCCCGTTAATGTAATGCAGTGCACCAGTAGCCCCGTTAATGTAATGCAGTGCACCAGTAGCCCCAACCGGAGCTGTACTCACACACGGCCTCCAAAGCACGAAAGTAAAGGATTGGGAGCTGGACTCGTGACCATTTTTCTATTTGAGGTCCATCTTGCAACATCACAAAGGAGTTGTAGGTTGGGCCTATAGGCGTTGAAGGCCTCGTTGTAGTACTGCGCATCAACAACAACGAGTAGCCCACTTCTATTACTGCATGACTGTGCAACAGGAACATCTCGGTTGCAATACTGTGCACCTTCAACAACGAGAGTCGCTTGCATTATTGCACACCAGCAGTGGCAACAGGAGCCTGCTAGACTCGCAGGGCCTCCAAAGCATCTATACTATGATAAATAAAGTAAAAGGCACTGAGCGCAGGAGATGGACTCCCAATTCAGAAGCTTCGTCATCGTGGCTACCTACACGTTTACCTTAGCTTGTGTCATTTAACCTTCTTCATCCTGGCCATGGCTTCGCTCTCGGGCTTCTTGCGCCCAGCCACCCCTTCCCATGCATCCTAACACCCCACTTGCAATATTGCACGACAAGCTGGAGTCGCCGCCTGCCCTCCTCCTCTCACTTTAGAACCTGATATAAGAAGAAGCCTGGCCCTCGCCTCTCCCTCTCAACACAAACCCATGCCTTTCTCTCTCTCACATGAGTTAGTTCTTTCTCTCTCTCTCTCTCTCTCTCTCTCGATTTGAAGCACTACTCGTTCGAAATAAATCTGAAGGACGTCTTCAAACTTGAAAGCCTCTCACCTCATTAGCCATCAATAAGCCCTCTCCCTCCCACTCTCCCCAGCTAAATTCTCTCTCTGTTGCCGGATGCATCAAGATGGGCCACTTGTCAAAGGGGGGGGGGCCGGAATCCCTCCCCCTTTTATTATAGTATAGAAGTATAGATACCTGGATGCTTTTTATCATTGTAGTATCAACAAATGGTTTTCACTTTTAAAAGCTTTTGCATTACCCGTGCTAGAGGGCTGGTGCACGGAAAGAGGGAAAAAAGTTTGAATTTGGAAGGGCGGAAGGGGGTCTAGGTAGAGTCTAGAGGTTGAAGAACCCTTTTGTACGCTAGCTCCAGCAGCTTGAGAGCTACCGGAAGCAGCGGGTAACCACCACCAAATTTGGCTGTTGCTTCTAAATTGGCAAGCAGGGGAACGAGCGAAGTTTGAAAGTGGGCATTCCCTCCCTCTCTCAATATACCATCTTCAACTTTCACTCTTCTGCAGCAAATTCAAAGCTAGCGTCTCGCCATAACCATCAAGTCGGAGTTCAGCTTGAGGATCAGGGCTTCTTCTAGGCCCATTCAGCTCCTTCGCCGTTTGCGATGGAAGAATCTATGAGGCCCCCTTGACTCTTCACGGGTAGACCGATTCTGTGTGTGCGAGTAAGTGAGTGCGTGCGCAAGTTTACTCTCATCCTCATAGCTTGTCTGGGCGGGTTTTCTTTGCAGATTATCGACAATTGTCCTATCTCTTCCGCAATGGGTGCTTCCGGGAGATGGTTCAAGGCTCTTATGGGTGTTAAGAAGCTCAGTAGAACCACATCAGTTGACAGCAAAGATGAAAACGTGAGTGCTCTTTTGTACGTCAGGCCCATCGCAGCTGTAACGTGTGTAGAGAGAGAGAGAGAGAGAGAGAGAGAGAGAGAGAGAGAGAGAGAGAGAGAGAGAGAGAGAGAGAGAGAGAGAGAGAGAGAGAGAGAGAGAGAGAGAGAGAGAGAGAGACGCTCATAGGTTGTTCCTTTACAAACCTCATACAGAGAAGATCTTCACATGAAAAATCAAGGAGATGGGGCCTCTTCAAGCATTCCAATGAGAAGGGAAGAAGTCTAGAAACAGTTGAACAGGAAGATGAAAGCCCAGTGGAAAACCCTCTTTCAGCAATTGGCAGTGAAGCCCACCCAGGCCTAGAAGATGGGAATGGATGTGAAGGACGTTATTTCACATCCATACAAACCATGCGCGAGGAGTGGGCAGCTATTCGCATCCAAACTGCTTTTCGTGGATTCCTGGTACTCTTGGATCTCTCCTTCTCTGACTTTGTACTACATTTAGTGTACATCATCAAAGTTACTAAGCAGGAAAATGCTGCTGGTTTGAATGGTTGAATAAATCAATTTTGGAGGCTAGCTGCATGTAAAGACATTATCTGGTTGAGAATGATTAATCGCACAATTGCATGTTGCCAGTCAGTTTCTATCTCTTTCAAGGACTGTAAATCACACAAGTTCTCTAGTGATGGGGCATGTACTAATCTAGCGCCATTACCCACACTAGAGTGATTTTCCTTGCAGTCTCGCACACATCTACACATGCTTGTGAGGAGTTGAACATTTGAAACTTGTTCGACCTTGAATTTAGCTCAGCTCAGTGGAATGCCATTGGAGTGATGCTGTGATGGCGATTATCTGAACAAATGGATACTGGAAAGTGAAAGTGAACACGAAGGGCTGCACACTTGTTAAGTGAATATACATCAAGGGTTCATTGTGATTGGGTTGAGGAGCTTGAAATACATCATATCAAGGTGGTAGATTGGTCTTCTCTGTGGTAGAGTGCTGTAGCAAGCTTAGAATTATTCTGACATACCAATTTCACACCGTTTACGATTATGCTGCTTGTTTGAGCACTATAAAAATTAATCTTGAGGGGAGGGGTTGTCTTTGCTTGTCATAATCATCAAGGGTCTCTATTTTCAGGACTCTTTTGAGCCTTCTGTGTGTGAGTGTGCTTGTTCTGTGACCTTTAGTTTTGACACGATCACAGTTGTTCAAGATAGATTGCACTATAGTGGCTTGGATCTGTGCAATGATTTCATGTTTCATGGAAACTCCCAAACCCCAAGTGAACAGCGAAGTTGTGTGTATAGTAAGGGCAGGAGTCCAATGTCTCCACATCATTTTCTGCAAGTAGTGTTCAGCACTTACAACATGGCACACTCAAAGCATCTACTTAAAAAAACGCAGGATTATTCTTGCAAAGTATTGAAAGTAAAGTGATTGCCTGCATTTATTGACCTATGGTTTTATGGTGCTGTGATACCTAGTCAAGGAGAGCTTTAAAAGCACTGAAGGGATTGGTGCGACTGCAAGCATTAGTTCGTGGCCATCAAGTCAGAAAGCAGGCTGCAATGACACTTCGCTGCATGCAGGCATTGGTGAGGGTTCAAGCTCATGTTCGAGCTCGCCGTGTACGCATGTCAGAAGAGGGTCTTGCTGTGCAGCACAAAGTAAATCAAAGAAGGCTCTTAGAAGCCCAACTTCGTGCTTCAGAGGTAAGCCTAGTTGTAAGTTTATTAGCTAGTTCAGCACTGTCGATTAAATGTCCGTTCTTTTGATAGCAGAAAGGGTGGTGTGATAGCAATGGTACTTTGGAGGAGATTCAAACCAAGCTACAGCAAAAGCAAGAAGGAGCAATAAAGAGAGACAGAGCTATGGCTTATGCATTTTCTCATCAGGTAATAGCACAAGGGTCTGATTGTCTACGTAAATGCATTGGATTAAGCAGGGATGTAGGATTTCTGTCGTAAAAAATGGGTCTACTGGATAGCTCTCTCGATTCTGCAGTGTTTTCTGTTAAAGTATATTCTAACTTGGCTTTGCCCATTGCAGTGGAGGCCCAAGTCTTGCTTGAGTGAAGCCACATTGAGGGGGTATGAGCCGGACAGATCGCATTGGGGGTGGACATGGTTGGAGAGGTGGATGGCAGCCAAGCCCTGGGAGAATCGCTCCAAGGACCAGATTCAAAAAGATGCCGATGCACATTCTCTCAAAAACTATGATGATGCTTTGGACATCAGAAAGGCTATGCAAAGAAGTGAGGTGAAAGTGCGCCGAAACAAAGTGAGTGTGAGGGTGATGCCACCGAGATTTACATCCTCTGGGCCGCTTAATGTGCCAGCACAAGGACTCTTACAGACAACGCCAAGGTCTTCGATAATGAGCTCCGATGCTCATGATGGGAGCAGTCCAAGCAGTTCAAGCAAAGGCACGACGCCCACCTCGCGAGGGGTCATGTCGGGTCTGTCCAATGCATACACTGGTAATTCCAACCCAATACCAATAGGAACAAATGCATCTCATGGCGGAATTGCACATATGCGCAGTTATATGGCTGCCACACAATCTGCAAAGGCCAAGATCAAAGTGCCACTCAAAGTCAGGCCGTCTTTCGATGAACTCAACCTGAAGAGCAGCTACAATCTTTCCGAGTGTGGAGCCACAGCTTAGCAATAATTTGCCGGGTCTAATGGGTGAGCAAGCTAAACAGAGAATTTCCTGTTCTCTTTCTTAACAAGGCCTTATAAGGCAGTTTTCTGTGCTGGATGGTCTTGTTACAGATGGGTGCCTGTTGAGTGAATGCTTATATAATGTGTTGATGGATGGGAAACGATGGGCAATTGATGAAAGGCAATCCAAAGTCGACTATTGGTTTTATCTGAATGTAGGCATGCATATGCTTACCTGTAGATATCCTTGTTTTAGCTGGATATGAGTTTATTCCATGTGCCTGCTTGTAGATCCTTCAATGCTTTGAAACTTGACCCAAGAGGTTAGTAATTTGCTCCCAAATTAAGTATTTATGGCCTGTGAGCTTTCTCAAAGCTTTCAAGCATGATGTGGAATTGCGGTCTTTGTGCGTTAAGTCAGGGAGAATGGCATTACTAAGAGAGATTGATCACGTAGTGCTGTCCTAAAGAGGGAGGCCATGGTGTTAAGAGTGGATCATTTTGGCTTGTCATTCTCTTGTTCCTTGGGATTTATCCGAAATTTCAAGCATAAATGGTTTTTGCGTGTATTCTTTGAAGTCAGGGTCTCTTTCTAAGTGATTGGTTGTGATCTTGTGTGCATGTGCTTGCTTGCTTTGAGAGGTGGTCTCCCCATTGTGTGCGTGCACACTTGTGTGTTGAGCTTTCTTTCTTTGTGGTGATAAAACTAATTAGCTTTCCTACCATTGGTGACTCACGCATTCAAATAGAGAGAATATGGAGTGTTTGGACTACAATAGCTCAGCAATCTTTTGTTCCACTGAATGTGTCTCACTAACCAGGCTCACATGCATGGTTATTGGGTTACAAAGGGAAAATCTAAAGCATTCAATTTTCATACTATTAGGTTAATGGAAAATATTTGAGCATTTTGTGGCAAGGTATTGATGCAAGCAAACTCAAAGGATTTTCATTTAGGGAGAATTATTTTAGGAGCTCTTGAACCATTTGAGTTGCAAGTTGTACTATTCAAGGATCACGGGGGATTCACTAAGAGTTATCGATGGTCTCACATGAGTGTACAATAGGGCATCTTTTAAGCAAAAAAGGCAAATTTTACAATGAGGAGTTTTGTATATAGGGTTTAAGTTTCGGTGAATGTAGGTAATGCTCCCCATGGTACTACTAATCCCTCGAGTCAAGGATGTCATAACCACTCTTCTCTATGATCTTTACATGTTGACCTAGTTTAATGTTTCCCACTCATCAAATCAGCTTTTTGTGAGAACTTCTTTGATTATGGTATCATATAATTTGAATGTGACAACATCCATAAATCATTCTAGAGTTAGTTTCGTTGTTATACAAGAAAAAAACATTAGTTGCTACACCAAGTTGTCATCTAGAGAGGAAAGATGAGGACGAAGTTTTGCCATCAAGTTCTTGTCAAAGATGTTAGGGTAAGCCCATACTTGTGGCCCACATGGGAAAGATCCCTTGTCTACTAGGATGGATGAGATGATGACATGGTCCAATAGAAAAAGGATGCAACCTCTTTAGCCAATGAATGTTAACTACCAAGCCTATTTAAGAGGCTATCATTTACTAAATCACTTGCACTTTGAACTACAATTATTGTGTCTATACTCTCTTTATGCTCTAGCACTTGGCATAGCCTAACCCTAATTTTCATATCTCTAACCCTAACCCTAACAACATGGTGAAGCTTAGGTTACATCCTCCATGGCAAAAGTTTCACCTTAGATCTTGGAGAGCGATGGTCCACCCTCACAATTGGTATCATAGCTACGGCTTTGGTCCTTACTATCATGGTGTTATCTCCATCAACACTCTCTCGTGATGCTAGATCACATCATCAAGGATCCATTGTTTTGTGAGCCTTATCAATTTGTTTTTTTTCTCTTGTGTTTCTCAATTTGTGTGCGTTTTATTATCTGTGTGTTTTTTGATTTGATTGAATATATGTGCATCGTTGCATGCATGTGAGTGTGTGTTTAAGATAGCAAAAGATATATTTAGAAAAAAGATTGTGCATATCTTTGTGTGCGGAGGAGAGAAGGGTGTTTGTGTCTTTTACACACACACACACACACACACACACACACACACACACACACACACAGAGGAGATAAGAAAAGAGAGAGACAACTTGTCATGCAACTTGCAGCTATTGGGCCTCATCGAGTTCGAAACAGCCGCAACCTCGACGAACATTGGAAGGGGAGACTTCTTGGTTTCAAGAACCATAGGGTCAATGGCACAATGCCCATTGTTCAACACGTGTACTCTTGGCGTTCCATGTGCTCGAGGAATGGAAGCTCAAGAGATTTTCCATTAAATTATAAGTCGTAAAACATTGTTGGTTGCGGATTCTAAACGCTTGTTATTTGTTTTTGACTTGATAGTTTTTGGTGTTGTCATAGATATATTCCCATCTGACTTTGTTGAGGGACAACCAATCAAGAGTTTCACAGGAACCGTCAACGCTCTTCATGCCGACATTGGTGTTATGTGTTGGGGTATAAAGCCCAATGTGGTCGCCCAGGTAAGTGGGCGGGCCGCCAGGTATGTACACATATTCTTTTGTAAAAACCTAATAAGAAATCACTATGCTCTACACATTACAGTAGAGCGAGTTCACCATATCGTCATGCTCTTCTTCTCGCACTCTCTCGCGTCACACTTTCGCTTGTACTCCTTCAACTGGTATCAGAGCTCAGATCGAGGCTCAGGGCAGCATTTGCAGGTATCCAGAGTCACCTGCTCAGATTGGAGTGAGATTCGACAGGCAAAGACACGGCCCCAAATCTTGTGGGTGAGCCCGAAGAGTTGGGTGTTCTCAAAATTTCATTCTGAGGTCATCTCGGCCACCGTTCGGCTTCGACAAAGTTCTGCGCAGGCCATTTTCGACTACGTGGTCTCGGCGGGTGCAGATCCGACTCTGCAAATTTGGGGTTTCGGCCTACGACTGCAGGTGCTCAGGATATCGGCACTCCCAGAGTGTTGATTTGTGGCTGTCTACACATCGAAGGACGGCTCACAGTTCTTGGAGGCGTGTCATATACGACACGGGCGCATCTACACACAGACTGTAGTAGGCGACATCCACTAGTTCATCAGGTAGCTTGTGTTTGCTGCTTGATATTCCAGATTCATCCTGACATTGCAGGTACTTCCACATGGGATGTATTGTCAGAGATGATGTATGTCTGTTGAGGGTTTACTGACTGTGAGTCACACAGCAAACAACCGCCGCAGCGGTTACAGCATATAGTGAGAAATTTGTGGATGTATGATTTTGTGGGAAGTCTATGTATTGTCAGATTTACTGCAGCCTTTGTTGAGGGTCGAGTGAGGTTTTATTGAGCTAGGGGATTTTTGAATGTTGAGATCCTTTCGGTGATACAGGTCTTGGAGCGATTCCTCGAGCACCCTTAGATAGACAGCTAGGATGTATTGATTGTGAGTTAGATAGTTGAGATTGCATCTTTGCTTTACTGACGTTGAGGCATTGTCGCAGTCTATGCTTACGGGACAGTGAGAGACAGTACAGGTGCAGGACAGGTTTACCTGCAGCTTATAGTGTCAGAGAGACAGTGGTTTTTGAGCTGTTTTTTGGTCTGTTTTTGAGTACACTAGAGCCATTTTACAAAGGAGACTTTGCCAAAATTTCTGCAGAATCTGAAGCTTTCTTGGTTCATTTGATAGGTTGATATTGGTTCAGAGGTCAGTTTACAGGGGAAACTCTGCCGAATTTTTCCCAGGAAAGTAAACTATTGTGAAGCGTAGCTATGGCTGGATCACATGACACTGCTCTTTACAATATCAAGAAGCTGGATGGAACCAATTTCCCATTGTGGAAGAAGCAGATTTGGCACATGTTGGTACAAAAGAAGCAGATAAAACCTATAAAGCTCAAGGGGATAAAACCACAAGATATTGACGAAGATGAATGGAGCGAAATGGATGAATTGGCACTTTCTACCATTATGCTGACTTTGGCAGAAAGCGTTTACTTCAATGTAGCAGACGAGATGTCGGCTTATGAAGCATGGACAAAGCTGAGTGATCTTTATGAGAAGCAGAGTGCAGCTTCACAGGTGTACTGGCTTAAGAAGCTTGTTGACTTGAAGATGAAACAAGGGACACCTATGGCCAATCATCTGAATGAGTTCAACACCATCTACAGTCAGTTGTCAGCTCAAGGTTTCAAGTTTGATGAACCTGTTAGAGCTATGTTCCTGTTGATAACATTGCCGGAAAGTTGGGACACTTTTCGCACAGCTTTGAGTAATTCTGCATCTCCAGATGGTTTGAACATAGCAGGTGTAGAAGGAAGTCTGCTTACTAAAGAAACCAATAGAAAGACAATGGACAAAGGCAAAGGAACAGCCTTAGTTGTCAGCGGAAGGACCAAAGAAAAGTACAAAGGTGGAAAGAGGAATCAGTCTCGTAGCAAGTCCCGCAGTGCTAAAGGCAAGAGTGACATAGAATGCTACCATTGTGGCAAGAAGGGTCACATGAAAAGAGACTGCAGAGAATGGAAAGCAGAAAAAGGCAAAGAGAAAGCTAAAGACCATGGTGAGAAGAACTAGTCCTCAGTGAAGATTCAAGAAATAAATGTGACAAACACTTTTGCAGAGGATGACAGTCTAGTGTCAAGAGAAATCTACTTCTTGAAGAATACAATGGACTCAGCTCTTCTTACAGCATCTGATGGAAATGCAATGAGTGACTGGATTATAGACTCAGGGGCATCACTTCATGTGTCTCCAAACAAGGAGTGGTTTACCTCTTATGTGACCACTAAAGATCATGTTCGGCTAGGCAATGGGCAGACATGTGAGATCTTAGGTGTTGGAGATGTTCAATTGAAGTTTCAGAATGGCTCTTCTTTCACGCTGAAGAATGTGAGACATGTTCCCGCAATTACAAAGAGCTTGATCAGCACACGTTTACTTGATGATGCTGGCTACGTCACCACTTTTGGACAGAACGTGTGGAAGATATCCAAGGGTTCTATGACAGTAGCACATGGAGTAAAGTCTGGAGGACTTTACATGATTTATGTATCAAATGTCTCTAAAAATGTAATCAATGTAACCGAGCAGCCGAACGTTTCTTTGTGGCATAGCCGGTTAGGACATATGTCCAAGAAGGGAATGGAAATCTTGTCTCGTTCTGGTTATTTGCTTGGCTTGTCAATTAATGATTTTGAATTCTGTGAACATTGTCTGTATGGTAAGCAAACACAGCAACCACATAAGCATAGAAGCAGTAGAAGAGATACACAGTTGGCACTTGTTCATAGTGATTTGTGTGGACCTATGCCTAACCTATCTCTAGGGGGAGCTTCTTACTTTATGACATTTATAGATGATTACTCGAGGAAAGTATGGGTTTACTTTCTCAAGCACAAGGATGAAGCGTTTAGTGTTTTCAAAACGTTTGTGACACTTGTGGAGAATCAGAGTGGCAAGAAGCTTAAATGCTTACGCACTGACAATGGTGGAGAGTATGTTTCAAAGGCCTTTCAGGACTTTTGTGAGTCAAAACATATAAAACGTGAACTTACTGCTCCTTACAATCCTCCTCAAAATGGTGTTGCTGAGAGGATGAATAGGACCATACAAGAGAAGGTCAGAAGAATGTTGTCTAATACACAACTGCCAAATGGGTTTTGGGCTGAAGCTGTATCAACAACTGTTCATCTTATTGTTAGGAAATAAGACGTAGCTAAATGGAATTTTGAGTAGATTACTTAATGGAGAGAGATAGATTTCACACACAAGAGATTATAGAGTAGAGAGAGAGAGAGAGAGAGAGAGAGAGAGAGAGAGAGAGAGAGAGAGAGAGAGAGAGAGAGAGAGAGAGTACACACGATATACGTGGTTCACCCAATATGGACTACCTCCACGGGAAAGCAGCCACTCAATGGCTTTAGCACTTCAAAAGAAGAAGTAGTTTACAAAGGGATTAAACCCTTAATAGAGCTCCCGCCTTGCTTCACTCTCACCACCTCACACTCACCTTGTTGCATCAACTTCACACTATGAAATGTGTGTAGAAATGGCCTCCTTTTATAGGCCAAAAGGGCTGCCCTCTCTTATGAGAGACAGCCATGTGTAGCTGCCCTTGTGCGAATAAGTCCAAATCGGACCCTCCAATCCGCCCATGTGTGGCCGCCCTTGAGAAGACAAGTCCGCTTTTGAATTCGGCCACCGGCCATTGAATTCGGCCACCGGCCACCGGCCATTGACTTCCGACCACCGGCCATCAACCATTGACTACCGGCCACCGGCCAACTAACCGGTTGTTTTCCGACCACTTTCCGGTCGCCGTCCGGCCATAATATTCCGACGAAAAGGAATATTCCGACGGAAAAAAAAGTCTCGGGGGCCTCCGCCCCGTAGGCCTCTAAAGTTGCCCTTGATTCTTGTCCGTGAAAATTTTGGTTTCCCGTGAGTGATTTCCTTCACGCACGATGGCTTCTCCTCATAATGGGGGCCTTACAAATGTGTGCTTTTACCACATAAAATTACAAGGGTAAATCAGGCTCCGTACTTAACAATCTCCGACTTGGAGACTGATCTCCAAACCAAACATGTGACTGCTTTCCATTCTGGCTTCTTATCCTTGAATGCTGATTGAAGATGAGCAAAAGCTCAACTTCTCCTTGTTGACCACCTTTGTAAACATGTTTGCAGGATTTTCACTTGTATGCACCTTTCCTAGCTTTAGCTCTCCCTCTTCCAAAAGAGTGCGTATGAAGTGATATCTCACCTCAATGTGCTTTGTCCTTGAATGAAAGGCTGAGTTCTTCGCAAGATGAATAGCGCTTTGGCTATCACTGTACAAGACACAATTGTCTTGTTTGAATCCAAGCTCTTCTAAGAATCTGTGAAGCCACATAATTTCTTTGCTTGCCTCTGTCATTGCTACATACTCTGCTTTCGTGGTAGAAAGTGAAACCACTTTCTGCAGCTTTGAAGCCCGGCTTACTACTGTGCCTCCAACCGTGAGCACATAGCCAGTAGTGCTCCTTCGAGTATCTTTGTCACCTGCCATATCTGCATCAGCATACCCTTCTAGAAAAATATCAGTTCCTCCAAAATACAAAGCATTTGTTGTTGTCCCTTTTAGATACCTAAGTATCCACTTCACAGCTTGCCAATGCTCTTTACCTGGGTTGTCCATGAACCTACTCACAACTCCCACTGCATGTGCAATGTCTGGCCTTGTCCAGACCATAGCATACATTAGAGAACCTACCGCTGCAGCATATGGAACTTTAGACATATAGGCTATCTCCTCTTGTGTCTTTGGACACATATCCTTCGTTAGTTTAAAATGACCAGCCAAAGGTGTAGAAACTGGTTTTGCATTTTGCATTGCAAACCTTTCTAGTACCTTCTTGATGTAATATTCTTGAGATAGCTTTATTGTCTTCTTCGTCCTGTCCCTTGATATTTTCATACCAAGTATCCTCTTTGCAGCACCTAAATCTTTCATTGAAAAAGATTTGGATAGCTCCTCTTTTAGGTCTTTGATGTCCTGCATGTTAGCACTTGCAATCAACATGTCATCAACATACAACATTAGGATGATGAATTTCCCATCTCCCAAATTCTTCGTGTAGACGCAGTGATCCGAGTTGCATCTTGTGAATCCATGATCCAATATCCATCGATCAAACTTCAAGTACAATTGTCTTGATGCTTGCTTTAAACCATACAAGCTCTTCTTTAATCTGCAAACCATTTTCTCCTTACCTTTTACTTCATACCCCTTTGGTTGAAGCATGTAGATTTCCTCCTATAAGTCACCGCGAGGGAATGCCGTATTTACATTCATTTGCTCGAGATTTAGATCATGAGCAGTCACAAAGGCTTAAGACAAGCCTAATTGAGTTCATTTTTACAACAGGAGAAAATATTTCATTGAAGTCAATACCTTTCTTTTGAGAAAAACCTTTTACCACAAGCCTAGACTTGTACCTTTTCTTCCCACCTTCTTCTTCCTTCAGCTTGTACACCCATTTGTTTTGAAGTGCCCGCTTAACTTTAGGCAACTCAACCAACTCCCATGTTTGGTTGCGATGTAGTGAGTCCACCTCCACTTGCATGCTCTTCGTCCATTCTTCTTTGGATTCATGTTGCATAGCTTCTTCGTATGATTCTGGCTCTCCAGAATCTGAGATCAAGAGATGGTTGAAGGAAGGAACAAACCTTTCTGGAGGTCTACTTGCTCTTGTAGATCTTCGGGGAATAGGTTGAGGCTCCTCATAAGGTTGACGTTGTTGCACATTGTCACCGATTGCAGTCCTTGAGTCTTCTCCGTCCTCAAGCTTTATGTATTGATCACCTGTTTCTTTTGTTTGTTTTCTTTCCAAGTAATCTTTGTACATATTTTGTTCGTTAAAAATTACATCCCTACTCCTTAAGATTTTACCATCTTCAGGATTCCATAGGTGATACCCAAAGTCTCCTTCTCCATAGCCAATGAAGAAACACTTTTTGGACTTTGCATCTAGCTTTGATCTTAGGCTTCTATCTATGTGCATGAAAACCTCACACCCAAACACTTTGAGAAATTTATAATTCACCGGTTTACCTGTCCATGCCTCTTCTGGAACTCCCCCATCCAATGCCGTTGAGGGTGACCAATTGATTAAGTACACAGACGTACTTACAGCTTCCGCCCAAAGCTCAAGTGGTAGGCCTGCATGTAGCCGCATGCTTCGTGCTCGTTCCATGATTGTCCCGTTCATCCTTTCCGAAATCCCATTTTGTTGAGGTATCCTTGGGGTTGTCCTTTGCCTCCCAATGCCATTGCTAGCACAAAAGCTTTCAAAATCTTGGCTGCTATATTCGCCTCCATTGTCGGATCTGAGGCATTTAACCTTGGTACGTGTTTCATTATCCACAAAGACTTTTCACCTTTGAAATATGGAAAATACATCGGATTTATTCTTCATGGCATAAACCCATGTTTTTCTAGTCGCATCATCTATGAATGTTACATAGTACAATGAGCCACCAAGTGATGGTGTACTTGCAGGACCCCAAACATCAGAATGAACCAACTCAAGTTTTTTATTTTTTCTTTCATTTCTTGATTTTTGAAATTTTACCCTCTTTTGTTTACCATAAACACAATCTTCACAGAACTCAAAGTCCACTTCTTTCAAACCTGGTAGAAGCTTCTTTGTTTGAAGGATTTGCATTCCTTTGGCACTCATATGCCCAAGTCGATAGTGCCACACCGCACTGTCAACTTCTGTAGTTGCTGCACAAGCTGAAGGTTGCGTGCTAACAGTACACAAGTAAAGTGTACCGACTTTTTCTCCCTTGGCAACCACCAAAGATCCCTTTGAGATCTTCCACCGTTTGTTTTCGAATGCAATGTTGTGACCTTCATCGTCCAATTGTCCTGTAGAGATCAAATTTTTGCGAAGACAAGGAACATGCTTAACATCTTTAAGCTTCCATTCATTTCCGTTAGCAGTTTTGATAGAAACTGTACCTTTGCCGACAATCTCACAAGCTTCATCATCTCCCAAGTATACATACCCAAAATTACCTTTGGTGTAGTCTTGGAAATGTTACTTGTGTGGTGTCGCATGGAATGAAGCCCCGGAATCTACTATCCAGGAATTAGACACATTGTCTAATGAGAGAATTAGAGCATCTTGCTCTACTTTACCTGCCACATTGGCCTCCGATGTTGGCTTGTTGTCTTGAGACTCTGTCTCCTTCTTCTTCTTGGACCAACAATCCTTCTTGACATGGCCCTTCTTGCCGCAGTTCCAACATTCAAGAACTGACTTTGTGCGTGACTTGCTCCACCTTGAGCGATCACGACCCTTTTGGTTTTTGAACCTCTCCTTCGGCCTTCCTCTTGTTTCCACTGATACTGCAGCACTTGATGATTCTCCTGTGCTTGTCCTTCGCATTTCCTCGCTTAGGAGAACACCCACAACATCATCAAACTTAAGAGTATTTGTGCCAGAGATGGAATTACTTACAGCCATCACAAGGCTGTCCCAACTATCCGGTAGAGATGATAGTATAAGGAGAGCTCGCACTTCATCATCGAAATTGATTTTCAATGATTGAAGTTGACTTATGTTTGTGTTAAAGTCATTTAGGTGTTCTACAACTGAACCATTCTCTGCCATCTTTAGATTGAACAAGCGCTTCATAAGAAATACCTTATTGGATGCCGATGGTTTCCCGTAGAAGTCGTCAAGTGACTTCATCAAGTCCTCCGTGGTCTTCATCTCCGAAACATTGAAGGCCACCGTTGACGCCAAGCTTAACCGGATTGTTGAGTACACACGATATACGTGGTTCACCCAATGTGGGCTACGTCCACAGGAAAGCATCCACTCAATGGCTTTAGCACTTCAAAAGAAGAAGTAGTTTACAAAGGGATTAAACCCTTAATAGAGCTCCCGCCTTGCTTCACTCTCACCACCTTACACTCACCTCGTTGCATCAACTTCACACTATGAAATGTGTGTAGAAATGGCCTCCTTTTATAGGCCAAAAGGGCTGCACTCTCTTATGAGAGACAGCCATGTGTAGCCGCCCTTGTGCGAATAAGTCCAAATCGGACCCTCCAATCCGCCCATGTGTGGCCGCCCTTGAGAAGACAAGTCCGATTTTGAATTCGGCCACCGGCCACCGACCATTGACTTCCGACCACAGGCCACCGGCCAATCGACCAGTTGTTTTCCGACCACTTTTTGGCCGCCGTCCGGCCATAATATTCCGGCGAAAAAGAATATTCCTACGAAAAAAAAAGTCTCGGGGGCCTCCGCCCCCGAGGCCTCTATAGTGTCCCTGATTCTTGTCCGTGAAAATTCTGGTTTTCCGTGAGTGATTTCCTTCACGCACGATGGCTTCTGCTCATAATGGGGGCCGTACAAATGTGCGCTTTTACCACATAAAATTACAAGGGTAAATCAGGCTCCATACGTAACACTTATAAATAGATCTCCTAGCAAGGTTTTGCAGAAGGATTCAGTGGCAAAGATGGTATGGTCAGGCAAAATGCCCTCATACAAGCATCTCAGAGTCTCTGGCTGTGAGGCATATACTCATGTTCCAAAGGAATTTAGGAACAAACTTGAGCCAAAGTGTAGAAAGTGCATCTTTCTAGGCTATGGTACTTTTGGTGAGATGGGGTACAGACTTTGGGATCCCAAATCCAGAAAGGTTATCCGCAGCAATGATGTTCACTTTAATGAAGCCAAATATCATTCTAAACCAGAGAGGGTTGAGGAGATTAGAAGAGTTGTCTTCCAAGAAGATGGACCTGCACGTGCAAGACAAAATGTCAGGGCTCAAGAGGAGCAAGGACAAGATAGAGTGGAACCACAGGTTGTGGCTGAACTTGAGCCACCTATTGTGCGTAGATCTGGACGTATCACGCGACCTCCTGATAGGTTTGTTCCATCTATGAACTATGTCATGTTGACTGATTGCAATGAGCCTTCATGTTACAAGGAAGCAGTGCAAATGAAGGACTTCAGGAATTGGCAATTGGCCATGCATTCAGAGATGACAGCTTTGCATAAAAACCAGACATGGAAGCTAGTTAAATTACCACAGGGCAAAAAGGCTCTACCTTGTAAATGGGTTTACAGGTATAAGATCACCGCTCATGATAGTTAGCCAAAGTACAAAGCAAGGCTTGTTTCCAAGGGCTTTAAGCAAGAACAAGGCATTGACTTTGATGAAGTCTTCTCTCCGGTGGTCAAGATGACTACATTGAGATGCTTTCTTGCATTGGTTGCCATATTAGATTTGGTGTTGCACCAAATGGATGTCAAGACAACGTTCTTGCATGGTGATTTAGATGTGGAAATTTACATGCAGCAGCCAGAAGGGTTTGTTGAGAAAGGCAAGGAAGATTTGGTATGCCAGTTGTTAAAGAGTCTTTATGCTTAAAACAATCACCGAGGGCATGGTACCATAAGTTCCACAAGTTTATTCTTTCTCAAGGCTACAAACGTAGTGAGTTCGATCACTGTCTATATACAAAGAAGGCTAAGGATGGCAGTTGGCTGATCCTTATTTTGTATGTGGATGACATGTTGATTGCTGGCAAGCACTTGGAAGAAATTTCAGCTTTGAAGTCAAAGATGGCAAAATCGTTTGACATGAAAGACATGGGTGAGGCAAGTCATATACTTGGTATGTGCATTGAGAGAGACAGATCAAAGAAGTTGAT
Source organism: Adiantum capillus-veneris (assembly GCF_014529385.1). Lineage (NCBI taxonomy): Eukaryota > Viridiplantae > Streptophyta > Polypodiopsida > Polypodiales > Pteridaceae > Adiantum > Adiantum capillus-veneris. The sequence goes on from NC_140959.1 coordinate 110,426,164, forward strand.
TTGGTTATCTCAAACATAGTATATTGACAAGGTTTTGCAACATTTCAATATGGAGAAGGGAAAGGCATTGAGTGTTCCATTGCCACCATATGTGAAACTTAGCAAACAAGATTGTCCTGTGTCTGAGGAAGAACATGCTGAAATGGATAAGATTCCATATGTGTATGCAGTGGGTAGTTTAATGTATGCGATGATTGCTACTCGCCCAGACATTGCATTTGCAATGGGAGTAGTAAGTCGATACATGTCAAACCCAGGCAAGAAACGTTGGGAGGCAGTGAAAGGAATATTGAGATACCTAAAAGCTACAAAGAGTATGCGTATATGCTATGGGAGTCAGGAGCTAAGTGTAAAGGGTTTTACAGACTCAGATTATGCAGGTGACTTAGACAACCGAAGGTCTACGTCAGGGTATGTCTTTACATTGGCTAGTGGAGCAGTATCATGGCGTTCTAGATTACAAGATTGTGTTACTCAGTCTACTACAGAGGCTGAATATGTTGTAGCATTAGAGGCATGCAAAGAATCAATTTGGCTTAATCGACTAGTAACAGATTTGGGAATCAAAGAAGAGATGCCTGTGTTATATTGTGATAGTCAAAGTGCTATACAATTGGCTCGCGATCCAGTTTATCACTCAAAGACAAAGCATGTGGATGTGAAGTATCATTTCATCAGGGAAATGCTCGAGGATAATCAACTTCAGCTTGTCAAATTTCACACCATAGAAAATCCTGCTGATCTACTTACAAAAGGACTTCCCTCAGAGAGCTTTGCTCATTTTCGCAAGCAGTTAGGTGTAGGGTAGTACATCACTTCTCTACATCTCTTGTGTATTAGCTTGTATAGTAGCTTCTCTCACACTTAAAGTACCACATTGGACTTTAAGTGGGAGGTTGTTGGGGTATAAAGCCCAATGTGGTCGCCCAGGTTAGTGGGCGGGCCGCCAGGTATGTACACATATTCTTTTGTAAAAACCTAATAAGAACTCACTATGCTCTACACATTACAGTAGAGCGAGTTCACCATATCGTCGTGCTCTTCTTCTCGCACTCTCTCTCGCGTCACAATTCCGCTCGTACTCCTTCATTATGATGCTTCCCAAATTGTCATCTTCGATGCTATTGCAACGCAGAATCTTCTTCTACTCACACACGTATGTACTGCCGGCCTCGGAGGATGGATATGGTAAGATCATTGCTATTGACAAATTTTCATTACTAAGCATGGAATGACCACATTTTGGTCACTTTTCTCCAGTGTGAAGAAGAAGATGCTTTTTGATATTTTCTCTTCATTAAAATTTGGAAAGGCTTCCAGATTAGTAGGGCTCAATTGGTGCTGCCTCATGCATGTTTTGCACATTTTGTTCAAGACATTTCCATTTAGTGTCATACCTACTATGTTTTGTAGCAAGAATGTTATATATGAAGCACTAAAACTTGTATTTGGAGATAATTGGGTGTGTGCGTATGTCGCACGTGTCAATGCAAGGAACTTGCCGATACATTGTGTGCGAGCCACAAATGGCTCCAAGCACACAACAAGCCTAAACTAGTAAGCTCAAAGAAAGCGATGGTGTGTCACTCACCGCTCTACGCTTGCTTCGTGGAGGATTCCTCACCGCGAAGAAGAAGGAGACACCGCTACGCCACGCTCAACCGCTTCACCGCCGTCGTGCCTTCGTAATACTCGATTGCCCACTCTCTCTCTCTCTCTCTCTCTCTCACATACACACACACACAAGGAGGTGAAGAAGAAGAAGATGGAGATGGAGATGGAGCAAGAGCACTCTTCTATTGCACAAATGAGAGAATGAGCGAATTTTAGGTTTAGTTGACTTTTATATGAGCTCACCCCATTCACACTTGGGCGCCCATGCTTAGCCAACTAATCCCCTGAATGTTCCAGTTAGAGTGCGCCTCTCATCGGCGATCACTCTTACCCTTTTCCTATTGGACCAACAAGCCCGATACCTGACTCTACCAAATAAATAATACAATGTCCGTCGTAGGTTACAACGTCCGTCGTAGGTGATAGGGTGTCCGTGAGCCGTGAGGGTTAACATGCCCCCCTTCCTGATGTAGATTCCGTCCTCGGAAGCTATTGAGTTGAAGCTCGTTCGTTGAGGTGGAAGAGCATTTGAGATGAATGTCCTTAGCCTTGTTCAGTCACTGCAAAATCAAACAACATTGGCATAGTAATTGCATTCTGATAAGCGATTAAAAAGCATATGCGATTTTAGGGAGACAATTTGATTGGTAATGAATTTTAAACAATTTGTCAGCAATAAACATTAAATTGCAATATAATCAAATGCATAAACAGATGTAAAGGTAAAAAATTAAACAAGTCTGGGGTCACTACTTTAACGATCGAAAGGCACTAGAGATCGACTATTAATACCATGGGTAAGCTTCTTAATTTTCTTTGGTCAATTAAGTTGTTTAATAGCGAGAGCGAAGTATTTCATGTTCGAGGGCTGACTAGAGGCTATACCTAGAAGACCTTGTAGTTAAGCTACTATAAAAGGAATTTCTCATGAAATCATCGCCTGACTGATTACCTTTTCTTTGACCCCCCAAAGTCTTTTCACAGTGATTCAATTTTGATGTGTGTGCTTATTTTGTATGCCTTGGGTTTTTTGCTTTTCAAGGAAAAGCGCCCATACTGGGAACCTCTAGGGCTCTAGTACCATAGGCGATACATGTGAGTGAAGTACCCAATCAAGCTGAGATTTCTCTTTCAGCTTAAGATTTTACATTATGGCACTTTATTTTTTGTTTGTTCATTTTCAACATTTTAATTTTGTAACTTTGGGGGGTCATATAACACTAATACACCTCCCCAGGCTCATCACACTAGTAAACTCCCTTTATAATACTTAAGCTAAAGGTCAATAGGGTCAAGCCCACTAGAAAGCCATAGTACATTTCACACAATGCTGCCTAAATCGGATTAAGAACCTAAGTAACCATTGATTATTAGGAAGGCATTCCCCATGGTATTAAGAGAAGATCTCTAACACCTAACTTGGTCAAACTAGCTTAGTCGGACTGCTTGATTTTTAAACCTAGTCAAGTGATTATGACAAAATTACATTGAATTTAATGTTTGATACTAAGCAAATGCGATGAATATTATGCTACCAATCACAATTAAAGCAGACAAACACATGGATGCAAAAAAAATAAGGGGCAATGCTAATGGACAAGAAACACCTGTTTGTGTCGATGGTCGCGCTTGATTTGAAGTGTGAATGAGAGAAAGATCCCATGAAGGTCCAAATTCTAACAACAGCAACACGTTCCTGTACACACTAAGAAACACAAAGAATACCTCTAGGAGGCGCATCAGTGGGAAAAAGGAACTTTGCTAATCACTCAACTCTAAAACAGGAACACTCCTATCGTACTAATTCTACCTACCCTCCATCACTCGAGTGATGGGGATCAAAGGTATTTTATGACATAGGTTTCTGTTTCAATGTACCGGATGTGAATGTGTAGGTCTAGGTCAAATGTTTTGACTTTTATTGTGCATACTCATTTACTTATTGCTCTTGCTCTTTATTTTTTTATTTTTTTTGTGAGTATAAGGCTTTATATATATACATTCCCTAAGATTGGTGATTGAGAGGTCAGGGAAACAGGGTTGAGAGGGGAGTGAGTGAATGATGACTGTCAACAAACATTCCCCCCTTCCTTGGGTAGATCATATCGTTTGAAATGTGCTCGTCACCCTTTGAAACCAATTGTTCCAGTCGATAATAGGTGAGGATTTTTTCCAGTAGTTTTCTATTACCTTAGGTGTCTCATCGAGTTGCAAGGGTGGTAAGGCACTCACCCAAGATCGAACTTGAAGTGGTTCTTCAGGTGATTCTTGAACACTGGGAGGTGTGGATTTCTTTGTAGCTTTATGGAGGTCCACTATTGTAGGTGGAGGTTGTGGAGAAGCTTTTACCTCTATGGATGCATTACATGAGGAGCTAGAAGCTTCATGGGACTCCCCCCTTCCTGAGCTAGGTGGAACAAATCGTTCTTTCTTTGGTACCCAAACTAGCTCTGGAGCGCGTGTGTAGCATTCTATGATTTTTTTCTTTCCACGATCGCTGATTTGTTTTGGAGCTACGGGATTGGGCTCACATGGGTCAGGTGACAAGTCAGAACACAATCTACGTTTTGGCACCCAAAGTTGATCATTTCCTTGATAGTAGCCTTGGGCTTCCAATAGTCGTTTAGGAATCCAACGCCACGTTTTCTTACTTTTCTTGGAGCGAGTGGGAAGTTTTTTACCAGGATTTTGTTTTTTAGCACTAGCTATGGTCGCGAAAGAAGCTTTGTGGACCCACTTGTATGTTTTCTTCGTTATATTAGGATGAGTCTTGTCAGAAGCTATATGCATTGCTTGTAGCATATTTAAGGGTACGGGAATTTCATTCCCCTCAGGTGTTACCCAGGTCGTCCCCCTATTCCCCCAAGTGTCCATGGTTGCTGCTAGGTGGACCCAATCCACATTGTCTGACTTAGTCATCCTAGGTAGTACATCCATATAAGGGGAATCTTCCCCAACATCAGTGTCTGCTTTACACGTGTAACAATATTGCAATGGGTCCAAGTGAACTGTGGTGTCAGATCTATGATCAATTATAAACCTGTTTCCTAGAGGATGTGCTCGACCCGTCACAAGATCCACTCGAATGACAAAATCTTGGAACGGCAAGTAGGCGTGGTTTTTGGACCAGTCATGCACCATTTTTGCTTCCCTCATGAATGGACGCCCTAAGATAATCTAAAATGACATAGGATGCTTGGAAAAATCCATAACAATGAAAGTCTGCCTTACCTTGTGTCCCAAGACCTTGATCCTGAGATCCTTTAGCATTCCAATAGGCGTAACAATAGATCCATTAGTTTTTTCTACCACTACGCTTGTGGCTTCAAGGTGAGGTCTCCCCATAGACTCCCAACAACTCTTTGTCACCATGCTGACTCCGCACCACCGTCAAGGACCCCCTTTACAATTAATCCTTTAGTAGCGATTGGTAGAGTAGCATTAGATTCATCACCTTCAAAGTATTGCCCCAACTTGTTAACAGGTATTTCTATAACGAGGTTCTCATCTAGGTTGGGTTGTGGATCTATGTGTTCCTCCTCTATTGGCATCTCCGCAGCTCCATCCATCTGTGCAAATTGTGGTAGCCCAAACTTTAGTTCTCCATTGAGGAAGGCTCGAAGAGCTGAGACTAGCTCAGGGTCTTTATATAGTTTGGACATGATGGTGGTTCTAACTTCTGAAGACATGAAATCCATCAATTTTGCAATGTTTAACGGCACCTTTTGGACTTCATTCCCTTGACGTGGGGAAGATGGGATCTCCATTTCTTCGATAGGATCAGGTAGTCCCTCCGTAAACATTCTTTCCATCAAGAAGTGAGTACGCCCACTTTCCCATGACTTTAAGTCACTTTCTTCTTGGATGAAACTAGGTATGTCCAAGGGTCTATGGACTTGGTGAGGTTGTTGTTGCGTAGGGAACACGGTGTCTGTAATCTGGATCTTCCTAGGTGCTGGTTCTAGATCCCTTTGGGTATCTTCTACCAAACTCCTTAATTGCTTGACTCGCTCAATCTCCTCTGTAGGGTTTGGGTAAGTTTCTATCTTCTTTTTGGATCCTGACCATTGTGGCTCATGAAGATCTTCCTTGTTGGTTTCTATGTTAGTGGTCGTTTTGGTCTCCATGGTTTCATCTGAATCAGAATCTTCTTCAGCGTCGTTCATATATACGGGGTCATCACTAGTCCCTATGTTGGTCTTTGAGCTGGGGTCTGACTTCGCTGCTTTTTGCGATCTCTTTCTTCGTGTTTTCTTCTTTTTTTGAGATTGGGCAATTGATGCCGTGTCTCTTTCCTCAAGAATATAATTTTGTTTTTGGAGCATCCGATCGTGTGAGTGCGTTTACTGGTACTATGTTTATAGTTGGTGGTGTCCCATCAACAATCTCTATTAAGTTCAATGGTGTGATTTTCGGTGCGTTTGGATTGTTAGGACACTGTGCAATCAAATGATCTATGCCACAACAATTACAAGTGAGTATTGGCATTGCCAATGCACTCCCTTGACTTGTTTGCATTAGTGCAACATTCTTTTGCATTCTAATGGGGCACTCAGCTACTCGATGTGGTCCACCACATTCGTAGCACTGAAGAGGTGGTCTCCTGGCAAAACTATTAATGTTTTGGCCTCTTGCTGCTAGAACAGTAGCTTGATATACCGGTTTGATTTGTCCCCAATGGTCTTCCATATAGTACATGGGACACTCCTCAAGCATGTCGACTCCATAGGTGATACTAGAGTCTATGTCCTCTTCGCAATCTACATAAGTACTAGATGACTCGCAACCTATTTGGTTCATAGGTGTAACTCTTGGATGAGGGGGTTGCGGTCCTAGCACTGGAGGTGGCAACGGTGTGGTTTGGACCACATTTTGGGTTCTAGGGACCATGTGCTATAATGGCAACTGTTGCTCCATGGGTGGGGTAGGCATCAATGCAGGAACTCAAGGTGAGACTGCCCAAGCTATAGGCGGTCTATTTTCCATGATGCGTTTAAGCATTAGGCAATCCTTCGCTTGATGGCCATACCTACCACACGCGTTACAAGTCTCGTTAAACTTTACTCTGAAAGTAGGGCATTCACTCGTAGTATGTGGGCCCAAGCAAATTGAGCACCATTGTTGCTCCCTTCTTGGATACATATGAGTGTTTTGTGGAGCACGATTACCCCTAAGGCTTTCTTGGATGGCCTTGGTGAGATCTGCCAAAGTCATCTCAGATATCGTTTGCTCTTTCACGATTGGCTTTATCTTCATTGGCTCATGCCCTGACGCTTGCGAGCTACTAGACTTCAGCTCGGCAGACAGTCTTTCTCCTGCAATCATTAAATTATCCTCCAATTGGATTGCATTCATGGTGACTGCTTCCCAAGTAGTGATACCTCTAATGACTAGGCCATTATAGATACTTTCATGTCGTAGTCCCCTAATGAATCTATCGAGCAATTGGTTGTTGTTGAATCCCTCGTTTGGATTGCATCGAGAATTCAAATTCTTTAAGCGACTAATGAAGTCTCTCACGGATTCACCTTCTTCTCGTTGGGCTTTCTGGAGCTGAGAGGATACACCCCAAAGTAATCCCTCTCGTATGTGCTCTTTCAAGAACAATCTCCTAAGAGTAGAGTAGATCGTTTTCTCTTCTACTCTTAAGGTTCTATACCAATCTCCAGCCTTTCCGCTTAGGGTCAAACTCAAAGCCTTACACTTATGTAGCTCATTGTGCTCTTCCAAGGAATCGCACACATGTTCAAAGACTTCCATATGCTTTCTAGCATCTCCGTCTCCACTGAATTTCTATGTGAGCTTAGCTACTTGAACTGCCTTGCTCCTAGGCTCTCTATCAGGTGCACTACGCATGTTTTCCGCAATAGAGCGACCGATAGTTTGAGCAAATGCTGCCAAATCTCCTATTTGAGCAGGTATAATGGGTGTATGTGCTCCTGGAACCATATGTGAGATGGGAGTTGGCCTTGGCCTTGGCATACGCGCGGCTCTTGGGTCCCATATTTCGTATGGTGGTGTACCAGACTGTGGTCCAAAGTTTACAGGCGTGGCCCTAGGCATAGGGGGTGCCTGATATGGCATATTATTATTAAATGGCATGGCTCCACTTGTATAAGATCTTGGATAATGCCATTGTGGATTGTAATCTCTTGGAATAATCGGATGTGTAGGAGCTACATGAGGCTGAGGTACGACAGGTGCACATGATTGATAGATATATGTAGGTATAGTTGGGGGCACTGTGCTACTAGGCATCGGCGCAGTATTAACAAATGAACTCCATGGTGTACTTCTTGTCATGCTCACCACTGGGATATGCATGGTAGCCGTAGTGTCATTAAGAGAAAGATGAGCTAGATCTGGGAAGGTAAAGCTGCTGAGGCGGTCCGGGGTGAGCAACAAGAAGAGCAACCTCTAGACACCCTTCAAGGCTCCCGTGTTGCTCAATGGGGCTGGGGCAAAACACAACACAAACCAAAACAACAAACCCACAGCCAAATCCCAACTACACAAGGGGCACCACCTAGTTTAAGAGCGAACTAGGACGCAAAAGAGGAGAATCGTTAGAGCAACCCACAAACAAGCAAGGAATTTACACTAACCCTAATACCAATGGAACACTCTCACACACTAAAACACGAGAGAGAGAGAGAGAGAGAGAGAGAGAGAGAGAGAGAGAGAGAGAGAGAGAGAGAGAGAGAGAGAGAGAGAGCGAGATGGTGTACAACTTAGCTTCAACTTTATATTTTGCACAAAAAGGAACTTAGAGCTTGCGGAATCAAGTGACAAGATTTGGTTATAGCATCACTAGCACATTGTCTTAGGGTTATGGGAGCCCTCTCACCATCCACCCTCTTACAATGGTAGCCAAACAATAGCCAATGAATCACAAGCAACAAAACAACAACCTTCAATGAAACAAGTCACCTTATGAAGCTGAATGAGTTTGCCAAGCCAAATTGGAGGAGAAGCGTGAGCCTTTGGACATGAATTGCACCCAAAACTACCAATTCATTGATGTTGGGGTAGATACAACAATGGTAGGAAGAATATCTTCTACTTGCACTCACTCAAACTAGCTCAAGCTTTTCTATGCACCAAGGTGATGGTGTATAGAAAGCTTACTCTCTCTTTACAACCAAGATAGAACTGGCGTGTGGTACGCTCAATCTAGTGTGCAATGGTATAGTGATGTCTTTTACAAGGAGGAATGGGTTCTATTTATAGGTTTTAGAAGCCTTGATTAGGATTAAGCCCAATCAATTTTATTAGGGAAGATCAAGGATTATGAATTTTTATGAATTTCAAATGAGAATGGGGTCTTTCTTTTCTCTTGAGTCACATGGATGTGGGCTCAAGTAAGAGAATTATTGATGTGGTGAAAGGAGAGAAACTTCCATGGGAGTGAGTGAATTTGGTTTACTTGTGCGGTTGCCTACTCCATATGTTGATAGTGTGGGTGCATTTTTACAAGAGAAGTTAGTTGTTAGTGGTAATAATCACTAGAATTGTTAGTGATACATTTACAATGGGTAGGATGAGTTGATTTGATGAAGGAAGAGGGGTGAATTAAAAGAGAATCATTGAGATGGTGAAGCTTGGAAGAAGCTTGAAATCACCCTTGTGTAGATTGTGGAAAAAATGACCGCTGGTCTTCTTCTTCTTCTTCGCTTCTTTACGCCGCCGCCACGGTTGACCACCACGATGAAAAGAGGATTTGTTGATAAAAATTCCTCAATTTGCAGAAGTTATCATGGTTAAGATGCTGAATTTTAGATATTTTTAGGAGAGGTAAATGAAATTGTAACATAGAAGCAATAGAGAGAGACATGGAGAGGGTGTATGTATGTAGAGGTTCATAAAAGAACTATAGGGATGAGAGAGAAGGGTAATGGTGAAGAGGGTGGGAGAAGCCATGGAAATTGCAGGTTTGAGTGAGGGAAGGAGAGGGAGGGATGTGTAAGAGTGAGTAGGTGTGTGGAAGGGTGAGAGAAGACTAAGGGCTACTTGTGAGAAAAGTGGGCAGACTGGGGTCCACTCAAAAAATCATAGCTCACCGCTGGTAGCTCCAAAAATCATGAAACAATTTGCGGTGATTCAGAGCGTGGGCTACATTTTCTCTTTTGACCACCACTCCAAAGTCGGAGTGGAGATAGGTGCCAAAATTCTCACCAAAAAGCCTGTGTTTTATGCCTGCAAAAGTCTTTTAGTGGCCCCCTCCTTTGTTGAATTTGTACAATGCATCCAAGAGTGAGCCCCTCCTTTGTCATATTATAATACACAGCATCCAAGTGGCCCTTGACCCATGCATGGAGGAGGATTATTGGTGAATAAAGAAATATATACATGGTGGGACTAGTGTATGGACTATTCATGGACTTTAGCTTAATGAGCACATGGTGTTAGAATAATGAGTAAAAATAATAATAAAAATATGGAGGAGTTATGAATATGAAAAGATATTGGAATCATATGATATGGTCCCTCCTTGAATTATTTTGGGTGAAAGAGGAAAAGGTATGCAAGTAAATAATATAATAAAAGTAACCAATGAGTAGAAATCATTTTTTTGTTTTCACGAGGGTGAGGGTGAAAATGTGGGAGTGATTTGTATAAAGGAAAAATATGAGGTTAGAGTATGTACATATTGGCAAAAAATATCATTATGGTATAAGAGGATGAAAGAAGGTGTACATAGGTTTAATAAAACACACACCTAAGTAGAAATATTTAAATAAAATACCAAAATAATTATAAAAAATCCCCATATTTAGGCCATATATACAATGAAATATTTACACACAAAGAGGCCATAATATACTTTTTTTTAAATTTATTTATTTTATTTTTTGTCTCAACTAGCCTAGTGACTAGCTAGCTGAGGGTTTTTAAGAAGATATGGGAAAAGCCCCCTAACTCACACACGCCTATGTACAGTGGAATGGTAGGGATAGCCATAGCGTTTGGGTGAATTTGGTAGGGTGGAGTAACTTACTATGGAAATTATGGAGAGCCGAAAAACGGCTATCATTAGCCCTCCCCCAGAATGATGGTATATTCATGTACCATCATAGAGCATCTTTTCCAATGAGAGTGCTTCAGAGTCCTTGACGAAATCTTCATTGTTTGGCCCCTCAGAATTTTGGCTGGAGTTACACTCATGCTTCATGTAACAATACTTACATGAGACAGCGGCCTTTGGACAGATCTTTGGTAGATCCTTTGGTAGAAGGCGATTCAAATAGGGCTTCAAGCGATACCCGTTTACCTTCCTGGAGTGCTCTTTACCATTCAAGTCCATAAGCTGATAGTAACTAGAATTGAAAGCCTTCTTGACTATGTATGGCCCTTGACATCTAGTTTCAAACTTGGCATCAAAACGATTGTCAAGTCGATTGTCATACCTTAGCACAAGCTCTCCTTCCTTGATGCCTTTGTCCTTCAGTTTCTTGTCAAGCTTCTCCTTTGTCTGTGTGGCTTTCCTCTTATAGCACTCGTATGCTGCTTCTCTTTTCCACTCAAGCTCAGCTAAGGTAAGAAGTCGATCCATGCATGCTTCTTGATCATCTTGTGCTGATTTGCCATGAAGTCACATTGTTGGAATGTTTAGTTCAATTGGCTGTAAAGCCTCTTGACCATAGACCAAGTGAAATGGTGTGAACTCCGTGGCTTCCCTATATGTGGTTCGATACGCCCACAAGGCACCATCCAAGAAGTCATCCCACAACTTTGTCTTGTTTTTCACCATCTTTCTAATGATGCCTGCAATGACACCATTAGCTTTTTCTACCAAACCATTTGATTGGGGATAGTAGGGTGTACTGTAACGATGTAGAATGCGAAGTTCTTCACAGACTTCTGTGAGCAATCCCTTTCTAAACCCTGGACCATTATCAGAAACAATCTCCAAAGGTGTGCCAAATCTACAACAAATGTGAGTGTAGACGAATTTGCTCACTGTCCTCTCATTTACCTTTGCCACACTTTGTGCTTCCACCCACCTAGTCATATAGTCTACAGTCACTAGAATGTAGAGTTTACCATTTTTTGTCCTAGGCAGAGGACCCATAGTATCAATGCCCCACTTTTCAAAGGGTCCATTTGCAAGCACAATTTGCCTTGGACCATAAATCAATCTTCTATTCCCATTTACCTGACAATTGTGACAACTTTTACACCAATGTTGGACATCCACATGCAGACTTGGCCAAACATACTCCGCAAGCAAAATCTTCTTCACAGTTAATTCTTGGGAAAAATGACCACCACATGCCTCTTCATGCAAACCTTTTAGAATGGCTGGAATTTCCGCGATAGTTGGTACTCTTCTGCACACTTTATCCTTCCCTCTTTGATAGAGGGAGCCTTCTAGGAAGAGATACATGCTTGCCTTCTTCATGAGTCTCCTCTTCTGAGCTTTTGTGAAGTCTGGTGGAAACTCACCCTCCAAAATGTAGCCAATGATGGGAGCCAATGACTCCAATCCCTGGTACCTCGGTTGCTTCACAGCAGCCGCCACCATGATGACCTGCACTTCTTTCTTTACACATGCAACGGCTTGTTGTGCAAGTAAATCAGCATCTTCATTTTGTTTCCTAGGAATATGATATAATTGCACCTCCTCAAATTGATTAAATAGCCTACGGATGGTATGAACTTTGGCCCTTAGTCTTTCATTTTTGCATGCCCAAATGCCTAAAATCTGCTTCACAATGAGAAGTGCATCCCCTTTTACCATGAGACGTTGTATACCATGGCCAATGCATATTTTTAAACCATGAAGTAGTGTGTCATATTCAGCTTCATTGTTGCTAGCTGAACTTGGTAGATTGAACTTCTCTTTCATGACCACCTCTCCACTTGGGTTGAGCAACACTAGCCCTCCCCTTGCTTTTCCTGTGGCTCGACGAAAAACTCCATCAAAGAACAAGGTAAAAGCATTAGGAATACTTTTTGGTGGTGGCAATGGTAGGGTCTTTACTTCAGGCACCTTAATCTCCTTTTCATGCACCCTATAAGTGAGAATCCCTGCCAATTGTGCACGCACACTATCTTCTACCTTGAAAGAGTATTGAAACTCTTGCAACTCCATAATCCACTTTGAGATCCTAGTACTAAGATTCATTTGAGATGACACCCAAGGGAACAAATTCTCTGCGGTAAGGATTGCAAAAGGTTTTGGGAGCAAGTAGGATCTAAACTTCCTTATCGCAAACATGAGAGAAAGCATCATGAGTTCTGCCTTCGTGTAGCCTCTCTCTAAAGCATTCATGACCCTACTAGCAAAGTAGATGGGCCGCATCCTGGTACTATAGGGATCTTGTTGTAGCAAAACTGCACCAGTTGTTTCTTTCCCAGCACTAGAGCTAACAAAGAATGTGTACTCCCAACAAGGAGGCATGAGTGTTGGTAGCTCTGACAAAATGGCTTTAATGTTACAAAAGTACTCTTCAAGCTCATCAGACCATGCAAATTCTACTTGTTGTGTCAACTTTTGCAAAGGGTGAAGTAACTCCGAGGCTAAGTGAATGAAGCGTGACATATACTTCACCTTTTGAATGAATGAGATGACCTCCTTAAGACTCTTGGGTGATGGTAGCTCAATAAGAGCCTTTGCCTTTGAAGGATCCACTTCAATGCCTTTGTAAGAAACTTTATGACCAAGCAAGATTACTTCATCCTCACCTATATGGCACTTGTCGGGGTTGAGTTGACCTCCCATGTCGTAGAGCTTCTTCTACCCTTTGTAGATGCAATGATTTTGAGCTATAAATACAGAAATCATCAATGAACACCCTAATTGACTTTCCAAAGAATGCTTGAAACACCATATTCATGAAACGTTGGAATGTTGCAGGAGCATTTGTCAGACCAAATGGCATGACTCTAAAAGCATAACAACCCCAAGGAGTGATAAAGGTTGTTTTCAATTGATCCTCCAATGCAATCCCTATTTGGAAGTAACTTGAGTAACCATCGCACACAGTGTACTTCTCATGACCAGCTACCTCATTTAGTATCTCATCCTGGAATGGGAGGGGAAAGTGATCTCTTTTTGTTGCCTCATTGAGGGGACGGTAATCCACACACACCCTCCACTTGCCATTTTTCTTAGGAGTGACAACAATAGGAGAGACCCACTCTGAATTCTCCACTGGATAAATGAAACCTGCTGCTAGAAGCTTTCTTACCTCCTTGAGTAGAGCCTGTTCCTTTATAACTCCTAGCCTTCGTAGCTTCTGAGCTTTAGGTGTGGCCTCAGGCTTTAACTCAATCTTGTGTTGAACAACATCTACCCCACGCACGTCGGTGTAGTCTTTAGCAAAAAGCCTAGGAAACTTCCTTAGCACACATTTGAACTCCTCTCTTTCATCCTTTGTAAGTGTTGTTGATAGCATACCTTCCAGCATCCCTTCATCTTGAACACCTTCGTTCTCTTGAGGACCTACCTCCTCCAAGCCTTGACAAGAGGTCTCTTGGTTGCTTGGCTTAAACCTTACCCCCATGACTTCGATGGAAGACTCCTCTTCAGTAATGCTGCCACTACTTTCTTCTTCTGAAGTGCTATCGGTCCAACCTTCTTCTGTCTCACTTTGAGATGATTCTTCATGGAGCTTCTCTTGGCGTTTCTCCTTCATGTCAAAGACAACCTTCTTATGATTGTCATTCCTGAAAATTAATTTCCCACTCTCCCAATCCTGCAAAGCTCGCATTTTCATTAGCCATGGTCTTCCTAGGATAAATGGATAACCACTTCCCTTGGTCGACATAACATAAAAATCCACCTCTTTCTTAATGCCAAAGGCCTCTACAAAGACATTTTTACAAATGCCTACACACCTAGCCTTGCTATTGTTTGCCATCTTGACTTTGATTTCAGGTGTCTCCTGGATGTGCATGCCTAGTCTTTGCATGAGTCCCTCTGTCATGATGCAAATTTGTGCACCCCTATCCACTAGACCTTTCCTAACCAATCTTCCTTTGATGTAACAGTCTAGCACCGGTGTAATGTCCTCATTCATCTCAGCTTGTGCAATTTTTACAACAGGCACACTCTCTTTTACCTTTCTCCTAGTGCTAACTGCCCTTGTTAAATCCCTCCTAACTTGTGGACATAATGCAAGAAATTGAGGCCATGAAATATCAGGACCCTTACCTCTCATGTCTTCCAACAAGTTGTACGGAGCCATACCATGTCCAAGAGGGAAGTCTTGGAGGTTGATACGACGTCGAGTCCTCTTGGTTTCCTTGGTTTCCTTTGCCTTCTTGCCTTGTCCATGGTCACTCTGTGATATGACTCCTTCTTTCTCTTTACCTTTTCCTCAGCCACGCTTAATGCCATTGGCTTCCATGTCAGCCTCCTTTGAATTTGTCACCTCTACCACATGCACATTTGGATCTGGCAAAGGTGGAACTCCTTCTACCCCTTGTGGAGGTGTTCTTGGTCCATTTGGCCTTTGTAGAAGCCTTGGTTGTTGACCAGCTCCTTCTCCTGCATTCATCACTGGGTAATTCAAGTTAGGTCTCCCTGGCTCTCCATGGGGCCAAGGACAATTATACATCCCATGTCCAGACTCTCCGCAATTCCAACATTGCAAGACTCTCCTAGTTCGTGGATCTCTCTCTTCTGACTTCTTTGCTTGTCCCTTTGGAGCTACAGCTTGTGCAAGGTGAATTGACAGGCTGCTTAAAGATTCATTTAACTTCTCAATCACTTCAACCGTTACCTCAGGAAGCTCCCTAGATGTTGATGCTTGTGACTTACCTTTGGGTCTAAGACCTTCTATTGGAACCTCTTCCCTTAAGCACTTGAGTTTCCTATACTTCTCAGCAGCCCTAGTTTCAGCTGCATCAAAAGTAGCAGGTGCACCCGCCTCAACTTTTACCTTAAGGTCAGGAAAGAGTCCGGCTATGAACCTCTCCTTCTTTAGAAATTCTGCACCATCACCAGGGTTAGCAACATTTCGTATCCATAGAGCCCAAAGACGTAGGAACTCTTGCTTGTACAAGTAGTAGTCATCTAAGTCTTTTTGCTTATGAGAAACAATGTCTTGCCATAATTTCTGAGTGTTTTGGGGATCAAAGAAGTATTTCTTGAAACGATTCAAAACTTTCGTGTAATTTCCTTTAACTTCCTCAGGCAAAGAGTCAAACCAAGTGCTAGCATCTTTCCTAAGGACCACCTCAAACATTTCTACACATTCTTGATCAGTTACTATCCTCTTGATACGGCAAGACATCTTGAAATTCGCTAGAAATAATTCTGCATCCTCTCCAGTCTCTCCAAAGAAAAGAGGATATCCAGACATTTGGCGTTGGCTCTCCATTGAATTGATTTCAAAGTGACGCGTTTTTGTTTTTTCTTTCTTTAAAAGATTTACACAATAATATTTTCTAAATTGCAATCTATTCTACAACAAAATAAAAATATTCACATCAAATGATCTATGATAATCAATAAGAGGTAGAATGACAGGGTTTGGTGATGCGAGAATTTCTCCTACTCTTTGGGCACCAAACATGAATACCAGACGTTGTTGAAAATGTATTTTTCTACTAATTGCAATGTTTACTCTAATGTGTGGAGTGAAATGAAAGGGAAAAACCTGTATTCCTGGGCCATTATCCATGGTCTATATATGACCTAATTCTTAAAACAAAACAAAAATATAGACGTCCAAACTAAGGTCGTACCTAATGAGAGGCAAAATAAAAGGATTTACTGATGCGTTTATCTCTACCAACCTAAGAGGACCTAAAATTCTACGAATTACTCGCTGAAATTGCAACTTAGTACTAACAATTATGTGTACCTTTTTCCTTGCAATGGGAATGAAGGGATCATACAAATTCTCGTGATTCATGCAAGCTACTTGATTATGCTAAAGGTTGAGCCTTAACAAAACATACACAAGCCTGTCCTCAGTGGGGGCACCAAAATTGAGGCAGTCCGGGGCGGGCAACAAGAAGAGCAACCTCTAGACACCCTTCAAGGCTCCCGTGCTGCTCAATGGGGCTGGGGCACAACACAACACAAACCAAAACAACAAACCCACAGCCAAATCCCAACTACACAAGGGGAACCACCTAGTTTAAGAGCGATATGGACGCAAAAGAGGAGAATCGTTAGAGCAACCCACAAACAAGCAAGGAATTTACACTAACCCTAACACCAATGGAACACTCTCACACACTAAAACACGAGAGAGAGAGAGAGAGAGAGAGAGAGAGAGAGAGAGAGAGAGAGAGAGAGAGAGATGGTGTACAACTTAGCTTCAACTTTATATTTTGCACAAAAAGGAACTTAGAGCTTGCGGAATCAAGTGACAAGATTTGGTTATAGCAATACTAGCACATTGTCTTAGGGTTATGGGAGCCCTCTCACCATCCACCCTCTTACAATGGTAGCCAAACAATAGCCAATGAATCACAAGCAACAAAACAACAACCTTCAATGAAACAAGTCACCTTATGAAGCTGAATGAGTTTGCCAAGCCAAATTGGAGGAGAAGCGTGAGCCTTTGGACATGAATTGCACCCAAAACTACCAATTCATTGATGTTGGGGTAGATACAACAATGGTAGGAAGAATATCCTCTACTCGCACTCACTCAAACTAGCTCAAGCTTTTCTATGCACCAAGGTGATGGTGTATAGAAAGCTTACTCTCTCTTTACAACCAAGATAGAACTGGCGTGTGGTACGCTCAATCTAGTGTGAAATGGTATAGTGATGTCTTTTACAAGGAGGAATGGGTTCTATTTATAGGTTTTAGAAGCCTTGATTAGGATTAAGCCTAATCAATTTTATTAGGGAAGATCAAGGATTATGAATTTTTATGAATTTCAAATGAGAATGGGGTCTCTCTTTTCTCTTGAGTCACATGGATGTGGGCTCAAGTAAGAGAATTATTGATGTGGTGAAAGGAGAGAAACTTCCATGGGAGTGAGTGAATTTGGTTTACTTGTGCGGTTGCCTACTCCATATGTTGATAGTGTGGGTGCATTTTTACAAGAGAAGTTAGTTGTTAGTGGTAATAATCACTAGAATTGTTAGTGATACATTTACAATGGGTAGGATGAGTTGATTTGATGAAGGAAGAGGGGTGAATTAAAAGAGAATCATTGAGATGGTGAAGCTTGGAAGAAGCTTGAAATCACCCTTGTGTAGATTGTGGAAAAAATGACCGCTGGTCTTCTTCTTCTTCTTCGCTTCTTTACGCCGCCGCCACGGTTGACCACCACGATGAAAAGAGGATTTGTTGATAAAAATTCCTCAATTTGCAGAAGTTATCATGGTTAAAATGCTGAATTTTAGATATTTTTAGGAGAGGTAAATGAAATTGTAACATAGAAGCAATAGAGAGAGACATGGAGAGGGTGTATGTATGTAGAGGTTCATAAAAGAACTATAGGGATGAGAGAGAAGGGTAATGGTGAAGAGGGTGGGAGAAGCCATGGAAATTGCAGGTTTGAGTGAGGGAAGGAGAGGGAGGGATGTGTAAGAGTGAGTAGGTGTGTGGAAGGGTGAGAGAAGACTAAGGGCTACTTGTGAGAAAAGTGGGCAGACTGGGGTCCACTCAAAAAATCATAGCTCACCTCTGGTAGCTCTAAAAATCATGAAAAAATTTGCGGTGATTATTTAGAGCGTGGGCTACATTTTCTCTTTTGACCACCGCTCCGAATTCGGAGTGGAGATAGGTGCCAAAATTCTCATCAAAAAGCCTGTGTTTTATGCCTGCAAAAGTCTTTTAGTGGCCCCCTCCTTTGTTGAATTTGTACAATGCATCCAAGAGTGAGCCCCTCCTTTGTCATATTATAATACAAAGCATCCAAGTTGCCCTTGACCCATGCATGGAGGAGGATTATTGGTGAATAAAGAAATATATACATGGTGGGACTAGTGTATGGACTAGTCATGGACTTTAGCTCAATGAGCACATGGTGTTAGAATAACGAGTAAAAATAATAATAAAAATATGGAGGAGTTATGGATATGGAAAGATATGGGAATCATATGATATGGTCCCTCCTTGAATTATTTTGGGTGAAAGAGGAAAAGGTATGCAAGTAAATAATATAATAAAAGTAACCAATGAGTAGAAATCAATTTTTTGTTTTCACGAGGGTGAGGGTGAAAATGTGGGAGTGATTTGTATAAAGGAAAAATATGAGGTTAGAGTATGTACATATTGGCAAAAAATATCATTATGGTATAAGAGGATGAAAGAAGGTGTACATAGGTTTAATAAAACACACACCTAAGTAGAAATATTTAAATAAAATACCAAAATAATTATAAAAAATCCCCATATTCAGGCCATATATACAATGAAATATTTACACACAAAGAGGCCGTAATATACTTTTTTTTAAATTTATTTATTTTATTTTTTGTCTCAACTAGCCCAGTGACTAGCTAGCTGAGGGTTTTTAAGAAGATATGGGAAAAGCCCCCTAACTCACACATGCCTATGTACAGTGGAATGGTAGGGATAGCCATAGAGTTTGGGTGAATTTGGTAGGGTGGAGTAACTTACTATGGCAATTATGGAGAGCCGAAAAACGGCTATCATTGCCACTTGTGGGCTCAAATTGTACTGAGGCTCCTGGCAAAACAACATATGGAGGATCAATGGGGCTCACTGAGGGAGTCTCCATTTGTGATAGGGTTGGTTGGTTGGCCTTTCCCGTATCCAAGAATCTCATTAGGCATGTTGAAGGCATGTTGATCCCTGTGTTCTGTCTTTCTAACTCGACAATCCTATGGAGGACATCACAGACTTTCTGTTGTTGCTCATCTATGCTAGTAGCACCCGATGTGGATTGTAGAACATCTAACTAACCCACATGATAGGTGTGTCCTGTGTACCGATCAGTTAAAGCTTCTGCTTGTAGGTCATACTCCCAATTTTCGTTTAGGAATATCCCATGTAGGCCTGGCGTGCTGGAGGTTTCCCTCGAAGTGGAAGCATTATTGCTCCCCATCGCTTGCCCCTCCTAACTGCTACCTTGGGAGCACTTGGTTGCTCGGCTGGCATGATTGTTGTCATAGGAGCCTTTGCTTTCAGGGCTCGACTTTGTTCTAGCCTTCGTAGGTTCTCAATTTCCCTCTCCCTTGTTGCTTGCATATAGCGTTCGATCTCTTGTACTTCGGCAAGACTCCTACCATCGGGTAGTAAAACCTCAGAGGGAGATAGTCCTAAAGGATCACGAGGTGAAGTGGATGGAACATTCACATACACACTCTCAAGAAGCATAGGGTCTATTTTAGGCATGAATGACGAATTTACTTCCCCACTCCCTTCATTTATTTCATTAACCGCATGTTCAGAGCGAGTAGCTCTACTAGGGGTCTCTTTTAAGCGGCTAAACACGCTGGACCCGGGCCGTGGGCCCATGGCATGCATGTCTTGACTTGAACTATCAGGGTTTGGTGTAGGATACCCCTCCATGACTTCGTAGTCAGAGGAAGAATCACTAGACGCTATATGAGGATCTTGGGTCGCGCTACCTTGAGTCCCGACCGAAGGTCCAGAACCTAGGGTGGAGGAATAATGGGTGCCCGCGTAAATGGAGGCACTACCAATATGCTCGTGCTCTAACACTCGTCCAGAGCGTAGGTTCATATGACTTTGATCCCCTAGAAGTGTCAGTGAGTGCCCGTGAAGGCTGCTCACCTAGTATTTTTGGGTGTTTTGCAACCCAAGTCTTTTTTTTTTGTTGATTTTTTGGTCCTTTTTTTTTCTTGACCCAGCTATAGAATAGAACGTATGATAGCTCAAAACGAGCGTCTCAATCAGAGGGACGTGCCGTGCTTTACAACCCTCCGTTTGGTCACTTTATGCCCTCGAAATCCCTAAAACCGTCAATTTCTAGTAGGGAACTAGGCCCAAATTAGAAAGTCTAAGGGTGCAAGTGGGAAGAGAAGGGAGGAGAGTGGAGGACTTGCCCCACATGCTTTCATTCCTTCTTGAGGGGGTAGGGTATATATATAAGAGTGAGTCTAGTATATATCATAGGAATGAGGCCTGAGGCCTGGGCTTGGGCTTGGGCTTGGGGAAATGATCCCGATCCCGATCAAAATTTTAGTGTAGCCCCCCAGTTAATCACGCTTAAATATTTTCGGATTTTCTACAAATATTATTATTATTATTATTATTTTTAAAGGCGACGACCGCGCGATTTAGGTGACCCTTTCTTGGCCACACACACTGTCAACACCTACCTAACCTCTCTGTCAACAGCTCACAGCTCACTACCTTATCTACTTACTGACAGTGCTGCTAACCACTAACTAATCTACTAACTAATCTGTTAACCACTCTTCTAACTGCTTACTGACAGTGAGCTAACTGTCCACCTACTTCCTCTCTCACTACCTTACTGTGCAAAGACTGTGTGCAGGCAAACCTTAACAGAAAACTGTGTACAGACTGTGTGCAAACAGAAATTGCTAACTGTCTACCTACTTACTCATTCACTGCGAACAAGCTAACGACTACTAATTGTGCAAAGATTACTACGAACAAGCTAACGACTACTAATTGTGCAAACAGAAAACACAAGATTATGCAGAAATCACAGAACTTGCAGACAATATAGAAATTAACAACTTGCAAAAAAATAACTCATTCCTCTTCCTCTTCCTCTTCTTTTCTACTACAAACAACTCATAGAAGAAGCACAAAGTGCCTCTTGGGCTTAGTGCAGGGCGATTCCCCGGCAACGGCACCAAAAATGTGCGCGTATGTCGCACGTGTCAATGCAAGGAACTTGCCGATACACTGTGTGCGAGCCACAAATGGCTCCAAGCACACAACAAGCCTAAACTAGTAAGCTCAAAGAAAGCGATGGTTTGTCACTCACCGGTCTACGCTTGCTTCGTGGAGGATTCCTCGCCGCAAAGAAGAAGGAGATGCCGCTACACCGCGCTCAACCGCTTCACCGCCGTAGTGACTTCGTAATGCTCGATTGCCCACACACACACACACACTCTCTCTCTCTCTCTCTCTCTCTCTCTCTCTCTCTCACATACACACACACACAAGGAGGTGAAGAAAAAGAAGATGGAGATGGAGATGGAGCAAGAGCACTCTTCTATTGCACAAATGAGAGAATGCGTGAATTTAGGTTTAGTTGACTTTTATATGATGTTGACCGCTGGGTCAACAACACAACATAACTCAAGTTTCGTACCAAAGTCTTATCTTTTGCGAGTTATGAAATGCTGCGGATTATGGCTATAAACGTCATTTGTAATGAGTAGTTATTCTAGTTTCAGAACTCGGGGTGCAATGGCACTTCCAGATTGTAAATACAAAGCCATTTGACCCTTCCAACCCCATTTTTGGTTAAACCTAAGGTAGCCTTAGTATATAAGGTACTTAGGTCATTTTGTAAAAAGACTTTTAATCATAATCAAAACTTAGCGCTGCCGTCTACTGTGTGTGAGAGAGAAAGAGAGTGAGTGTGAGCTTCATCCTCCCGCTACGCCCGGCTCGCTCAACACATTGGAGATCCGACTGCACCATTGTTGTAGGCTCGAGGAGAGCTACGCGACAACACCAAGCATTCCACGCGAGACGAAGCGCACACGCCAACGCATCTACGAGCTATTTGTGGCCGCAAGTGTAATTCCATGAACTATGTCAGTCCTGGTTAATGAAGGTCAAGGAAACCCACCATAGACTACAGATTGAGAAGGACAACAAGGGGCACACGTACATGTTACTAACCATATTGTTATCAATTAATGCTGTCGGCAAGATCATTTAACAAAAAAACCCACATACATTTGCATGTCAGGTGAGGCAGGATAATAGTGGAAGACTTTAGAAAATGCACTAAGCTTTACATGATTGTTCTCAAAAGTGTGATGCGCCTTTGTAAATGGTTGTAGGGTAAAGAGGCCAATATAAGGCCACTTAAAACATGGGAGACAATAGGGACATTCAATTTGAATGATATGGATTATATGATAGGATTGACATTTTTCAATGAAATATGAAAAGATAGAGTATATCAAGCTCTTGCCATTTCCAATGCCATCCCAATCATAATTTCCATAAATTTTGGTCCATATAATTTTAAGGTGGCCTTGTTTTGGACCCTGATTCGTTATTGGCCCCTTTACCCTAAAGGCACTACCCTCTCCACAAATTTCTGGAATGAAAGTTCTATCTGCCAGCTCAAGTTCCATTGAATTGCTAGTTATTTGGACTTGGAGTATTTAAAATCGTATCCGCTTTTGACTTGGCATTCTATTAATTGAGCTTATAGCTGGAAGGTGGCCTATAGAACCATTGTTCATAATAAAATGACATTTTAGTATATTTTTAAAGGAAAAAATTTGCAAATTCATGGCTAGTTTGGAGAGTCACCTCGATGGAAACCAGCCAAATTTGGAGGACTTTAGTGTAAAAACCGATTAAAGCCCTAAAATTTTCACTAAAAACGGGGAGATTTCCAATG
This sequence comes from Adiantum capillus-veneris, assembly GCF_014529385.1. NCBI lineage: Eukaryota > Viridiplantae > Streptophyta > Polypodiopsida > Polypodiales > Pteridaceae > Adiantum > Adiantum capillus-veneris. Next base: position 110,449,254 of record NC_140959.1, read on the forward strand.
CTCTTCTTTTTTCCATTGGTTGCTAAAAAAGTTTTTGGTGAACATTGTATACAACTACAGTGAGTTGTTGATCAAAAGATTAATTGCACGTTTTGCGTTCAAGATTTTTTTGGGGCGTTGATAAATTTTGAGCGCTTTTGCCTATGTGGCAAAAGCGCTCACCATTAAAAATTTCTAGATTGATAAAATCGACCACTTTTGCTAGTGCCACGTGTTGGAATTAGGCTTGCAAGAAAACACACACATCTTGGAGAAGACAAAGGAAGCTCAAGGCACACAAGAGAGAGTGTTTTACGTAGTGTGCAATGAAAAGATCAGATAGTCCTAGAGTGATGGACGTATATATGATGCACAGAGGAAAAGACCTCCTAGTGAGGGAAAAAATGGCCTGGAGGTCCTAAGTGTGTTCACACACATCACTACCACATGTATATGGTAATAAATCCCTCCTGGGAGTGATGCGGTGAACGAGAGCTGGCACCTAGAGTATAGGGAAGTGCCATGCCCTAAGAACATGATCCGTCCACAAAGGAAAGTAAGTCCAAAGCTTTGCAAAAAGATTCAAATTTCTCATGAGACAATGACTTTGTGAAAAGATATGCAAGGATTCATAAACTTGGGGGGATCACTATGTATAAATTGTGTATATCGCGTGCGTTCAAGGACTATTTATAGAACTCCTTATTAGTGAAACTTTGACAAATAAAATACACCCTTTTCCTATTCAATCTATAAATTTTTTACCCATTTTCATTTAAGGGTACCTTTCTGTATGTGAAAATGTGAGAAAAAATGAAATTTAATAACACCTTCTGCTACACTCACATGATAGTCGCATAATTATTAAGTGACCCCCCAGAGTTCATAAAATGGAAGTTCATACATAAGGAGCTATAAGGTTTCAAGTCAATATCAATAATATTTGATTGTTTGCATAATGCTTTCAACATGGATTCCAAGTCCTAAATATCTACATGGCACGATTCTATAGTTGCATGTACTATAACTAAGCCCTCGTTATTCATGGTTTGTAAAGTGATATTACCTATCTTCTTTCCAAAGAGTATTATTGATCCTCTTATAATCATAATCCTTAAGTCTCATTTTTCTCCTACTATGCAACTTTAGGATTATGTCCTTGAGGTGCCAGAAGAGCAGAATTTTTTCTGTGTGGTCTAGTAAAGTCTATTGCTACTCTACTCTCCACCCTAGTAAGTAGGAAGTAGCATAAACTTGTGGCTAGTGTTCACTAAAATTAGGGTTCAATATATTTACAACCGGCTAGAATCACAACATCTCAGCTAGCTTGTGAGCTTGCCTTGAAGAAAACCACTAAGATTTTACAAATTTTAGAATAAGTACCGACAGATGCTTCAAATTTTATCCAAAAAAATTTGAAGCTCTTGAGTGTGCCCTTTTCTCTTTGGTCAAAAAAAGTATTTTTGCAAGCCCTTCCATGGGTTTTGTCAAAGCTAAAAGGAAAGATTTTCACATGGAAAAAGTGGGGGCCATGTATGCCATGTAAAGAAATTATTTAAGTCTATTATCGGAGGAGGAGTCCCGGAGGACTCCTTCCTGCATGCTCTTAAAAAAGTGAAAAAAACATGACCATCTAAACATGGAATTCTAGGTTCTCAAAAGGTGCTTACAAGATACAATTAGATGGAATTTATCAACAAGATTTTCTTACGTGCATATCACAAACCAGACCATTGCTAGGGTGACAAAAGAGTCTTAAAAAAACTTAGTCTAAGTGTAATATCACATACAATGTTTGAATTTTGGCCCTATATTTTAGCCTTTTGAAGGTATGAAAACCTACGTATAAGATTTTCCATGTGTTTATTTCAAGTAGTTCTCAAAACTCAAACATCATTGAAGAGTGGCTTAACACTGCACGAAACTTATATTTACTTACGACAAACCCTAATGTGGCGTGGTGGTAGTGTAGCCCAAGACCCTTGACAAGTAAGAGCACGGAAAGTGCATTGTTGGGATTGGTGTCAAAAACCAATAATTTATCACCTCTAGCGCATCCACGTGAACTTTGACACCTACTCCACACCTTGCTGATCGCATGAATGGCTTGTATGGCAACCTCAACGTCCATGGGTTTTCCAACAATATAGTCAAGTAGCAACTAAGCATTGAGCCATCACTAGCAACATCAATTCAGAGAAAATAAACCTTTTGGATATGAAAGTACATCATCTTTGTCTCTTGATGAGGAGTTGAAGGGTGATACTACTCTTCCTGTGCCTTCATCAAGGGTGACACCTATTTGGTCATTGAAAATTGCAAGATCTTATTAGCTTGCATCGAAGTGTTCGCACCTTATAAAGCTACAAGCTCCAGTATACTGTCAACGGACAACACTATCACCAAGCTCTCTTATGACCTATCCACTCAACCATCACCACAAGTGCTGCATCATTTCTACCAGCGAGTGATGTTTATGCTAGGCTATCACATGCAAGCTTTTGAAGAAGCAATGGTAATAATAGGTATGAGTCAGACTTGAAGATGATCACGCCACTTGGTTTCCACTAGAGGCGAATCAACCAAACGGCATGCAAGAAGAACCGTCATGTCACGGAAGACATGAATGCGGAAGGGGGGAGTGTTGATGGCTCAACACAGAAGAAATCTTTCCCAAATTTTTTGTATCACTTATTTTTTAGAAACGACATGATATTTTGTAATGGGTTAAGCGGCCAATATTCTTTGCGAGAACGAGCCTCTAAAGAAATTGTATATATGAAAATTTTTGTAATCCTAAGGTAGACTTTTGAATTAATCTAATCTCACGTTTTACTGTGCGAGCGCTGTGTCTGAGAGAGAGAGAGAGAGAGAGAGAGAGAGAGAGGAGAGAGAGGGTTCTTCTCTTCCCTACGTACTCTACGAATCTTCCATTGCAAAAGAAGCACCATCAATGCGTTAGCAATAGCTAGGGCTCCAATCCAATGCCAAGCTTGCACGATTCTGGTGTCATCATGAAGCGAGCTCCTACAAGCTTTCGGGTGAGTTTTCTTGCAAACCGTGTGTAGGATTGATGATTTCTTTATACTTGTGGGTTCACGACAAGTAGAGCTACATATTGGGATCATAAAAACCAAAAAGTGTTGACCTGCATTTTGCTGCCTGTCTTCATACACGATTGTCGCACGAGGCGGGTTTGGGTAGGATATCGAGTCAAAGTCCATAGGTTAATGACCTCTCGATGAGAAGAGTATTTCCTATGAGTTTTGTGACTTTTCAAGTGCGTTTGTTCTAGTTTTGAATAGCATGAACATTGTAGGTTGAGTTGCATTCACAAGCGCATAGGACGTTTAGATTTGGTTTCCTTGAGTAGAGACTGTCTTAGAAGGTCGAGTAGGTGATTGACACCCATCTCCTTGTTTCCATGCACCTATGGGTTGAGCTTTGTCCTTGGCTGACATAGAGTTTTTGGTCTTGTTCTCGCTATGCTTGCGTCTGCCCGTGGCGTATCCGCCAACATTTGCAGATATAGAAGAAGAACTTAACCACGTTGAAGCACATGTGATCTACAAAGAAGAGAGAGAGCGCTATGGCCAAGAGAAAGACCTCAAAGCTATTGCTAGAATCAAAGAGGACAAGTCCGGATTGCAAGGTGATCCTCTTAGCCTCAAAGAGTGCAGGAAGCTATGTCCAAACCACTTTGTGCGCTAGCAACTATTTCAAATCAGCGACAATGCAAAGGAATCAGCTCCCGTAGAGCTATCAAATTTGTAGCACAAAGGCTTGCACGAGGGCTCTTGCTAGCTAGGATACTTGCTGAGCCAAGCATCCCATTATCTATTGGCTATGGTTTCAATCAAAGCAAAATTCACTTCTTGCAAGGTAGCAAGAACATAGTATGCGATTGCAAACCTTGTCGCACAAAATATCTGTAAAGTTTTATCGAGTGATTTTTTCAAAACAGAGCATACAAAAATTGCTACTCTCTAATAAATTTCACCACATGATTTGCATCCAGTAGCATTTGTTTTATGACGGCCATTTTACCAATGTATTTTAACAGAAAATTAAGAGTATGCACTGCACATGGTACCCAAGTAATCTCTAGGTACTTAATTTGGATAGCTATCCCTGCAGCCTTGTAATTGGATGCATTATCTATGACAATTGCAGTCACATTCTTTGGCCTATCTTCCCTTGCTATGGCATTCTCGTATATCCTTGCTAGATAATCGCTTGTGTTATCTTTCAAAGAGGTGTCAATGGCTTCTACGAACATAGATCCTCTAGGGTTGATAAGCATCACATTGATGAGCGGATTCTTCTGACAGTCGGTCCATCCATCCAACGCTATGGTGCAACCATATGCAGGAACAAAGTCTACCATTGTGCGCTTGAGGATGGCTTCAATATTTTCTTTCACTTTATCTAGATTCTATGTGCACATCTTATTATAATCAAGAAGCACAAACCCTTTTTTGAATGTGCTCATTAAAGCATCTTGAAATATGGGGTTGTGCATAACATTGAATGGTATACCGCATGCCACAAAAGCTTGTATTCATTTCAAGTGCAACTCAAGCAACCATTTCTTATTTAAAGCTTCATACATTGTTTGTCCATTGGATGATGCTTTACTAAATTTAGTTGAGCTAGGATCTACTGCTGCTGACGTTGAAGCATGTCCATGAAGAGGAGTTGATTGGGGAGTGTGATCATTTGCTTTTGTAGGCACATGCTCTGTCCTCTCATTGACAACAGACATTTCAACATCCATTGCAACTTGTTTAGTAGTAGCACTTTTCTTTTTAGCTTCAAGAATTTGCTTTGCTATGTGAGCATACATTGGCAATCTAGTATGAATATCTCTTGGTGGAGCCGTACACTTTGACACAGTACCAGGGACTTTAAACAGATGCTCTTTAATTTTGGTCACATAACCATTGAATTCGTGGCCGCAAGTCTTGCATTCTAATCGAGATGTATTTTTTTTGGCACTCAGCTTGTGGACGTAACTCCACTTATGTCCTTTCACCATGCTGACATATGAATTTAATCTGCTAGAAACAACAAATCCAGTTGTCAATGTTGAGGTAAAAAACAATTCAAAGCAACAAACTACACAAGCAATGCTCTATCAATCATTATAGTGACTAAAATCTGTCCACATTATCAATTAGACTCACGCTATATTATCAATAAACAATAAGCAATGATTGTCTTATTGTTCTTCATGTATAAACTCATGTCAATCAAATTATCTTTTCAAACACAAAATAACTATATCACTTCAAACAAAACATTTCAATCAGAATGCTCACATTGCACTACATCAATTTATCTAAAGTGCAAGCTTTTGGCTTTCACACGTTTTGATAATTGAAAATCTTAATCACTTATTTAAAACAATACAAATAAACCTCATCATCACATTACCCTATATTGATTTATCTAAAGTGCAAACTTATGGATTTCACACATTACGATAATTGATATTTTTAATGAAACCTTGCAATTGATTCTCATTGTAACATGAGGATTAATTGCAAACCTTGACAATTGTCATATCTATCTGAAGTGCGAACATAAGTTCTCACACTACATGGACCTTGAGCACTTATCTATTTGCAATTGTTGCACGTGTATGATCACACAATATGATAGACATAGCAATCCAAATAAAGATAATTTAATATCAATGTATTTGGACATGAGATTCCTAAATTTTAATTCCAGTGAGAGCATAGTGTGATAGCTCTACACAAGACAAGAAAATTTCTACCTATGTTCACTTTGAGATGAGAAAATATTTGGACGTCAAAATCAAACATGCCTAAATAAAAGCGACCTCTATTCTATTATATCTTGTAGATTGATAGTGTAGCTAGAATAGGAAGTTATAAACTTGCGAGCTTGTGATTTAGAGCCTTATAATTCCTAGTTAGAGCTTTTGCATATTTCATCATATATAATGAGCTTTTCACCACTTAGTGTAAGCTATTTTGAAAAACACTAACCACAAAATATGGATATAATACCCAACATTAATGGTTCAAGATAGAACCGTTGTTGCTAGTAAGCCCACAAATACAAAGAATCCTTCAATACATTTATTAAAATTATTTTAATTAGTAATAAGAATAAAATATGATTTATAAATGTGATCCGATAATTAGTAGAGACAACTAAAATGCCAAAACACTTTGTAGTGAAATAAACCACTACTAAACCATGTGCCCAACACATGGACCTGCCAATGTGGACACGGTACCTTAATTTAATACTTCATTTCTCCTAGAAAGATAGAGCTCAAAATAATCTTTCTTGTTAAAATTTCATCAGATACCATAATGGGTTTCACCAAAAAGTTACAACAAAATAGAATTTACAATGCAGTTTGGTAATTAGTAGGGGAATCCAAGTTGCCAAAATACTTTTCGATGGGATAACTTTGAGCATCTGTTTGAGATCGCATAGCTATTCACTATCTTGAAACTGGACTTAGAAGACGAGGTTGAGCAAGTATAAAGGCTAAATCTTGCTTAGAGAGCAGTGGTTGATGCATTGCCATATGTTGATGGCACTCCAAACCCAGGACGTATATATAAACATAGTAAATATGCTTACAGGCTAGAAATGCCTTCTTATCTTTCTCCCTCTTTTGAAAATCTAAACAAGTGCATGTAGGATCTTCTCGTATATGGACATCATAGCATTCAGTAGTAAGAAGACGAAAAACCACATGATTGTGTGCCACCATTTCTTTTTCCTCTATCAATGTTGCACTTAGACCCTCAGCTGCAGCCAAGCGCTTTTCAGCTTCTTTTGAGATTCCATGCCTCCATTTTTTACTCCTCTTACATGATGGAGGAGTGGTTATACATTCACCCTCTCTTGCCACTATTACACACCGTAGTTGAAAACCTGCCTTTGAAAGGCCTGCATACTCCTCCTTTGAAATCATGGTACCAAGTTGAATTGGCCATGTTGTAGGTGTATCTGGCTTGTGATTGACTTGTTTGTCAACATTCCAAGTGTGTTCAACATTGTGGTTACAAAACCACATCCATTGAGCAAATGTTTTTCCATCGTATGTGCGCTCTGACCAAAATGATGGTGCGACCAACCCAGGACTTCGACTCTCAATTACATTCATACATTTTTTTCCTTTTACTCTTCCAAAGCATTTTCTACGACAATGAATTGGCATGCGCCTAAGGGCCCACATTGACTTGTGTATATCCTCTTCCAAAATTTGAGCTGCACTTTCCACACCACCACCATCACCATCTTTATTACTAATGCTATGATATTTTGTACTTTCATTGTAAGTCGGTCCTTCTTCTTCGACAAAAGTTTCCTGCAATCTAGCTGAATTATCCACATTCACATTGTTCATATTTGTGAAGTTAATTTTTCATGGTCGTCCGCGTTGGCAGCGATCTCGTGACTCCATGATATACCCTGGTCGGTGCGAGCTATTGCCAAGGTTTGACCTCTTCTTTCTTTGCACCGATTCTTTGTCACCATGTAAAATTGGATCTTGAAAATTAGTTTCATTATCATTCATTCCATGCAGCACACGAGTCATCGTAGCCGGGGTTGGAGTCAACCTTGATTGTGCTCTATTCAAGAGAGAGTGTATGTCTGGTCCAGTACCTATGTATCGTCCAATCAAATATCCCAACTGCTTTGCACATTGAAGATAGGAGTTGATGACATCTGTAACACAAGCATCATACAATGTGATCTTTTTTTTCCTCCCTCTCCAGAAAGCCAACTTACATGTATACTCTCTGATAAGTTTGTAGTAGGGATAGCAGCACGATCCCATGGGCTCAAGTCATCCTGAAAGATTAGAAACATTAGTTCACAACATTAGCTCACAATATTTACTGCATAATTGTGAGATTTCTACCAAAAAAAAAACTCACATTTATGGAAATGCCCCCCCAATGTGAGATTCTATCTTCCCACTAGGAGAACCAATTTTTCAAAGGCACAAGATTCTCTATTGGAACACCATTCTCATACCACCATCTCTTTATTGACCTAGCTTGCATTTGTGCTTCCAACAAGGTGTTGCTTGTTCGCCATTTTTCACACAAAGAAATATGCTCCATTTGTTTTTCATTTGGAATGAGTGCTCTTGTTTTCTTTTGGAGACTTTGCTCCCAATGGAACAAGCACGATCTTTCACGACCTTCCATTACATTGTTTGGTCCTCCATTGTAAACTGCTCGAATAGCATTCCAATTGGCACCTGCCTCATCTGCCATAAACCCAGTGAAATTTGCAATTGAATATCCATTCTCAACCATAACAGAATTGAGACTTTTCCAAAATAATATTTGTGACTCTGTATCTTCCTCCTTGGTCTCACATATTGCAATAACCATCAAGCTCTTCATGCTGAGGCAAAAAGTGTGCATGGTAAGACGTATTAGTCAATGATTAAATTATCACTTTTATATACATCTAGAAATTTATCACCTTGGGTCATAAACTGAGCATGACATGGTTGACCATCCTTCAACACGATGCGTATAGTCAAAATGGACCCAAGCACTATGCAGGTCTCCTTGACCAGAACAATCCATGCGTCTTATTAAATCAACTCCTGAACCAGGACCTTTGGTGGACATCCTAAAAACAAAACATTTATCATGAAGTCCTCCTTGCCCAGGAAAACGACTCCCATGAAAAAATGGGAACAAACATTTTTTCTTCAGTAAGAGAATATTGTCAAATCCATCTCCCACTACCACTGACCCTTGTTTTTTTTCTGAAGCAATGATACTCTTTAATATGTTATGATTTAGAAAAAAGAATTTTAAGTACTATACTGATAAATATTAAAAAAAAAATGTATCCTTACCTTTGATTTTGCACAAGTGGCATCATCTCTTCTAGAAAGTTTTGAAGTTCTGCATCTCCCATAGAATGTCCCTTGTCAAGAATGAGTGAATCCATCAGAACTTGACGAGCCACAAGCATTTGAATTTTTCGAGGAGCACTAGACCTATCAATCTTCAACACTGTTTGGACTAATCCTCGGATTTTTTCTATGGCAGCACGAGATGTACCTTTCTGCACATCATGCTCATGGTGGCCTACATGCACTACCAATCTTGACATGTTGCAATCCCCTGGCAAAACGTAGTAAATTATGCATGGACGTATAGCTTGACAAGTGACAACCTTTCCGCAATAATGACATGTAATCTTTGTCCTGTCTTCTTGAGCAAGGTAACCTTTTCCTATTGGTTTATCTAAATATCCATGAAAATATGCATTATTGAATTCTTTATTGTTTAAATAGTACTGACAAACATTTCTATGACATTACAAGGAGCCCAAACAATAACTCATCCGAAGTGGACACCCAATGGACATGTTGGTTGTTTGGGGGCGCGTCCATGTATGTCCATCAAATTTCTACTCCATGCCACTCATTGACTTACATTTGCCAAAAGTTGATGGAAGTTCAAACACAAGATTCCCGTTGTATTCTCTAGGTAGTTCTTCCACTTTCACAGGTCCATGAGATTGTTTCATTAGGTCTTTCAATCGGTGAGATGTTGAAAATGATAATATCCAGTCCACCACACTTTTTTCCTTTTTTGACAGTTTCTCATCACCGCTGTTGCTATCGAGGACAATATAATTCTCCTGCTGTTTTTGCAAATTTGTGTGCAAGTCTCATTGGGTTGGTATCTTGATAGCTTCAGCATAGAAAGAGCTTGCATTCAGTAAGTTTGTATCCTCTGAGTCTTCCACATCATTGGTTTCCGTCTCTGCACCATAGCATATCTTTTTGATAAAGAGGCATCAAGAATGAAATGCTGATGGCCCTCCATATCAAAGTGAGATGGTGTTTCAACAAGGGCGACTTCAGATCCAAACTGTATTAGCGCATTCAATGTTTGAAATTTTCTGTAAGGTGGTAGTAGAATTTGCAAGAAATATGCACTAAGGAGGAGCTTTCCATCTCTAAGTTGAACCTCTCGTTCAAGTTCTTGATCACCTATTGTCCAGGTGATGATGGATGCTCTTTCATCCATGCTAACAAGGTGGAGAAGACAGAGAGAAATAAGTGGTTAGTAAGGAGGTCAATATATGGAGACGGACATGGACAAATGGTTTTAAAGTAAGTTTTTATGCAAGTGGGAAGAAAAAACCCACAGTCGAGATTGTCAAGGGTGGTTACAGAGCTCACCTCCTTATGAGTGGTGTATAAAGAAACAACAATTTTTGATAATATTTGGCACAAATCTCAAGTTTTTTAGTTAATGACTTCATCTTCTTATGAGTAGGTGAAAAGACAGTGTATTTTAAGCGTATGAAATTGTAAAAATCCCCCTTGGATTTTGAACACCAAAATTAGATTTTATAATGTCGTTAATCATCGAAAAATTTACACAATATTTTAGTGTGATCACCGACAAAAGCTTCAAATTTTGACCTGAAAACCAGGAGAATATCAAGTTTGCCTTTATTTTCACTGATTAGATGCATTTTTCGGGAAAAGTGTGCCTTAGCTTAGCCTTGAGCCGGTTGCAAAATCAAAGTAGCCGGTTGAGGGGAGTGCAAGAAGGAGAAAATTTCACTTAAAAACATGGAAATTAGTTTAATTTTGCAAAAACACTGGCTAGTAGTGTGAAATTTCCGGTTCAGGGGAGTGCAAGAAGGAGAAAATTTCGCTTTGAAACATGGAAAATAGTTTAATTTTGCAAAAGCACTGGCTAGTAGTGTGAAATTTCCGGTTCAGGGGAGTGCAAGAAGGAGAAAATTTCGCTTAAAAACATGGAAAATAGTTTAATTTTGCAAAAACACTGGCTAGTAGTGTGAAAACACTGATTAGATGTAATGTATTTTTCTAGCCCGCATAATTGAAGTAAGTTTTGACCTAATGCAACTTTTGGCTCTTGCTCGGTGGACTCTGCTTTGCTTGGAGCTCCTGCGTGAAGCGTTGAAGCAAGGTACAATCCCCTCCTCCTCCCCCGCACCCATGCTCCCACAGCTCGGTAACCGTCAGCGTGCGTGCTGACGGTTACCGAGCTGTGGGAGCATGGGTGCGGGGGAGGAGGAGGGGGAAATTAAAATATTTCTATGTTCCTCATGCGCAAGCTCCCCAGCCATAAGCGCGCGCTGACGGTTGAGGAGCTTCATTTGTTTTCTTCTTAAAGTTTTATGCAGTCAAATTAAGCGGGCATGGCTTTTATAGGAGGCGCAATTCATCATTTGACAGAGGCGCAATTTCAGCATTTGACAACGTAGACATAGGCGCAAGTTCAGCGTTTGACATCATTTGACAGCATTTGACAGAGCGCAAGTTCAGCGTTTGACAGCATTTGATAGGCGGACCAGGCGGACCTCTGACAAGACATACCCGCAAACTTTCAAAGTCTTCCCATTCTCAGGTAATTCTAGCCTTCCAACAAGTGAGCAATATTTGTACATTGTCAGTAGGGATGTTACCTCTATACAGAAAGATAATCACTCTATACAGAAAGTTGGACATTGCTGCGTAGGGTTTGAGCAGCTACTTGTATTTCAGGTAGGCTTACTATCAAGCAAGACCATCGGTCCTTATTGGGCAATGGAGGCCCTTGCTCATCTTGTACTAATGCCAACATTGAGCCCTTGTAGGTGGCCATTTCCATCTATTTATCATGGATTTTTGTGATTCAACTCTTGCTGTCAAAGTATCGACAAAGACTTCGCCGTGCTTGCCTGCTTGTTTTCTATGATGAATCTGTCCTTCCATGCTAGTCGGGGACCCTTTATGCCTTGCAAACTAGTCTCCTCCTTTGCCTTGTGGAGAGCCTCTTCCACCTGCTATTTGTAGGCTATTATTTTCTGGGCCTCTGTTGAGGGTATCAACATGGGGTTATCCGTGAAAGCTTCTAGCTGTCGGTTTTTGTCAGCTATTCTTTGTTTTAGAACCTTGATGGTCACCTATTGCTTCAGAGCATGAGAGCTGCAGATTGGCGGACTAATATAGCTTCTCCTTCTAGTCCAAGGCCAACTGTGTGATCTGAGTATCTATCTCTTTATCGTCTGTATCTATCTCTTTTCTCACTCATCTTGTCGAGTTGGTGGCATCTCTGCATTGAAGATCCTCGACCAAGGTGGTGTTTGTTTGCTCCAGCTCTTTGTTTTCTTTCTCTGTTAACGACATATTGGTAGACATGTCTATGCATTGAAAGTCTACTGCTATGTTGAAGAGATAAAATAGCCCAATTTTATTTGCTCTTCTAAGTGCTGTAAACATAGACCAGAGGCTGATAGTTATCATCCTTGTGAGTAACTTTGACAAAGAGGTCAAGGTCATTAGAGCAAAAAACACCCTTGATTGCTGAAAACAATGTAATTTTTTTTCAAAAAATTGGCAAACTAGAAACAATAGAGGTAAATTGATAAAATTTGAAGGTTTTTACATTAGATTACACTATTTTTTTCAACATTTTGTAGGTTTTCTCACCTTCAGATATAAAACTTTAGAGGTAAATTTCAAAATTTGTAGGTGGGATTACACTAAACTAAGGTTTTTTTTTTAGCACTGCAGCGGACAAATCCAAAGAGCGGGCAACAAATTTGGAGATCGGCATTTGGAGAAAATTTGGTACACTCTATCAAGTTCACACAAATTTAGGCTGAAGCTTTTCAAATGCGATATAAGTTCACTTAAATGCGTGTTATTATGATGTTTGGCATGAAATGTAGCGGCATTAACAAGTGCTGCAGATTGTAGCCATTGTTTGAATGATGATGATGTATAATGCTTTTTCAAATCTTTATTGATGTAGACATTTATGGCTCCCAAAAGACGAGGCAACAAGTCAATCAAGAGAACGTTTGATTCTCCATGCATGACCTTGAGATCTGGTCCTTCCAAGAGAAGGCATCCAATTGATCAAGAGGCATCTTCTCATGCAGTTGCTACTCGTAGTCCTCATTTCAAACGAGGGGGAAAGAGACAGAGAAAATGCATCTTTGTTGATGATGAAGCTGTCGTGGAGGAAGGGTCTAACCATTTGGAGAGTGGGGATGATGTAAAAGGAGACGAGTCTCGAGAGCCGACAGTGGAGGTTGAAACAGGTGACGATGTTGAAGATGAAGATTTAACAGAGTCTGATGGGATAGCTGAGGATGATGTGGCCCAACATTCTCGACACTTGGGAAAAAAAATCCCGTTGGGGATTATGAAGGATGTGTTAAGTCAATTTTACTTAAAATGAAGAAGCAACCCTCCACTTATACCTTTATGTCGTTTGGTTGCTCATGAAGCTGTACGAGTGGCTACAGATTCTGCATCTTGGTTGATTCCTAGTTTTGAAAATGTTGCTTACTTGGATACAATGGGATCTTTTTTGGTGTCGGTGAAAGATTCCTTCGGGTCTTACATGCCTGTCACTCCTCTTGTGGAAGGTAGTTGGGATCCTATTTGGCAAGCTAAGAGTGTTTCATTTGATAATCAGCTCAATAAGGAGTGGCAAGAGCTTCGAGGGCGTCTGTTTTTGGTATGGGATGGAAACCATCGGCTGAAAACATGGATGCGACGCATAAAAGAAGGTAAGAATTAACATCGATGCACTAATTGTTTGCTAGATTTAGTTGTACCTTCTTTTTTGGCTAATTTGGTGTTCTTTTGTCAAGTATGGCATGATAATGAGGAATATCATGTGAGTGTGAGATGCCAATTTTTGGAAGTAGAAAAAAAAAAGAGGCCGAACTATTGCTTGCTCTTGACACCACTAATGTGTAAGTTATAAATTTGTGGTCTTTTTGTATTTTTAAATTAATCTCTCTTTAAACTATTATTTTTCATTTGTTTATATATTTATTGTAGCACTTCACGATCAACAGTGAAACCAAATCTTGGGCATGAGATATACATGTTCCAAAAATTTGGTATCGCCAATAAAGAGAGCATTCTTGCACGTCTCACTCAAGAGGACAGAAAGTGGGTTGAGATAGAGATGGCAGTTGAGAGTAGATTATATCAAGGAGTACCTCGTTGGTATAATTCTCCTTGTGTGTTGATTTCTCAACTAGTTTGGAAGGTGAATTGTTGAATTGAGTATTAACTATATATATTTTTCAATATTGTTTACGATTCATTCAATGAATGTAGTTGTGGTTATGTAGGATGATTTTAATGCATTTATTTCAAAGGAAACTGCAAAATTGAAAGCTCTTGGATTAGATAAGGTGGAGTTTGAAATTAAGGCGATTGCAAAAGGCAACTAAACAAGAAGAAGCTCGATTGAAGGATAGAGGTTATTAGTTTTTGACAATTGCCAACCCAGTTCATGGAGAGGAATTTTTTGAGTTGCTCTTTGATGTGAAGTGGGATGATCCATCCATGGTAAAAATCACACGAGACAAGTTAAATGCGTTGTGCTCCTCAAAACTACCTTCTGAAAGGTATCACACTTTTCAATACTTTTTTTCTAGTTGTTTGTTTATGTTTTTCAATTCTAATGAAAATAGCGACATTAAAAGAGAGTTAAATTTCTACTTGAGCAAAAAATTTCTACATGAATGGTATATGAATATACTTATATAAGATGGTGTTTAAGTTTTTGATATATTTTTGGTCTATAATGAAGGAAAAAATATATATTGGAGATGATGAGTCTTACAAAGGCCAAAGATCCAATCTTTTCCCACTTTGGTGATGTGAAGCACTTTAGGGCTTACATTAGAAAAGAAGTTTATTGGGCTCACATGCATGATGAAGCTTTGTTGATAATAAGAAGGTTGGAGGTTGAAGAGTTCAAATTGCCAGATGGATTTGAAGCTTTATTCAAGGTTGTTTTCTAAACTGGTCACTTTTTCTTAATAAATGTGGATTTTATTGCATTGTTTTATAATTTGAATGACTACCATAGGTGCAATTAAGAAATCATGGCTTGCAAGATTTTCCTCAACTTTTAGGAGATATTAAAAGTGCCGGGGACTCTTCCAAAATGCCTGAGCTACAAGAGTCTTGTAAAAGGATTTCATACAGGTGAAATTACATGAACCAACAAAGTCTTTGGCTCTTATTGAAATTCTTTTGCTCAAAAGATTAAATGTTGTTATGGTGTAGATGGATGTGTGAATGTGTTTTAAATGGTACACTTGCTACTATGCCTATGGTTACTGAAGATTGGTCAAAGCTAGAGGATGAAAATACCATGTATCCCGGTTCTATGGCAGAGAAGGGTATTTCTATGTGGGAGTGCAGAATTTGCCCATGGTGGTTGGACTATCCTTTGGGGGTGATCCCAAAGCAGGAACTAGACTTACATGCAAGTAAGTATAACACTTTTTCCTTTTTACATCAAGTTAATTCTCATATTCAATTTCTTTATTCTCATAATATTATTATTATATTCTTCTATTATGATATTCAATTTTTCTATTATGATTCAAGTCCACCAGCCTTGAACTCGTTAGCATTTGATCTCTCTCTCTCTCTCTCTCATGCATGAAAAAATGCATAAGAAAGTATGTTCTAGTTTTTTATAAATGACTTGAGTTTGTAAATGCTAAATTAATTTTTATTTTATATCATTTAAATTTTCTTGTGATAGAGTTTTTGGAAGAGAATAAAGACAAAGATAAAAATCAATCTGCTTCTTTAGAGCACTTAGAAGACATGGATCACAATCATGACTTGACCATGGATGGGGGCTCACAAAGAACACAAGAAAGAAATCACTCACTACCTCTTCAAAGAGAGCACCAAAATCATGCAAGTGGGTCAAACATGGGTGACCACAACAAAACAACCTATCCATTAGGAGGGCTAAAGATTGACATGCCTAAAGAAAGCAGTGAAAAAAGCGTTTCAATAGTGGTTGAGTCAGTCATGGAGCGACCAACTTCATCAAGGCGACCAACCTCATGGAATACGGGTAAGTTTCTACTTGCTAAATTTTTTTTTTGATAGTGCAAAACAATTCTATATTACTTGTAATTAAGATAATTAATATAATTTTTTAATGAAAAACTGTAAGCTTTCAATTTTTGACTGTGGTAGATGCTCTTCTAGTTGATATGGCTAATGTTGATGATTTTGCCATTCAAAGGTAAAAGAAAGGTTTTGTGGCTTGTGTTATCAACATCAATAGAATGTTCAAGGTGGATGGTGTACTAAGCAACAAACGTTTTGCGTGTAGCATTAAAATTTTTTTGAGCACTCAAAATCTTAGCTTGTATCACCATTGTGGAGCACCTTGTCGTGAGGTGTTTCGTCTTATCTTTGCGGATTTTCCTACTTCTTTGTTGGTGGATGGTTTAGGCCCAATTCGAGCAGGTTACTCAAAGTTTTTGTTTATGCTTTTTGTTTTGATCCATATCACTTGAAAAACTCATTCTAAACATCTTTTCAAAGGTGGATTAAGCAAAAAGATTCCACAATGGAATATATTTTTGCCTTCTCTTGTGCAAGGTGTGATGGATGTAGCAGAACCTTTCTTGGCAGATGAAGGCTTTTTCGTGACTCTATGTCTTGCACAACATATTGGAGAGATTATTACCCATGCTATAAAGGCTGGGTTACGACTTCATCGCACATGGACTCTCATGTGTAATGGGGGATATAGACACCCAGATACCCTAGAGGAGGTGAATCAAAATACCATGTTGTTGTAAAAGATTGCATTATTAACTTAATTTTGATTCAAGTGTGTACAATGTATGCTTATATGTAGGTAATTGATCTCACGGTGGGAGTTTTTTGTCGAGCGGATGTTGCTATACCCACATACAATAGGGAGGCAGGGGAGAAAGTCTCTCCTCGCATGTTTCCTGCATCACGAAGCTTTTTGATGGAGGAGCATCAAGAACGCACCAGTGTTCTTGATGCTCACATCAGAGGTGGAGCAGAGAGGTCACCCGACTTCTACAGGTGAGAAGATAATCATTTTAATGTAAATTGAGCTTTAATTTATAGTTGAAAAATGACGTAGATATTTCAAATTTTCATGTGTAGATGGCTCCTTGCAACCTTCACGGATGACTGAGATTATGTGCTAGATGTGTTTTCAGGATGTGGAGGTCTTGGCAAAGCATGTGGTGAGGTTTATCGATATTGTTTGTGCTTGGAGGGGGATGACATAGTCTATGAGGAGTGTCTCAAAAAGGTGGTTTGTGGTCCATATGTGGAAAAGAGAGTTTAGTATCACATCCATAGTTTTTTGAAACAATTATTGAACACACTCTCTATTTTTTGTTTCAAGAATATTGACATTGGACATCTAGGGTTTTATTGTGCATGTTCTTGAAGTGATCTTGATTGCAATGCTTTAATGAACTATCTACTCTTTCTAACATCCATATCAAACACTAATGCAGACAACTTGTTAAGATTTGTTTTGAATAGGAATTTCTTTGAATGCTCTCTCTCTCCCTCTCTCTCTCTCTCTCTCTCTCTAGACTAGCATATTTAAAGAGAGTAAGTCTGAAAAAGGATTTCTTTGAATGCTCTCTCTCTCTCTCTCTCTCTCTCTCTCTAGCATATTTAAAGAGAGTAAGTTTGAGGCGATATTGTTCTATATTGTTCTATTCAATATCAATGTGAGGTGATGCTGTTCTATTGAATATTTCTAAGTGAATTGCAAGAATGTAAAAGACGTTGAAACAAAATGGAAAAATGCTTTAAATAAAGAAAAAAACTCAAAATAGTTTTACATTTCATGAAAAAGCTCGAAATGAAAAGCTCGCAAAACAAAAGCACTCGCCAGAATATACCTCTATAGCTTACACAAAGAATAAGAAAAAGGGGTTGAGATATATCAAATTGTAAGGTGTGATCTTTTTTCTGAAGTGTGACTCAAGGAGAGAAGAGTGGATTTATCCCACATGCAATGGTGCAAGGTTGTAGAGCTACTAAAAGCTCATTTCATGAATGAATAAACACAAGTCTATTTTGCATTACATCTCTCTTGTTTATGGTGAGCTTTTGATGGCCTAGAAACTACTCAAGATCATGTGTATGAGTCCAAGTTAATCTATCTTGGAACCTAATTTGCTTAACAGTGATAATCTAACATACACACTCACTACATGCACCATGTTTGTCTTTCATCCACCCTAGCTAGCACCTAAGTTGCATTATACATTATACGGGATACATATAATATGTCATGTACGAGCGTATTATATATTACCTCATATTATACGAGTGTATTATACGGTGACACGTCAGTAAAAACAGGTAATCGTATATTTTCCTTAGTTTTCAATCGAAAAAAACTTCAATTGATTGAAAAATACTTTGTAGAAAGTTTTTTTTGATCGAAGAATACACTGATTAAAAAAATTATATATAGCAGCAGCGCGCCTTGTTGCGACCATTTCATCACAAAAGGTATTCTATGTCATAATCAGAGAAAAAAATAAAACAAATTACAATTCAAAAATCATTGAAATTTAGAATAGTTTTAAAATTCTTTTATTTAAAATCAATTTAATTTTTAATTGATTTTTTTTTTAAAAAAAGGTTCAAATTGTGTAAGCTTTGTATGTTGTGTAGAGCTTAGACTCTCACTCATACAAGGTGTTTATTTTATAGGAGTCACTTGCTACGTGCTTAGTTTACTTACATGTGGAAGTGAATTAGTGATATAATTTAGAGGTTGCCGTTGTGTGCAGAGTGTATTCTCACATGAGGTAATACGTGTTAGGAAATAAGACGTAGCTAAATAGATAATTGAGTAGATTACTTAATGGAGCGAGACAGATTTACATACACGAGATTATAGAGGAGAGAGAGAGAGAGAGAGAGAGAGAGAGAGAGAGAGAGAGAGAGAACACACGATATACGTGGTTCACCCAATGTGGGCTACGTCCATGGGAAAGCAGCCACTCAATGGCTTTAGTACTTCAAAACAAGAAGTAGTTTACAAAGGGTTTATACCCTTAATAGAGCTCCCGCCTTGCTTCACTCTCACTACCTCACACTCACCTTGTTGCATCAACTTCACACACTCTAAAATGTGTGTAGAAATGGACTCCTTTTATAGGCCAAAAGGGCTGCCCTCTCTCATGAGAGGTAGCCATGTGTAGCCGTCCTTGTGTAGATAAGTCCAAATCGGACCCTTCAATCCGCCCATGTGTGGCCACCCTTGAGAAGATAAATCCGCTTTTGAATTCGGCCACCGGCCATTGAATTCGTCCATCGGCCACCGGCCACCGGCCATTGACTACCGGCCACCGGTCAACCGACGGTTGTTTTCCGACCACTTTCCGGCTGCCGTCCGGCCGGCCATAATATTCCGACGAAAAGAAATATTACGGCGAGGGAAAAAAAAGTCTAAAGTTGCCCATGATTTTTGGCCGTGAAAATCTTGGTTTTTTGGCGAGTGATTTTCCTTCACGCGCGATGGCTTCTCCTCATAATGGGGGCCTTACAAATGTGCGCTTTTACCACAGAAGATTACAAGGTAAATCAGGCTCCATACTTAACAATCTCCCACTTGGAGACTGATCTCAAAACCAAACTTGTGACTGCTTTCCATCCTGGCTTCTTATCCATGAATGCCGATTGAAGATGAGCAAAAGCTCAACTTCTCCTTGTTGACCACCTTTGTAAACATGTCTGCAGGATTTTCACTTGTATGCACCTTTCCTAGCTTTAGCTGTCCCTCTTCCAAAAGAGTGCGTATGAAGTGATATCTCACCTCAATGTGCTTTGTCCTTGAATGAAAGACTGAGTTCTTCGCAAGATGGATAGCACTTTGGCTATCACTATACAAGACACAATTGTCTTGTTTGAATCCAAGCTCTTCTAAGAATCTGTGAAGCCACAGAATTTCTTTGCTTGCCTCCGTCATTGCTACATACTCTGCTTCCGTGGTAGAAAGTGAAACCACTTTCTGCAGCTTTGAAGCCCAGCTTACTGCTGTGCCTCCAACCATGAACACATAGCCAATAGTGCTCCTTCGAGTATCTTTGTCACCTGCCATATCTGCATCAGCATACCCTTCTAGAAAAATATCAGTTCCTCCAAAACACAAAGCATTTGTTGTTGTCCCTTTTAGATAACTAAGTATCCACTTCACAGCTTGCCAATGCTCTTTACCTGGGTTGTCCATGAACCTACTCACAACTCCCACTGCATGTGCATTGTCTGGCCTTGTCCAGACCATGTCATACATTAGAGAACCTACCGCTGCAACATATGGAACTTTAGACATATAGGCTATCTCCTCTTGTGTCTTTGGACACATATCCTTCGTTAGTTTAAAGTGACCAGCCAAAGGTGTAGAAACTGGTTTTGCATTTTTCATTGCAAACCTTTGTCATAAAATCTAATATCTAACTAACCCAAATGATTTTCTCATATTAAATTGATCACTTAATGTGGGAGAATAAACGGGAACAAGTGTTAAGATATAGGTCTGTGCTTTTAGATCTATCTCAACACGGGGCCAATGTAAAGGGGCCCAAAAGGGAGATGGTCTATCAAAGAGCAAGGCTAACCAATGGAGCATAAGACCTTAGGGTTAGCTTCATTGAAGACCTCCAATAAATGTGTGTAAAAGTCCTTTTGACCTTAAGCAAGCTAGGGCTGAGCTTGAGGTGGGAACCCGGCCCAAGCTCGAGGTGCTTGTCCTGCTTGAGGTGCTTGTCATGCTTGAGGTGTTTTTCATGCTTGACGTGCTTGATTAAGATGCTTGAGGTGCTTGACTGGCTCCATGCTTGAGGTGCTTGACTTGCTGCATGATTAAGGTACTTGAGGTGCCTTGAGAAGCTTGCCTGAGATGCTTGTGGGAACACCCCCTAGTTCAAGTGCTTTGTCATGCTTGATGAGTAAGGTGCTTGATCACCTAAAGTCAAAATCATTCCTACAAGAGGGGGGGCGAGCCCTTTTCCTAGGAGCTAGAGAGAGAACACCCACTCACACACAAGGGAAGCCCCAACTTGAAGAGGCAGCAAGGACACATGTCAGGCCCCTACCCATGTTACCTTCATGTGTTGCTTGAAGCCTATTGGCTAAGCTTCAAAGGGGTCCAATGATAAATTACATGAATTATCTAATTGTTTTAGCATTTATCAAGTCCTCTCTCTCAAAGGGGAAAGGGGGACACTTGTCCCAAGGCTACCCATGTTGCTTGTAATGGCTCCTGCTTGTGATTGGCTAGGCCTGGAGGGGTCCAATGAGCTTCAGGCATGAGCTACAAGGGGGGGTCGACCCAAGCAAGCTAGGGGGGTGCCTAGGGGGTATACTCACCCACACACACTCACAATCACTCTCATTGTGTGCTATGAAAAGTGCAAGAGCTCCCTCTCCAAGCAAGTAGAGGTTGAGAGCCTACACCAACACTCTTGGCTATGGAGTGCAAATCCAACCAAGAGCCATGCTTCAATGCTTAAGCTTGCCATCTCCTTCTTCTTCATTACTATGCTATTATGTATGCTAGCAACAAGAGTATGATAAGTGAGGAACTAATTCTTTCTCCTACGAAATGTTTCTTCTTCCTCTTCCCTACCCTCATTCCCTGCTAGCTCTCTCCACCTTCGAAGGTGTTTGAGGTCTTGGGACTGAGGCTTGGGATAGTTAAAGCTTTCTTCAAGTTTATGTTATGTTTGTGGTGCATGAAGCCTTCCATCTTCATGGCATCACCTAGGTCACAAGGAACACAAAGACTGTATTGTAACAAGTCTCTCTCTTTATGGGAGAAATCATAATACAAATGCCTATTGGAGGGGGGACCGGCTCCACATAAATCCGGTCCTCAATTGTTGTCATGTTCTCTAAACTCTCTCTCTTGCAAAAGTATTGTCTATGCCAAGTTAACTAATTGCTATGATTATGTTGCTATCTTCAATTATGTCTACCCGCTATGCTCACAAAATCATTTCTTGAAAGTACTCTCATTAAATTCCGCTATTCTCAAATTGAATAGGCAAATTCCATTACACTTTTCTAGTACCTTCTTGATGTAATCTTCTTGAGATAACTTTATTGTCTTCTTCGTCCTGTCGCTTGATATTTTCATACCAAGTGTCCTCTTTGCAGCACCTAAATCTTTCATTGAAAAAGATTTAGACAGCTCCTCTTTTAGGTCTTTGATGTCCTGCATGTTAGCACTTACAATCAACACGTTATCAACATACAACATTAGGATGATGAATTTCCCATCTCCCAAATTCTTTGTGTAGACGTAGTGATCCGAGTTGCATCTTGTGAATCCATGATCCAACATCCATCGATCAAACTTCAAGTACCATTGTCTTGATGCTTGCTTTAAACCATACAAGCTCTTCTTTAATCTGCAAACCATTTTCTCCTTACCTTTTACTTCATACCCCTTTGGTTGAAGCATGTAGATTTCCTCCTCTAAGTCACCATGAGGGAATGCCGTATTTACATCCATTTGCTCGAGATTTAGATCATGAGCAGTCACAAAGGCTTAAGACAAGCCTAATTGACTTCATTTTTACAACATGAGAAAATATTTCATTGAAGTCAATACCTTTCTTTTGAGAAAAACCTTTTACCACAAGCCTAGACTTGTACCTTTTCTTCCCACCTTCTTCTTCCTTCAGCTTGTACACCCATTTATTTTGAAGTGCCTGCTTACCTTTAGGCAACTCAACCAACTCCACTTGCATGATCTTCGTCCATTCTTCTTTGGATTCATGTTGCATAGCTTCTTCATATGATTCCGGCTCTCTAGAATCTGAGATCAAGAGATGGTTGAAGGAAGGAACAAACCTTTCTGGAGGTCTACTTGCTCTTGTAGATCTTTGGGGAATAGGTTGAGGCTCCTCATTTGGTTGACGTTGTTGCACATTGTCACCGTTTGCAGTCCTTGAGTCTTCACCGTCCTCAAGCTCCATGTACTCATCACCTGTTTCTTTTGTTTGTTTTCTTTCCAAGTAATCTTTGTACATATTTTGTTCGTTAAAAATTACATCCCTACTCCTTAAGATTTTACCATCTTCACGATTCTTGCATAATTCACCGGTTTACCTGTCCATGCCTCTTTTGGAACTCCCCCATCCAATGCCATTGAGGGTGACCAATTGATTAAGTACACAGACGTACTTACAGCTTCCGCCCAAAGCTCAAGCGGTAGACCTACATGTAGCCACATGCTTTGTGCTCGCTCCATGATTGTCCTGTTCATCCTTTCCGAAATCCCATTTTGTTGAGGTGTCCTTGGGGCTGTCCTTTGCCTCCGAATGCCATTGCTAGCACAAAAGCTTGGCTGCAATATTCGCCTCCATTGTTGGATCTGAGGCATTTAACCTTGGTACGTGTTTAATTCTCCACAAAGGCTTTCCACCTTTGAAATATGGAAAATACATCGGATTTATTCTTCATGACATAAACCCATGTTTTTCTAGTCGCATCGTCTATGAATGTTACATAGTACAATGAGCCACCAAGTGATGGTGTACTTGCAGGACCCCAAACATAAGAATGAACCAACTCAAGTTTTTTATTTTTTCTTTCATTCCCTGATTTTTGAAATTTTACCCTCTTTTGTTTACCATAAACACAATCTTCACAGAACTCTAAGTCCACTTCTTTCAAACCTGGTAGAAGCTTCTTTGTTTGAAGGATTTGCATTCCTTTGGCACTCATATTCCCAAGCCGATAGTGCCACACTGCACTATCAACTTCTGTAATTACTGCACAAGCTGAAGGTTGCGTGCTAATAGTACACAAGTAAAGTGTACCGACTTTTTCTCCCTTGGCAACCACCAAAGATCCCTTTGAGATCTTCCACCGTTTGTTTCCGAATGCAATATTGTGACCTTCATCATCCAATTGTCCTGTAGAGATCAAATTTTTGCGAAGAGAAGGAATATGCCTAGCATCTTTAAGCTTCCATTCATTTCCGTTAGCAGTTTTGACAGAAACTGTACCTTTGCCGACAATCTCACAAGCTTCATCATCTCCCAAGTATACATACCCAAAATTACCTTTGGTGTAGTCTTGGAAATGTTGCTTGTGTGGTGTCGCGTGGAATGAAGCCCCGGAATCTACTATCCAGGAATTAGACACATTGTCTAATGAGAGAATTAGAGCATCTTGCTCTACTTTACCTGCCACATTGGCCTCCGATGTTGGCTTGTTGTCTTGCGACTCTGTCTCCTTCTTCTTCTTGGACCAACAATCCTTCTTGACGTGGCCCTTCTTGTTGCAGTTCCAACATTCAAGAACTGACTTTGTGCGTGACTTGCTCCGTCTTGAGTGATCACGACCCTTTTGGTTTTTGAACCTCTCCTTAGGCTTTCCTCTTGTTTCCACTGATAGTGCAGCACTTGATGATTCTCCTGTGCTTCTCCTTCGTATTTCCTCGCTTAGGAGAACACCCACAATATCATCAAACTTAAGAGTATTTATTCCAGAAATAAAATTACTTACAGCCATCACAAGGCTATCCCAAAGGAGAGCTCGCACTTCATCATCGAAATTGATTTTCACCGATCGAAGTTGACTTATGTTTGTGTTAAAGTCATTTAGGTGTTCTGCACAACTGAACCATTCTCTGCCATCTTTAGATTGAACAAGCGCTTCATAAGAAATACCTTATTGGATGCCCATGGTTTCTCGTAGAAGTCGTCAAGTAACTTCATCATGTCCTCCATGGTCTTCATCTCTGAAACATTGAAGGCCACCGTTGACGCCAAGCTTAACCGGATTGTTGCCAGTGCCTTTCGATCAAGGACAATCCATGCTTCATCTGCCATTGTTGCGGGCTTCTTCGCAAGACCGCCTAATGGCAAATAGAGTTCCTTCTGGTAGAGATAGTCTTCAATCTGCATCTTCCAATGTTGGTAGTTTTTGCTGTTGAACTTCTCAATCTTGAGCTTCCCTTCCTCCGCCATAACTCCCACTAAATTCAAGGAATCCTTTCCTTGAGATAATTTAGCTACGAGCAAACCTTGCTCTGATACCAGTTATTAGGAAATGAGACGTAGCTAAATAAATAATTGAGTAGATTACTTAATGGAGAGAGATAGATTTACATACACGAGATTAGAGAGAGAGAGAGAGAGAGAGAGAGAGAGAGAGAGAGAGAGAGAGAGAGAGAGAGAGAGAGAGAGTATACGTGGCTCACTTAATGTGGGCTACGTCCACGGGAAAGCAGCCACTTAATGGCTTTAGTACTTCAAAACAAGAAGTAGTTTACAAAGGGTTTATACCCTTAATAGAGCTCCCGCCTTGCTTCACTCTCACCACCTCACACTCACCTTGTTGCATCAACTTCACACACTCTAAAATGTGTGTAGAAATGGCCCTCTTTTATAGGCCAAAAGGGCTGCCCTCTCTCATGAGAGGCAGCCATGTGTAGCCGTCCTTGTGTAGATATGTCCAAATCGGACCCTTCAATCCGCCCATGTGTGGCTGCCCTTGAGAAGACAAGTCCGCTTTTGAATTCGGCCACCGGCCATTGAATTCGTCCATCGGCCACCGGCCATTGACTTCCGACCACCGGCCACCAGCCAACCGACGGTTGTTTTCCGACCACTTTCCGGCCGCCGTCCGGCCATAATATTCCGGCGAGGGAAAAAAAGAAGTCTAAAGTTGCCCCTGATTTTTGGCCGCCGTGAAAATCTTGGTTTTTTGGCGAGTGATTTTCCTTCACACACGATGGCTTCTCCTCATAATGAGGGCCTTACAAATGTGCGCTTTTACCACAGAAGATTACAAGGTAAATCAGGCTCCATACTTAACAATACGTGGATATCATAGGCTCCCATTTTTTTGCATTCTATCTTGCATGGCTATCATAGGCTTCCATTCAAGCAATAGTGGTGGTGTTGGTATCGCCAAGTAGGCAATGATGCTACAAATTTGATGAGCTATAATATAGCAATAGGACACACTGCTCTGGCATTGTGTGATACATGGTGGTTGGCCACCGTGATGTGCAGTAGACGAGGCGGGTAGTAGAGATGGCTGGGGTTTCTTTGCGAGTGGGAGGATGGCTGTTGGTTGTCGATGGTGGATCTGAGTGTATGGTGGAAACGTTGTTGCGATGGTGAGGGAGAATGTGTAGACCCCTACAATGGCAATTGTTAGGAAATAAGACGTAGCTAAATAGATAATTGAGTAGATTACTTAATGGAGAGAGACAGATTTATATACACGAGATTATAGAGTAGAGAGAGAGAGAGAGAGAGTACACACGATATACGTGGTTCACCCAATGTGGGCTACGTCCACGGGAAAGCAGCCACTCAATGGCTTTAGTACTTCAAAACAAGAAGTAGTTTACAAAGGGATTATAACCTTAATGGAGCTCCCGCCTTGCTTCACTCTCACCACCTCACACTCACCTTGTTGCATCAACTTCACACTATCAAATGTGTGTAGAAATGGCCTCCTTTTATAGGCCAAAAGGGCTGCCCTCTCTTATGAGAGACAGCCATGTGTAGCCGCCCTTGTGCGAATAAGTCCAAATCGGACCCTCCAATCCGCCCATGTGTGGCTGCCCTTGAGAAGACAAGTCCGTTTTTGAATTCGGCCACCAGCCATTTAATTCGGCCACCGGCCACCGGCCATTGACTTTCGACCACTGGCCATCGGCCATTGAATACCGGCCACCGGCCAACCGACCGGTTGTTTTCCGACCAGTTTTCGGCCGCCGTCCGGCCATAATATTCCGACGAAAAAAACTCTTGGGGGCCTCCGTCCTCGAGGCCTTTAAAGTTGCCCCTGATTCTTGTCCGTGAAAACTTTGGTTTTCGGTGAGTGATTTTCCTTCACGCACGATGGCTTCTCCTCATAATGGGGGCCTTACAAATGTGCGCTTTTACCACAGAAAATTACAAGGGTAAATCAGGCTCCATACTTAACAGCAATCAAGCTAACTCTTTTCCTTTCAAATTTATAGAATGTTTTTGCAAACTTTATGGCAAATTAATTGGTAGCTTCAAATTTTTTCAGGCGAGCCACGTGCCATCAAAGTAGTAAAAGAACAAAGCAACCACCACCAGAAACTCAAGCTGCAAGGGGAGATCACCCACTATAGAGAGATACTTTGACACCGCCAATGAGTCCGAAATGCCCAAAAACCTAAAAATCAAATTTCTGTTGGCCCTGTTCTACACCTGGAGAGGGAGAAATTGCCAAAAAACCGTTAAAAAGGGGTTTTTGACAAACGACACTGAGGGGAACTCCAATATTTTGAAAAAGGGCCTCTGTGTGCCATTTGCAAAAAATGGAGTGCCCCTCGCGTGCCATCTGTCAAAAACCTCCTTTTAAGGGTCTTTTTGGCAATTCTTTCCTCGACATTCGATTCTTAGGTTTTTGGCATCGTGAACGCATTTGCGGTGTCAAAATCTTCAAATTATGACACTACTTTGACAGTTTTGAATTTTTATTAATTTTAGTGATGACGAAAGCCATATTGAATGAGCGGCACCGACCTCGTGAAAAAGACACTCGCATTTAATGAAAAGGTGACCGTTTTCAAGGACCGTTCAATCATTGAATGAGCGGGTGATACATTTTTCATATTTTTGTTTATATCAACCTTTTTTTTCTACGTAACGTTGACCCTTCTCTTATTAGAGGAGCCCTTTTTTCTCTCTCTACTAAAAGGCCCTCCGAAAGACCTCCAAAATTTCATTGTGTAATTGACAATATTGTGGAACCAATGAGAAGATTTCAGTGAGGGTGTCCATCCCCCGTAGGGAAGAGCATGCATGTTTATGGGCAGATGAGTTGTGAGACCAGCAAACACAATGCATGGATGGCCAACAGAGGTAGTGCAAGTGAAGCATGGACAAATAGCAAAAGGGGGAGGGGGGACGGTGTCTTGAGGAAATCTCTCTCTCTCTCTCTCTCTCTCTCTCATGGTGGTATTCCTGCTCTCTATGAGATATACAAGACCATGTGCATCACGAGAGCTATCTTGCGTGGAGGAGGACTCGCAGGGCATACACAAAGTGTAGGGAAGTATCTTGGGCTAAGTGTGAGAAGAAAAATGCAATTGCAGGAGGGAAATATCAAGGAAGGAGGGTGATGGAGGTGCATCACACATAGCAGGCAGAGGGCACAAGAGCTGACAGAGGGGTTCATCCACAGTGTTGCAGACACGGGGGTGGGGGTGCTATAGAGCGACCGATTGCGACAAAAAGCCCATTTTGTATAGGGTAACAAACGTCAAAATAATTCAAAGGTTGCAAGATCAACATAATTCGAAGGTTGCACAAAATTTTTGAGGTGCTTGCATTAGAGAAGAATGTACATAGATTTTGCTGTGGGTTTGAGGAGAAAAAAGAGGCGGATGGCACATGGAGGAGAGAGAGAGAGACAAAAAAAGAGAGATGCCAGTGCGAGACTGTGAGTGTAGGGGGGAGAGAGAGAGAGAGAGAGAGAGAGAGAGAGAGAGAGAGAGAGAGAGAGAGAGAGAGAGAGAGAGAGAGAGAGAGAGAGAGAGAGAGAGAGAGAGAGA
Organism: Adiantum capillus-veneris; assembly: GCF_014529385.1. Classification (NCBI taxonomy): domain Eukaryota; kingdom Viridiplantae; phylum Streptophyta; class Polypodiopsida; order Polypodiales; family Pteridaceae; genus Adiantum; species Adiantum capillus-veneris. Next base: position 110,477,657 of record NC_140959.1, read on the forward strand.
GAGAGAGAGAGAGAGAGAGTTGGGACGTTGGTGCAGCCAGTTTTGGTCGACACAGGGATAAGCCAACAACAAGAGTATGGCATCAGGCAGGTTGATGGTACCGGACTTTGGCAGGTCTCAAATGCACTTTGGAGCAGGTCTCACAGTGATGTGTGTGCCAAATGTTTCTTTTAGCAGACCTACGGGGGTTTTTAGGCTCAGTCGCTCAGGTCTTTTAAAGTGGTCAGATATTCTTGCACGGGATGGCACCATGCAATGTATGTTGAGTGCTTGCCCCGCTTGGACAAGGTCCGAGTTTTGATGATGCTCGGAGATGGGTGGATAACAGTTTATGATAAGGAGTTGGCGGCACGCAAAGTGATTCTTTCGGGTGGAGTTTTAGGGTATATAAAGTTTGAGGCGGATGATCGGTCTTGCTTCTGCTAATTGGCAACGCGACGGGAAGCTAGTCGCAATTTTTATGAGGGGGTGGAACTCAAGCTTCGACAGGTGGTGAACGGGAGAGGATTGCAGAGGCATTCGAAGGTCGGCATTTTATGGCGTGTGCAAGGGGGCTAAGCTCGAAGCTTTTTTTAAAGCTATTAATAATAATAAAAAAAACGAACTCTGCAGCCGACGAGCAGTTGAACAAAGAAGGAGACCGCCACGGGTGGCCAGTTCGTGGAACAATGCATGAAGAAGGAAGCGCTGCAAATGGCGGGGAAAGGGGAGCCACCTGGGTGGTTTGCATGAGGAGAGGTCGTCAGGGGAGTTGCAGTTGAGGGCGGCCATATTCAGGTGAGAGGGCCAAGAAGGGACGGCCAGTAAGAGCCGGGGGTCGAGTGGCTACAACGGGAGAAGGAAAGGCCTTGCCAGTGAGGGCTTGAGAGGAAGGGCTGGTGCATGACACAGGGGCGCTGCAGTTGAAGCTGAAGGGAGGAGCTGCAGGGCAGCGTCATCAAGAGGAGGTGTGCAGGTTGTGCCATGGAGGAGGAGAAGGGGCCAGTGATGGCGTGAACAAGAAGAGGAGGCGAGGAGCCACCGGGCCAGTGGAAGCAGCGCCATAGGGGAGGCGGGTCATTTTTTGCAAAGGAGAAGTGACCAATAGCGACCTCGCTATTGGCCAAAGGGAGTTAGGCAAGGAGGGTCGAGAGCCTGTGTGGTGGCGGTGGCCGCATGAGGAGGAGCTCAAAGGTAGCCTAGGCCGCAAGTTGATGAATTCATAAGGTGAGGAGGGTCGGGTGGCCGACTACAGGGGAGAGCCGCCAAAAGGCAACGCTGTAGTTGGTGTTGAGAAGGAAGAGGTGGCGGGTTTGCAGAAAGGGCCGCCAGTGGCATGAGAGGCGGGAGGAGGCTGTAGTTGCAAGGGTTGGCGAGGGTTGCAGGACCGCAGAGAGAGCTTGAGAGGGCCAGTGTTTGACAAGATCAGGAGGGTCGCCAAGGGCCATATTCAGGGGAAGTCACAGTGGAAGAGGAGAATGAGGAGGCCTGAGGAGGGCGTCAGGAGAGGTGGCGGGCCTGAGTCGGCTGCAAGGCAAAGGCTGCAGCAAGGGCCGCCCTTTACATGTGAGCAGACAGGGGCATGTTACGGCATTAGCCGCACATGCGGTCCTGCGGTCCTGCGGAGGTCTGGACACTGCGGATCAGGGGTATGCGGTATGCGGCGGCCGTAGCGGCAGTTCTTCACAGGATATCATGGGACAGGAGTGTGTGGACCGTTTCCGATCTGTGTTGGAGCAGCGGTTGTATATGGAGGGGCATACCTGTCTTTTAATGTAACTTAACCAATCTCTATGATATTCATGGCAACTACTGTTGTAACTCTGTGTCTGGAATACAAATGAATGAAGCAAGAGGTGTTCTAGGCCTGTGTACTGTGTACTTCCTTCTCTTGTCATTTTTATATGTTGATGTTCATATAATGTAGTTGCGGGTAATCATTCCCGTAATGCCTATTGCTCCTATGTGGGCAATAGCCATTACATCTAGCGACCACGATGCGTGATGGACGGCCTGCGATGAATATGCATGCGCACTAGGTCGCAGGGTCCGCCTGACCCTGTAGTTCCAATTGTAGGAAGACGACGGAGGAGAGACGGTTCAGATGAATTTTTTTTTTCTTCATCGCAGATTGAGGAATCTGTATCTCCATAAAGCAGTCCGGGGGTATGTCCACCACTGTCTCCACCTCCTAGCGCTCGTCAGCTTTTTTCGGGAGGAGGAGGAACAATTGGACAAGGGGTGATGGCTCATCCTCAGATTAAGTATAGTCGGTTTCGAGGTCTTTCGAGTGAAGACCCTGATGCACATTTACGCCAATTCAATAAAGCTTATGGATTGAATCATCCTAGGGTGGTGATTCCTCTCCATCAACAATCAGTGTTTGAATCTACACTCTCAGGGAAAGCTGCGAAATGGTTGTCCGAATACCCTGATGATCATTTCCAGACGTATGCTGACGGATCCATAGCGTTTCTACGAAGGTTTTGAACGGAAAAGACAGTCCCTCAACATTTGGAGAAGCTTCGAACGCTCCGGCAGAAGTCATTGCCAGTGGAGGATTACGCTGCAAAATTTCGGATGCTTTTGCAGAGGGTACCTCAGGCACAAAGGCCGGTAGCCGAAGTGCTGAATGATTATTTTTTGCGGGGGCTCAACAAGGATCTCAGAACGGCTATGGCAACAGTGGATAAGGTAACTACTCCAGTGGATAATGTAATCGCTAGGGCTGTAGTAGCAGGAGAGGCCTTAGAGGATACGGAATCTCTAAAGAAGTCAAAGAAAAAAGACAGGAAGAAATCTCATCGCAAGTCGCAAGTTAGTGGTAGTGATAGTTCGGAGTCGGAATTCGCAGTATCAGATTCCTCGGACTCAGGCAACAGAGATTCGGGGAAAGAATCGGAAGAGACACCGAGAAAAAAATCCCAGCGTTACGGGAACGGTGTTTCATCCGGATCGTTAGAATCGGCTGCAGTGGCTAAAAGTCTGAAGGAACTATAGTGTACCCAATGTCGGAATCCGGGCCATGCTGCTCAGGAGTGTGCAATGAATCAGAAGTGGTGTGCGATTTGCACGACCAATACTCATAATACAGTGGAGTGTTATTCCAATGGCCGGGGTCGTCGGAGTCGACGGGACTCTTCTACCTGGCAACAACTACAAATAGGGCAGGGAAAAGAGCCTGCTGTGGCGATGGCTCATGCTCATACATCAAAGACGCCTGTGCAAGGTCAAGCAGGAGGACTGGGTCAAGGGGTAGGACGAGGTCGCGGAAGAGGTGGCCGAGATCCTAATCGCCCCAAGACATGCCTTTTCTGTTTGGGGGATGGACACTGGCGATCTGAGTGTACTGAAGCTATGGAATATGATCGAAAAAAGCAGGAATGCGCTGTAGGGAAACAGCCTAGTGTGGCTATGGTTTAGATTGAAGGACTGGAGGAGTATGATCCAGTGGTTTCATTAATCACGCGATCGGGTAAAAATGTGGTTCCAACTCCCGATGTGAAGATTCCGGATTGGACGGCTCAGGAAGAGGTGTGGAAAAAGACTGTGTCCTAGTTGCCACAATCCGCCCCACCAGTGAAGACAGTAGGACCATCGACTATGCCATCGACTGTGGGCTTGGAAATAAACGAAGGAAAAGCTGGAAATAGGAATGATATTAAAGAACAGGAGGATTGGAATTCAGTTTGGAAAGGGGTCCTCACGTCACCAATTCAAGTACCTCTGGGTTCATTGCTGAAATTGGTCCCGAATTTCCATAATGCATTGCTACGACAAACGACCACTGAGCTGAGGGGAGTCGCCATTGGGAAAGTTGACAGCGAGGAGGATGATTCAGCCCCGTTGCCGGCGAATAGGATCACGGATACCTGCATTCTGGAGCTTTCAGTTCGATACCATGGAACATACATTGACAAGGTACTATTGGATGGTGGAGCGGGAGTAAACATTATCACCCAAGCAGCTTGTGAGCATTTTGGTCTCAATGATTGGGAGCCTACACCCTTTGTAGTCCGCATGGCAGATCAAAGAAGAGTGCAACCAGTGGGTTTACTTTGGGGCATTGTTTTGGATGTGGCGGGCTTATCCTTTGCTGTTTCCTTAGTAGTCTTGAATATTGAAGATCATAATCAGGATTATCACATTATCTTAGGGAGACCCTAGTTACGACAAGCGAGGGTAAAGCATAATTGGGAAGAAAATACGCTTACAGTAAAGAAGGGTAGAAGAAAAGTGGGTGTGATGTTGGGAACATGCAGACAGCCAGTTCAGGCAGCATGGCCGGTGATAGCCGAAACAGTCAATATGGTGGAAGGATTAGAAGAGGATGAAGAGGAACAATTTCTCAAAGCTAATCCGGATTTGGTTTCTTTATATCTTGCGAATATTTCTCTGATTTCGAAAGGGGAGTCGGTGGGGGTTTCAGGAACTCCAGCAGGAATATGGAAGCAACAACAGGTGCTTCCAAGTCTTGAATCATTGGAGGACGTGATTCAGCAAGAATGAGTGTTTGAGGCGCAAATGGGAAAAATTACAAGGGTCAAAGAAGATGAATTAGAGAAGGTTTTTCTTGGGGAGCAAGCGGAGTCGCTGCCTATATACATTAATAAGCAGCTGGAGGCCAGTTTTAGAGATGATTTGATCAAGTTACTGACAGAGTTTAAGGATGTTTTCGCATGGGAGTATGCGGATATGTAGGGATTGGATCCTAAGTTTTATCAGCATACGATCAATCTGAAACCGAATGCGGTGCCAGTGAAGCAACACTCATACAGGATGAATCCGAATGTGGCAAAGCTAGTTAAGATGGAAATTGATCGCCTGTTGGAAGTGGGTTTTATTACCCCTATTGATAATCCGGAGTGGATTTCTCCAATTGTGGTAGTACCAAAGAAAAATAAGCAAATCCGAATTTGTGTGGATTACTGGAAATTGAATGCAGCTACTGTTCCAGATCCTTTTCCTCTTCCATTTTTGGATTCCATTGTGGATGATGTAGGAGGACATGAGATGTATACTTTTTTGGATGGATTTAGTGGATATAATCAAATCCGAATGGCATTGTGGGATCAGCCAAAAACAGCTTTCATTACCGCATGGGGTGTGTTTGCCTGCAAAGTGATGTGGTTTGGATTGCGGAATGCACCTTCCACTTTTCAAAGGGATATGTTTCAAATTTTTGGTCCTTATTTGACAAATTTTATGAGAATTTTTCTGGATGATCTCAGTGTTTTTGGAGCGCAATTGGAGCATTTGAAGCAATTACGGTTATGCTTTATGAAATGCAGAGAGGTGAAGTTCAGTTTGAATCCTTTAAAGTGTGCATTTGCTGTTCGCAGTGGTGGCAGGCTATTGGGGCATATAATTTCTGAAGATGGTATTTCCATGGATCCGGATAAAATTCCCGCAATTATGGAAGCGCCTCCACCGCGGAACTAGAAACAGTGCCAGATTTTCCTGGGACAAGCTCATTGGCATGGGAGGCATTTGCGGTTTGTCGCGCATTTAGCAATCCTGATTACTCAGGCAGCTCCTTTTATAGATTTTGAATGGACACGGGAATGTGACTTGGCTTTTCGGAGATTAAAACTTCAGCTATCCAAAGCTCCGATTATGCTTGCACCGAATTGGGGTCAGGATTTTCATGTGTTTGTGGATGCTTCGGATTGAGCTATTGGCAGTGTGCTGATGCACGAACAAAGTCAAGGATGGTTCCGACCTGTCTATTATGCCAGTAGACGATTAGCATCTGCAGAAAGAAATTATTTTGTAACCGAAAGGGAATGTTTAGGGATGATTTATTCAGTGAAGAAATTCCGGCACTATCTGTTGGGCCGACGTTTTTTCTTCCATGTGGACCATTTGACTCTTTTATACTTGGTAAGGCAATAGAATTTGACGGGAAGATTGGCCAGATGGGTACTTTTGCTGCAGGAATTTGACTTTGAGGTCATACATCGGCCAGGGGCTCAACATGCGGTGGCTGACTACCTATCCAGGTTAGATTCCGGAGAGCCGCCGACGGGTGTAGCTGATGAATTTTTGGATGCGTCTCTGTTTCTAACAGGAGTAGCTGCAGAGGATATCAAAGTTCCACACAACGGGCAAGGGTCATTCCTAGCATCCCATGGACATGGTATGAGGAGATGTTTCATTTTATCGACAGCGACGAAATGCCTTCTTTCTTGTCCAGCCATCAGAGGAAGCGTATGGCTATTAGAAGCAGGAATTTTGAGATTATTATGGGAAAGCTCTATTATCGTACGGTGGCAGAGGTATTACTCAGATGTGTGCTACCACAGGAGCAGGAAGCAGTATTAGAGGAAGTCCATATTGGTATTGCGGGAGGTCATTTTGCAACATTTATCACAGCTCGAAAGGTTCTCCAATCTGGATTATGGTGCAACAGTGTGATGTGTGTCAGCGGTTGGGGCAACCTACCAAACGGTCCAGAAATGCCTTTTCAGCCAGTTCTGCCTTTGGAGCCTTTTCAAAAGTGGGGTTTGGATTTTGTTGGTCCTTTTAAACCAATGGCAGCTCACACAGGAAATAAGTATATCTTGACAGCCCACGGATTACGCTACCAAATGGGTGGAGGCATGGCCTTTGAGAGATAACACTGTAGTTTCTATGGCGGGATGCTTATATAAGGATATCTTTACTAGATATGGCTGCCCTATTGAGCTGGTTAGTGACAGGGGAAGTCATTTTTTGAATAAGGTGATGGAGAGAATGCTACGGTTTTATTTTGTATTACACAGGAAATCTTCTCCATATTATCCTCAGGCGAATGGGCAAGCAGAATCAATTAATAAGCAATTGATTCGGATTTTAACAAAGTTGGTGAATATGAATAGAATGGATTGGGATGTGAAACTTCCTTCTGCCTTATGGGCCTATCGAACAGCTTATAAAGTGGCAACATGATTGACTCCTTTTAAGTTGGCATTTGGCATGGAGGCAATCACTCCGGTGGAGCATGTGATTCCGAGTATGCGGCTGTTGATTGTGGATCGTCTTCTTCCGGAGGATTCTGTGATTTATCGATTGGATGTTTTGCAGGAACTGGACGAAGAGCGGCTGAATAGATTTACGGGGGGAGGTTATTTTTGTACCGGTCAATGGTTTCAGACTACGCCATTATGTTTCACCTACCACGATTCAGTGCCCCTTTGCTATGGTACAAGAGCCGGAAGCCACCCTAATCATGATTGGGGATTCTTTTGCATGAAATCTTGGAAATCGTGAAAGGATCTATGATGGTTGCGACACTGTGGATCGCCCTATTTTGGGAACTCATTGTGGAAAGGTTACTACTACATGCAGACGATTCTTATTGTGTTTCTCTTGTTTAGTGTGTCGCGCGCTCTTAGTTCCATACTCTCTGCTCCTTCATCTCATTGCCACCATGACAGCTTCTCTCCTGCAATGTATTCCTTTCACGCCTGTACAACAGTTATCGCTTCGACGAGTGGATGCATGGCTGCAAGACTTGCGGCTGCGTGTGTTCGCCAACCTGGATTGGCAAGGGATCCCAGTTCACCCGCAGGCAGTAGGTTTGATTGAGCAACTCGTTGCTGGTGATATGGTGGTGCTGAATAATCAGCAGATTCAGTTGACAGCAGAAAGGGTCTCAAGGTGTTGCTGTTTGCCCAACAATGGCGTGGTGCGCGCCTCTCATGTGATCCCTGCTGCTGATGTAGAGCAAGAATTTGGTTTGAAAGTCAAAGGCGAGTATAATCTTTCAGGGTTGTCAGATGTAGCGACCAGGGATGCGTATCCATGGTTTCTCGAGGCGATTTGGCTGCAAGCCAAAACCTATACCATTTTGACCCGAGCAAGAAATGTTTTGCATTCGGCCAACTTTGGGCCAGTAGCTTGGGCAGCGATGGTCAGCTGCTAGCGAAGTGCCAAAGAGTGATGGCACAGTTGGGGAGGAATACCCCAACCGATACAAAGGTTGGCCAACTGCTCACATTGATTTTTCCTTTAAGAGAAGTTTTTCCTCTCGCCCTGCGTCCTCTCTGCCACTTTGAAGATGATCGCTTGGTGGTCCAAGGCACTAATGCTCCTCTGTCGCAAACGCAAAGCTTGGCAGTGCCGGCTGAGAGGGAAACACAGTAGCAACATGTGGGCACTGGGAATTTGACTGGTCCATCGACAGCAGTGGTATCCTCTGGATCCCAAGAGATGGCCACTACAGGTGCAGGATCAGCAAGCTGCAAGCGCGGCAGGGAGGAACATCAATTTTCTACACCACCTCCGACGACGACATCTCTTCTTTCGGAGGATTCTGCGGTGGCTCGTTGGCGCCGCTGAATGCAGGAGAGAGTGGGCAGTGCTACTCCGCTGAGGCCGGGCTCTCCGGTTGTGGATGTTCCCACTCAACCAGAAACTTCTGGTGCTACCAATGCGGCTTCCTCGACGGGAGGTACTCTTCCCGCAACGCTACCTTGGGAGGCTACAACAGCGACCCCCGCTGACCAATTACAGGCATGTGGCACTTTTTTGAGAAGACTTGTAGAGTCTATTCGTGCAGCCTGGCCAGCCCCCGCCACAGAGGGAAGAGTCAATGAGCTGGAAGCACAGGTAGTGGCCTCGCAGACTCGCATTGCCGAGTTGTCCACTCAAAATGAAGAGCTGACTGTAACAACTCGCCAACAAGGGGCATAAATACAAATGTTACGAGGGGCTAATGCTGAGTTTGTGGCCTCTATTCAACAGGAACTTCTTCAGTTGAGAACGCAGCATAGCCTAGCCTCTTACTTAGCCTCGCACCCTGGTGATGTAATGATCAATATGAATGACTTGGATGCGTTGGCAGTGGAGATGCAAGAAGATCTCCAAGTTTTTTTGGATAATCAACTACAAAACTAGAGCACACGCTTGGCTGCTGAGGTGAGAGCACAACCATCCACTCAGCAGGTTGTGGTGCAACACCCCGAGTCATCCAACACTGACAGAGGTAAAAGTGTTGTTCCCGAGGGTTTCGATGTTGCTGATTTGGCACAAGCTACAAAGGATTATGCTGAATCCCAGGCTCATGTATCTCGTTTGTAGAAATGATTCGTCGATTTCGTAAGGAGCGACGCAGGGTCTGTTTTTGGGTGGAGACCTTAGCTCATTCTTTTTCTCTCAGTCTACCACCTTGCCCTCCATTTTGGTCTTCTCTTAATAGATACCTTTCTCGCTATTATCCCTTACATACACCTCTTGCTCCTCTACCACAGGCGCCTCAATCTATTTCTTTGCCAACGCAGTTTATTCCTCGGGCTCCCTGGTTGGAACATATTGAGATAGATCCACGTCTTTTGGATGAGGTCTATCGGGCACATACTGCAGATTTTAGAGGCTTTGGCTATATTGATATTTCCTCTTCACCAGAGTAGGGTGCAGAGCAACCACCGGAACCTTCCAACCAGAGGGGCTGAGTGTGGGTTCGCGCAATCCACCGTGCGTGCCACGTGTTACGACATTATCCGCACATGCGATCCCGCGGTCCTGCGGAGGTTTGGACACTGCGGATCAGGGGTATGCGGTATGCGGCGGCCGTAGCGGCAGTTCTTCACAGGATATCATGGGACAGGAGTGTGTGCACCGTTCCCGATCTGCGTTGGAGCAGCGGTTGTATATGGAGGGGCATACCTGTCTTTTGATGTAACTTAACCAATCTCTATGATATTCATGGCAACTACTGTTGTAACTCTATGTGTGGAATACAAATGAATGAAGCAAGAGGTATTCTGGGCCTGTGTACTGTGTACTTCCTTCTCTTGTCATTTTTATATGTTGATGTTCATATAATGTAGTTGCGGGTAATCATTCCCGTAATGCCTATTGCTCCTATGCGGGCAATAGCCATTACAAGGCCATCGACAAGGGGCAAAGGTGTGGAAGGGGCTGCCATATTCAGTGGGAGCCACACGGGGGCCAAAAAGAGGTGTTGAGGACTGCAGACGGGGAATCGATTGCAGTAGAGGGCTGCATCTTATACTCTCTAAATGAAGCTAATGGCATTAGTGTCACCATAAGCTATTATAATGTTATTGTTCAAGTGAACATTCTTGCCCTCTTGCTCTTATACTCATTTGTTTGTTGCCATGTGTGTGTAAGTATTCCTTGCATGGATATCGAGTATGCAAAAGTGGGTGTTGACTTGGCATAGACCGGGTGTATGCTAGAGTTTTTTGTAAAGGTCCGAGGTGATCGATCAATATATAGAGAAAGGTGCACTGAAGGGTTAATGTGGAAACCATGATGATATGCTTTGTGATTGTGTGTGTGCAATCGGGGTTGGTCGGGATTGGGCTTGGACAATAGCTGTTTGCAGATTGTGTATCATGGTGTGTGTTTGCTAGGGGATAGGGGTGCTGTGAGATCACTGAGCTATATAGAGGCATCGAGTTTATGTGCTGGTGGTTTTCCCATTTCCCCCTTTCCAACGTCATCCTAGCATAGGGAGGACATCAACATAATGTCAATCCGAGGAGTAGGATCCAGCTAGGGCATGGAAACACACAAGTGGCTTGTGAGTGCCAAATGGAGGATTAGAAGGTGAAACCTACACACAAAGAAAGCTACGGAGAGGGTATGATGTTGCTACGAGGAGTGCGCACACTACTTACTCTACCATTCGGCCTAATCTCTCACACACAAGCTTAATCACACACTACTCTCTAATCAATTACTAATTCAACTCTAATTAAGCACACAATGAGCATAGAATAGCTTAGAATGACCACACCGGGCACCAACACTCTACACAAGCCTACACACACTTAGTAGCATGCTTAAACAAGAGGGAAATATGAATAAGAGAGAGATTAATCAACAAATCATCCACTAATCTTTTATTAATCAAGCATTGATTACACCATGAGCAAATGAGAGAGAAGAGGTTAGAGTTTAGCTATTGGCATGAGGCCGAATCGTCCATGCACGCGTGTAGAAAGCTCAAGAACTCCATAGCCATCTACTTCTTCACAAAGCTTATCTCAAGTGAGTAAGAATCCCCTTTCACATTGTGTGTTTTGAGTTATATACTCTCTAGGCTTTTTAGAAGTGGCTGGGCACCCAAATGGCCAAATTCACTTAATCTCTATCTGCACTGCCTAGGATCTAAATATAGCTCAATGTTTACAACTTGGAACTCTTGATGAGCCCAAAACATAATTACAACCCGCATTTGTGGTCATTTGACGGAAAATCCTAAAACTTAAGTGACTGTCAATTGTGACCGTAACTCCATAGATAGTCATCAATTCCAACTCTTCTCTGCATCTGTTGCTTGTATTTGCTTCATCTTCATCTTTACTTCGTATCCGCATCATCTGGCCTCGTTAGCATTTAATAAAAATAGTAAATAGCATCTTTGACTGGTCCGTTTGGCCATTGTTGACTTAGCCGCCAAACACTCCCCCCATCCGATTTCAGGGCACGTCCTCGTGCGCTGCCTTGTTGGCACAGGAGAGATTTGAAATTGGTGGTGAATGTTGTTTTGAAGAGCTGTAAGCCGTTGGGTTGACTTGTTGGTGTAATATGAGATTAGGCATTTGGGTTCAAGTAAAAGCAATTGGCTTGAGTTATTATGGGAATAAAGCAAAATAAAAGCTAGGTATATTACGTTAGGGTCTGGAAACCCTGGATTATTAATGGGGAAAAACCTCATGGGAAAAAGTGCCCAAAGGTATGTGATCTTATTATGGGAATATACAATGATGGGTGTTTAGGGACTGTTTTGAGTGGGCTTATATAAATAAGCCCACTGTTTTGAGTGGACTATTTTAGGGACTGTTTTGAGTGGGAATATACAATGATGGGTGTTTAGGGACTGTTTTGAGTGTTTAAGCCTTCTGTCCCTTTAAAAGGGTCGATGATCTGCCTTGAGTCTGGAGTTGCTTTGTTGCTGCATGTACCCACAAGGTGAGTGCATGGGTGGAACAATAAAGAGTGCGTAATGCAAATGTCCAATTATGGGACATTCGATATGCTTGCATAGATTTATGCATGGGTAAGATTATCCTGTGTGAGAGAAGAGTATTGATGGGTGCTCCGCAGAGTTAATGCAAATTAAATTCACTTTACTAGCTTTCACTACTCTTGAGAAGGGCGTTTGATGCAATGGTTCGTACTCTCCTAATGTGCACAGGTGCGTGTGTGTTTTGTTTTGAACACTTCGCCTCTCCACTATGATTGAAATAATACATTGACTATGCTCACCTATCGAGAATGAGCGACTTGATATAATTACGCTCAACTCTTCCAGCTTGAGCTGTAGCCTAATTAGCTAGACTCATAGATCACATAAAAATATTAGGACTTGAAGCTTAGGTCTAACGCTTTGCTCATTTATCGGCTCAGCTGCCTGACTCTTGAGTCTCTTTTTTTTTTTGACTTCACTTGACTTGACTACTACTGTCTTGAGCTCTCAACAAAGTATATATCTAGACATTTAGAGCTCAGATCCGAGTCAGATCCTCAAAAAGAGGGTTATTAAAGGACCATATTGGCAAAGTATGTTTTTTCCGCCATACCTGGGTGCCCTTGGTTGTCAAAATTCCTTGTTTTAACTTTTGGTTCATCATCTGAGAAGATTGGCCAGTTTCTTTTTGTTGGAAGTTGTAGATGACTTCAATCTTCTTCTGCATGTTTGTCTGATTTGGCACCCATATGTATCCACTATTTGTTGTTGGCTTATTTTTACAGACGACATATTGACTTTTGTACTTGTATCCTTGATCTGTCGGTGTTTGTAGTAGCTGTAAGTATCTTCAAGTTGTGTAGAATTTGGTCTTGGTGCCTTGGGTAGCCAGATTTGTTTTCTTCCTTTGTAATATCCCTTCGCTTGAAGTATATTTGATGGCAAAAATGTTTTTGTCTGTACTTTTGTATTCGATTGTATCTGTTCCGTGCCTTTTTTGGGAATCACGGTTGGTAAATTCCCTTGAAGATATGTAGGCCTTTTAGAATGAGAATCGTTTTTGAACCCGTTTCTAGCCTTGTTGTTCGATCTCCTATTTTGAGTTGAATTTGATCTTGATTTACCTGTTTGTTGTTTTGGTTTGAAGCCACTTGCTACTGTATAGCCTGGTATCTTTGGTTTAGGTAACCAAACATTTGGTTGACCACTGTAATAGCCTTGCTCTTCTAAGCTGTACTGAGAGGCAATCCATCCCATTTGTTTACCTGAATTGTTTGGACTAGGATCATTTACCCAAACTGGATCTTTGACATTGATGTCATTGGCCGCAACATAGGTTTTGGATGTGCTGCTTGTGTCTTTGTTTACTCCTGGTTGGGTATTTTGGCTAAAAGATCTCTTTATACTGTAGTCTAGATTGTTGGTCTATCTTTCCCTGGGGTGTTGAATCCACAGCTGTTCGCATTGATTGTGTAGCTGCATTTGTGACTTCCTTGTTGGACTTCGTTGCTTGTGGATGACATGCTTTGGTGAGTTTTGCATCTAAACTGACTTTTTAGATGACTTTAACAGTCCTTTGTGCCTCTATTTTTGACAATATGTTTGAGTCTTTAATTTCCTCTGCCAGCAGATAGCTGGACAAAAGTATGTTGACTCTTTTCTCCATATGCAATGCTTACAGTGGCCTTTGGTTCACATTGCTCTTTATTGATCTGTTTGTACGTCTTTTGATAGGCTTCATGTGATTGATGCACCATTTGCTTCTGATTGTTCAAGTTAATTGTGATTTGTGTCACCTTTGGTTCTGCGGCATCTTCCATTGGCGAGACAATATTAAGATCTGACTTTATGACCGCCTCTGCCTTTTGATTCAAGTCTGCCTTTGAACACATTGAGATGTCTATTTCTTGGCTTTGAGACTTGATCTCTGGCTTTGTTGAATTCTGAGGTACATTCATTAGCGATGAACTATCTGTGCTATTAGCATTATTATGTAGAATCTTTGATTCCACATTTCCGCTTGTTGAAATCTTCAGTGGCAAGTCCTTGACTGCCCGTACCTGTTCTGGTTCTGGGTCACATATAATTTCTTCATCCACTTCCTCTGACATTGGCTCATCTGTTGCATCGTCGTCGTATCTTTCAACTTCAGGCCTAAAAAATTCCAAGCTATTTGAGACCATCTTTTGTAGCTGATCTTTTTTGGCAGCTTGATTTTCAATCGAAATATCATTGACGCCTTTGACCTCCAATATTTTAGTCATCAGTTTGTCTCTGGTATCCTTTGACAAGATATGCTTTCTTTCTGGTGACTTTCTATTTGGAGACATCTACTTTAATGATTCTGCTGCTTGCAGTCTGATATTGTCTTGGTTTTGCTGCTTCATCATATCTAAGTGCATCTTTACTGGGCAATTGGGTATTAGATGATTAATGCCACATTCGTAGCAATGCACATCTATTTGTATTTGTTCTATACCTGGTCGAGGTATCTGTCCATAATATTGTTGGTATTTGTTGCCCATAGTATCTTTGATCAAATATGTCATCAGCATGACATGTAGATACTTAAAAACCAACACTGAGGCTGGCTTTGACTGATTGCCCTTATCTTTTTTGACTGTGGCATTCGCAAGAAGCTTGTAATAGCTTCCATTATAACCATGGTAGATGGTCATTTCAGCCCCTTCTTCAGTGACCAATTTTAATTCTATGTCTGTTATGAACATGTGATCCTTTATTTGTGGCTTTTGTATAGTCTTAGGACTATTTTTTCGATTCAATCCTGTATTTGGCTTTTGTTGACCGCTAAATTTTAAGAGAGTATTGTGACTCTCCTTTGCTGTTTGCAATTGATAGGGTTGTCCTGATTGCAGTAAGTGAGGTGGAGACTGAACTCCCCCCATCCGAGAGTGTTCCCTATCTGTAAGAGGTATCTTTCTTATGCCAGATGTGGATATTCTAGCTTTGTTATCTAGCTCAGCTGATTGAGCTAGGTCTTTGTGAAGTCGTGCTAACTCAATAGCTGATTCTTCCATTGATTGTACGTGTGTTTGTGTTGGTACATTTTGTGGTGCATGTGTAGTGTTCTGTACCTGTGAATGTTGTGTTGTGGCACTCATTTGTGTAATGAAAGGAGTTGAATTGTGCTCATACAAATTCAAATTCTGATCATGTGTCAGTGGAAGCCTAGAGCTTTTAAAGTGCACTTCCATATCTTCTAGTGATTGACTTTGTGCAATAGTGGCAGTGTGACCAATATTTACCTGGTTAGATATCATTTCGTCATGTGTCCGTTGCTCAATTTGGTCTTGTGGAGTTGAAGGTGACAAGATGAAAGCTGCAGCTCTTTCCGAGAATTTATCTGCAATAAGATCTAATTCATAGCATCTTCCATCTATATCATAGCTCTTGTCTCCAATGCGCGTTGCCCATAGTGTCCTAGGAACTGACTCGCTAAATGTCCTTACCCGCGTGACTTGAACCCATCTTTGTCCATCAGAATCTACATAAATTGGATCTTTCCATCTCGTTTCTTGGATCCAATGAAGGGCTATTGGTTCAGTTTGCTTGTTGACTTCTAAAGTGGTTGAAGGCAACTGTCGTTTACACGTGGCTTCAAGGAATTCCTTCCTGCTGACTGTGTCTTCATTTTTTGGCAGATTGATTATAGTAGGCCCCGTCTCTTGAGTGATTTCTCTGGTCTGAGCTACCACTGTATTTGCATTGGAAGCCAAAGGTAAGCTCATTATCAAGCTGTAAATATTACCACTTGTCGACATGTATTTGTAACCCAACTTTGAACCATCTTCATGAGCTATGAAGCATTGATCTGGCTCTTCCGTCGCTTGTTGATGTGTTTCTGCTTTGTACCATCTTCGTGAGCTATGAAGCATTGATCTGGCTCTTCCGTCGCTTGTTGAGGTGTTTCTTCTTTGTACCATCTACCTTCCATATCTCTATAGAGACTGTTACAGTTTTTGTCCTTGTAATTTGACTTTATCAAGTGCACAGTGACTCGACAACTGCTAACCTCTGGAAGACATTGCCTGTGCAATTTTATTATGTCCAACTCACTACCTGGTTTGAGCTTCATGTACACGGATCCCACGCAGTCTTCCATTAGGTTCTTTTGTGAATTAGCCATGTTGGTAGCTTCGTCTGCTTCCACAACCTGTATTGTCGGGCTTTTCAACGCATTTTGCTTGGACTTTAGATAGCGATTGTCTGCATCATCCATGTAGCATGGAAAGTCTTTGAAATGACCTATTAACTCCAACCTGATGCCAACTGATTTGCCTGTTATTAATGAGCTTGAAGCTGCATCATAACTGCTTTGATTTGTCGATGTTGCCATTGATCGTGGCTATTGCATCTGCTGCTCCATTTTTCTTTCAACCCTGTTACTGACCTGTTGAGCACTTTGTATTCCCTTTTTCTAGCCTCTCCCACGGGTGACCAGTGGTTTTCCTAATTCAAAGCTCTCTGCTAGGCTTAGCTGTGATCTCGACGATCTGATTTACCTGTATAGCTGTAGCACTAGTTGACAAGATACTTACCACTGTACTGCAACGACTACTCGCCTTTTTGATACCTCGATTCCAGTTGATTGAGTGATGAAATTTGCTCTTAATTTGCAAAATTGTAGATTAGCAAAGCACTTTTGACCTGAACTAAATCGACCTCAATTTTCTTGTTGACAGCACACTCTATATGGTGTTTAATTTAAATTAAACCACCACGCAGGTGACCATAGGTCATCCGACTTCTGAAGTGTATCTGTCTGCAACTTTTGCTTTTCCGGCCTCATTGTTACTCTTATCCCTAGCACACTCAATTTTTCCGCTTCAATTTGCTCTTTTGATGACTTGCACGGAAAATTGTGCATGGCAATGCTCAATTTCCAGCCTCCTTAAGGTCACTACCATTCACTGCAGCTGCTTTTGCCCAGATGTATTACCACGTCATCATTAGGTGTAGGTCTAGCTGCCGTATGTAGCACTAAAAGTGCATGATAACCTTCCAAGTGAATCAAACACTATAAATAAATCATGTCTTTATGAAGCATGAAACTTTTTGACATGGCAAAAAACGATTACTTACCGTGTCCATGCCAAAGTTTTCTATGCAGCTCAAAATCCAACTAGAGTTACTCCCTATTGTTCGCCAATTGACGACATTCAAGATGTTTTTCTTTTTTCGAAGGGAAGGGAGATGGGTGGTGTGGGAACCACGGCTTATGAATTTTTAATGTTTATTTTTTTTAATTTGTTTTGAAGAATATCTGTTGTCTGTTGACTGCAAGAGGTTTAGCATTGTTGAAACGAGCGAGGGGACGGCATGGAAAGGCTACAGGTCAGCACGAGTAGCTCAGGAGCAATGTAGTATGCATTCTTATTACAGAGAGGTCCATAGGTGGAGAGGCTCGTGTCGACGAGTTTAAAGCTAGCTCGATGCAGTTGACCGCAAGTTGTAACAGGAGGCTGATGAGGTGAGCCTACATAATATTCGCGGCCAGGAATGAGGCCGGGGCTAGCTGCAGGCCAGTGTGGCTGAAATCAAAGCCATGATGCTGTATCTGGTCGCCTGGCGGGTAAGTGTTGTGTGTGTGAGCCAATCTAGGGGGTTGTGTGTGTGGCGGACAATGCTAGTGTAATGGGTTGGAGGCTGGAGCAAGGGTATCATGAGTCGGGGACTGTGTGACTAGGTATGTGTGTGTGATGGCATGGGGTCCGGCAAGCGAAGCAGGGGGAGTGGGACATGCAGATGGCGACGACCACGGGCCCTGGAGCATGTGCTGTGTGTGTGTGTGTGAGATTTTTATTTTAACGCCACAAGCGGGTGCGCACTCTGCGGAACATGCAACAAGATTAGGTGCACCTGCAATTTCTGTGGGTTGATTCTCGGGCTGTTGCAAGTGGCTAGGGTGGGCCAGGGACAACGAGTGTGTGTGGGGTCTACGAGTCAAGGCGGGGTGGGGTCGCGAGCAAGGCTGCAGAGTCGTGTGTGTGCGCCAACCAGCGCCAGTAGGTATTAATGGCTTGTGTGCCTCGTGGGCCAAGTCAGGCAGCTAGTGCGTAGCGTAGGTCAATGCAGCAACGTGTAGGAGAACGAGGCCAGCAACGCGTAGGAATCTCGGTAGCGTAGGAGAACGGGGCCAGCATAGGATGCGTAGGAGAACTAGGCGCTGCATTGAACGTGTAGGACGTCAAGCTGGGAGTAGGATGTCAAGCCGGGAGCGTAGTATGTGCGCGTAGGAGGACTCGGGCCAGTGTGAATCATGGCGCAACTGCAGCCGGGCGGCCAGCCTTAAGTCAATGCGGCGAGATAAGGGAGACAGGTGAGTTTTTTTTGTTTTATTTTATTTTATTTTATATTTTATTTTTTTAAATAAAAATTAAAAAAACCAAAAAGTAATAAAAATCACACCAATAAATTAAAAAAACAGACATAAATAAAAAAATTAATACAAAAACACACAAAAAATACATTAAAGATTTCAAAAATCATACAAAAATTCAACAAGGCTCACAAAAAATTCAAAAGCTCACAAAATAAATTAATAAAATACACAAATAATCAAAAACACTTTCAAGAACACAAAAATGAACACAAATAATAAATAAAAAACACAAAAAATTCTAAAAAACACTCAAAAAATCAAAACATGCACAAAATTACTAAAAAACAAAAAAAATATAAAAACACACAAAAATAATTCTAAAAAAACAAAAAAAATCACAAAACACAAAAAAATAAAAACACAGAAAAATAATAAAATACACAAATATAAATTAAAAAAATCAAATCTTATCAAACAAAAAACCTAAAAATGTAAAAAAATTTAACACGCAAAAACACTCAAAAAACAATTTTTTTTTTGCCCCGACACTCCACAATTCACCCGAATTAAGCGATTTATCAAATTTTTGAGTATAATTAGCACATATGAGTAAAAATTAGCAAAAATTACCAGAAAATTCTTAAAAATTCTAGATCAACCGACTGACCTAAATGTTCACAATCAAGCAATTGAAACACTGAAATTGATCACTTACTTAATCAAAATCGCACAAAACATCATTCTTTAAGCACACAAATCGTCTCGAAACTACGCTTAAATGACCACAAAAATCACCGTCTCTTGCACGATGACTAATCGCACTCTAAACAGCATTTTGCATCAATTAAACATCAATTCGAGCATCCAAATCTCAAATTTAATCAATCATTAACACGCTTTCTGCATCAAATCATGCACATAAGCATACATAACCAAATTTGACCGAATTTCGACACCATTTCGGCATCACAACGGAATTAGAAAAACATAACCATAACTCATTGACAACCATAAGCAATCACATGCTTCTCATAAGCCAATTGGACTCCAAAACAGCCCCAAATTACCCCAAATTAGGCACTTCCGCCTACACTCAAGCGGGCATAAACCGCACCTAGTTTTGCATTTGATGAATGCACTTGGTTCATGAACCAAACCTGCACATAAAATCAAAAAATTAGCATTAATTTTAGCACCTTAATTAGCCACAAACTCAACGAGGTTAAGCACTTGATTAGTGCCCAACACACTAGTGTGTGTGTGTGTGTGTGTGTGTGTGTCGATCCCGTAAAATCACCTACACACAACCAACACAAAAATCAATGTGTAGCATCGTTTAGCATGAATGTAAACACATAATCATCATGAAAATGCATCAAATAATCAATACAATTCAGCACTTTGCAAAATGCCAAAATAATTAGTGAAAAATTTGTGAATGAAATTAGTGAAAATTAGTGATTAATAGGTGATTTTGGCTACGATTTGCGCACAAATGGAGTAGGATATGAGTGTGTGGATAACATTGAAAGTAGCGGAATCAAGATGAGTGTAGTGAGCATTTCTTTAAAAGAATTTATCATGAGCATAAGGGAGGTAGCAAAACAATCATATTACCTAGTTAGCTTGGCATGAACAATACTTGTAAAAGAGAGGGAGGGTTAGAGAAATTGACAACAGTTGAGAGACTTGGTACAATACATGCTTTGTGTTCCTTGAGACCTTGTTGGTGCAATGAAGATGGTAAGCTTCATGTACCAAGATTATGCCTGTAATTACCTTGCAAAAACATTAGCTTGTCCACAAACTCAATCCCAAGACCTCAAAAACCTTCAAAGGTGGAGAGAGCTAGCAGGGAGTGAGGGAAGGGAAGAGGAAGAAGAAGTAGCATACGAGAAAGAAGTAGTTTCCTCTTGTCACATAAAATCTAATATCTAACTAGGAAAAATTATTTTCTCATATTAAACTAATCATTTAATGTGGGAGAATAGACGGGGACAAGGGCTAGAATATAGACATGTGCTTATGGGTCCACCTCAACACGGGGCCAAAGGTAAAAGGGTCCAAACTTAGAGATGATCTGTCAAAGAGCAAGGATACCTAATGGAGCTTAGAGACCTTAGGGTTAGCTTCATTAAAGACCTCCAATGTCTAGTGTTAAAAGTCCTTTGACCTTAGGTAAAGCTAGGGTTGAGCTTGAGGTGGGAACCCTGTCCAAGCTTGAGGTGCTTGTCGTGCTTGCTGACTAAGATATTTGAGGTGCTTGTCGTACTTGCTGACTAAGATGCTTGAGGTGCTTGTCATGCTTGCTGACTAAGATGCTTGAGGTACTTGTCGTGCTTGCCGACTAGGGAGCTTGAGGTGCTTGTGGGAACACTACCCAAGCTTGAGGTGCTTTGTCGTGCTTGCTGACTAAGATGCTTGTGTTCCAAAAGTCAACAAAATCCCTATAAAGGAGGGGGTGAGCCCTAAAGCTAGGAGGATGAGAGAGAACACACACACACACACACACACACACACACACACACACACACACACACACACACACACACACACACACACACACACACACACACACACACACACACACACACACACACACACACAAGGCAAGCCCAAGCCTGAAGAGGCAGCAAGGACACATGTCAAGCCCCTACCCATGTTGCCCTCAAGGTGTGCCTGAATCCTAAAGGGGTCCAATGAGCATTTAGATTAATTAAATAATTATCTAAGTGTAATGGAATTGGCCTATTTAACTTGAGAGTAGCGGAAATTAATGAGAGTACTTTTGAGAAATAACTTTGTGAGCATAACGGGTGAACATATTTGAAGATGACAACATAATCATAGCAATTAGTTAACTTGGCATGAAAAATTCTTTTGCAAGAGAGAGAATTTAGAGAACATGACAACAGTTGAGGACCGGATTTATGTGGAGCCTGTCCCCCCTCTAATAGGCATTTGTATTATGATTTCTCCCATGAAGGGAGACTTGTTACAATACAGTCTTTGTGTTCCTTGTGACCTAGGTGATGCAATGAAGATGGAAGGATTCATGCATCACAAACATAACATAAACTTGAAGAAAGATTTAACTATCCCAAGCCTCAATCCCAAGACCTCAAACACCTTCGAAGGTGGAGAGAGCTAGCAGGGAATGAGGGTAGGGAAGAGGAAGAAGAAACGTTTCGTAGGAGAAAGAATTAGTTCCTCACTTATCATACTCTTGTTGCTAGCATACATAATAGCATAGTAATGAAGAAGAAGGAGATGGCAAGCTTAAGCATTGAAGCATGGCTCTTGGTTGGATTTGCACTCCATAGCCAAGAGTGTTGGTGTAGGCTCTCAACCTCTACTTGCTTGGAGAGGGAGCTCTTGCACTTTGCATAGCACACAATGAGAGTGCTTGTGAGTGTGTGTGGGTGAGTATACCCCTCAAGCAAGCCCCCTCTTTGCTAGGTCGACCCCCCCTTCTAGCTCATAAATGAAGCTCATTGGCTCTTGCCAAGCCTAGCCAATCACAAGCTTGGGCCATTTCTAGCATTAGGTGTAGGCTTGGGACAAGTGTCCCCCTTTCCCCTTTGAGAGAGAGAGAGGACTTGATAAATGCAAAAACAATTAGATAATTCAAGTAATTTATCATTGGACCCCTTTGAAGCCTAGCCAATAGGCTTCAAGAAACACATGAAGGTAACATGGGTAGGGACCTGACATGTGTCCTTGCTGCCTCTTCAAGCTGGGGCTTCCCTTGTGAGTGTGAGTGTGTGTTCTCTCTCTAATCCCTAGGAAAAGGGCTCGCCCCCCCTTTTGTAGGGATGCTTTTGACTTTAGGAGCTCAAGCACCTTAGTCATCAAGCATGACAAAGCACTTGGACTAGGGGGTATTCCCACAAGCATCTCAGGCAAGCATGTCAAGGCACCTCAAGCACCTTAATCAAGCTGCAAGTCAAGCACCGCAAGCACCTCAAGCATGGAGTAAGTCAAGCACCTCAAGCACCTTAATCAAGCACCTCAAGCACGACAAGCACCTCAAGCAGGTCAAGCACCTCGAGCTTGGGCCGGGTTCCCACCTCAAGCTCAGCCCTAGCTTACCTAAGGTACCTAAGGTCAAAGGACTTTTACACATTATTAGAGGTCTTCAATGAAGCTAAACCTAAGGTCTTATGCTCCATTGTTTAGCCTTGCTCTTTGATAGACCATCTCCCATTTGGGCCCCTTTACCATTGGACCTGTGTTGAGATAGATATATAAGCACATATCTATATCTTAACACTTGTTCCCATTTATTCTCCCACATTAAGTGATCAATTTAATATGAGAAAATCATTTGGGTTGGTTAGATATTAGATTTTATGACACTAAGCAATTATCAAGCCTCTCTCCCTGAAAGGGTAAAGAAGGACACTTGTCTAAAACCTACCCTTGTTTCTTGATATGCCTCTTGCATATGATTGGCTAGGCCTGGAGGGGTCCAATGAGCTTCAAGCATGAGATACTACAAGGGGGGGGGTCTACCAAAGCAAGCAAGGGGTGTGCGTGGGGGGTATACTCCCTCACACTCTCTCTCATTTTCTCTTATTCTTCACTTGGTGAATTGGAAGAACTCCATTTCCTTCTCCAAGCTGGTTGAGAAGTTGAGAGCCTACACCAAAAACTCTTAGCTATGGATGCAAATCCAACCAAGAGCCAAGCTCAAAAGCATGCTAACATTTTCTCCATCTCAATTATGTAAGCTAAGCAATGCTAGTATGAGGGATGATATGCAAGGGGATTAATGCTTTCTTGTAGAAATACTTCTCCTTCTCTACTCTTCCTCGATCCATGCCAGCTCTAGTCACCTTTGAAGGTGTTTGAGGTCTTGGGACAGAGGCTTGGGATATTTCAAGTTCATTTCAAGATTGCTAAGTTTTATTAGTGCAAAATCTTGGTGTATGAAGCTTCCATCTTCATAGCACCAAAGAGGGTCTCAAGGAACACAATATTTGTATTGTACCAAGTCTCTCTTGATGGGAGAATTTATAATACAAAAGCCTTTTGGAGGGGGGGACCGACTCCAAGAAAATCCGGTCCTCAAATGTTGTCAATGTCTCTAATTTTCTCTCTTTTTCAAGTTATTACTCATGTCATGCTAGCTAGGAAATGTGTTTAATATTGCTCTCTCCATTCAAGCACTCTCTCTACCTACAAGAAGGAATTTCCTTAATGAAATGCTCACTATGTTATTATCTTTCAGCTACAATCTAAGTTAATAGGCCAATTACATTACATTGGTATCATAGCATTTGGTTTCTCTTTTCTTGTTTAAGAAGAGAGGTCCTTAAGTAGTCTATTAATGGTTGATTTTGTTAATTATATTAGGGTAAGTGGGACTGGGTTCTAATATCAGATTTGTTGAGCCCACTATGTGGGATGTGGTGCACACCTCGGGAGCTTTGGTTTTAATAATGGGGTCTTTTTCGACTTTCCTATGGCTTTACCATTATTGAGCCATAATAAGTCTGAAAGGAGCTATCCCTCAACAATTCTGCAATATTAGACCCACTACACTACTCTTTATAATTAACCAATTTGAGCCGTGGGTATAGATGCTTAAGTGCTGATTTGCAAACACTAAGAGGAGTAGAAAATAAGGTTTTGAATTACCAAAGAATACACTAAGTAAACACACAAATTTTGTTAACACGGTTAAAAATAATGAAGAGAGTAAGATTGATCTTGATAACTTTGATTTTTCACATGAAGGTGCTAATGATGATGCCCCCATGCTTGTCAATTATCTTGTTATTAGGTTGCAACAAGCTATGGGAAACCCTGCTTTGCCAAAGTTACTCAACAACTTGATGCTTATGGGATTTCCTTTTCTCTACAAGAGGAGATAGAGCTTAGGAGGCCTCTTGATGAGATCGCAAAAGAAGACTCTCTCCCATACAAGAGGAGGAATCCAAAGAACGAGAAAGCAATGAATCCCTAAGTTCCTTTGAAGGTGTGGCTCCACGAAGACGACACTCTAGGCGGTTCGCCAACTCCTTCCAAGAGGAAACGGTCAACCCACAGTCCTTCTCCTTGTCACTCCAAAAGGAAAGAGAGGAAACAAAGGAAGAAAAGGGCAAGAGGTCACCCTCTTCTCCTTCTTCTTCACCTTCCTCCTCTTTTGATGAAAGTTATGGATATTCTCCTAGAGAATATAAGAGGGGAGGACATCGCAAATCTTACCCTACATGGCGAAGGTCACAAAAGCTCAAGAAGCTCAAAGAGGGAGGAAAGAGTATCTCTTTTCTCACCTATGATGGTAGCTTTGGTGCTACCAACAAAGTATTGGCCTTCATCCAACAATTTGATTCGGCCTTTGGAGACGAGGACATCATGGAGTCCTCCAAGCTACACCATGTAGCTATGCACTTCCAAAAATTGGCTCGTCAATGGGGTGAGCTAGCCTTCGTGGCAACGACAAAGCCCCAAAGACATGGAAAACTCTATGAGTTTCCATCATGAAGCAATTCCTTGCAAGAGATGCAAAGAACAAAGTGCTTACTGAATGGCAGAGTTTGAAGCTTCTCTCCCATGAGTCTATCCACATATATGTAGAAAAGTTTTGGGATTTACATCTCAAGGCTACTGTCTTTCAAAAGATAGAATTCACCA
Organism: Adiantum capillus-veneris; assembly: GCF_014529385.1. NCBI lineage: Eukaryota > Viridiplantae > Streptophyta > Polypodiopsida > Polypodiales > Pteridaceae > Adiantum > Adiantum capillus-veneris. The sequence continues at coordinate 110,502,544 of NC_140959.1, forward strand.
AGAAAAAGCAACAATTCTGTGCGGGATTACCTAAAGAGATGGCCGAGTACGTCAACTCCCAATGTCTTGGTTCTATCACCGAAGTAATTCACCACACCATGGTTGCTTCACGCATCAATTTCCAACAAGGGGCTAGACAAAATGTCAAGCCCATGGAAAAGAAAGACAAAATTGATGCAAAGGGGAAAGCCAATGCCCAAAATTATCCCCAAGTCAATTTCAACAACAGCAACAACAACAACAATCGTTCCAAGGAGAAGGGAGTTTACAAAGGTAAAAGAAAATTCTTTTTTGAAGAGCTTGAAGCTTTTCGCAAGGACCACAAATGTTTTAAGTGTGGGGAGAAAGGAAATGGCTATCATTATTTCCTAAGAGAAATGCCTGCAATGAGACTCCTAGAGCTTCCACTGTCAAAGCTCCCAAAGAGGATACTCATTGCAAAGGATCACCTCTCTCCTATGCTTGGGGAAAGGTAAGGTAACATGATGCCTTCATGTTGTTTGACCCTGGCTCTACTCACAACTTCATATCAACAGAGTTGGCCACCAAGTTGGGCATTCAAGCTTTTGAGATGGGAGGTACTATAATGATCAGCACCGCTTTCAAGGGACATCAAGCCTCCGTCACTCCCTTGATTGGGAAGTTGAGGCTTCATGTCCAAAGCTATGTCGACAAAGAAGACTTTTTCATCTCTCCTCTCCAACATGAGGATGATATCCTAGGGGCACCATGATTCAACTGCATGGCTGCCAACATGAATTTCCCTAAAAGGAGAATCTACTTCACCTACAGGGAAAAGAACATGTATATAGATGCTAGTGAGTTTGGCCGTACTATACCACTTGTAAATCCTCCTGCTCTCGATAAATCAATGAGGAGCTCAGTTTCTACGTACATGATTTTTGTCAAAGAGTCCCTAAAAGGTCCTAATGTTTCATAAAATGTAGATGGTAGGAATCCAGAAGAGTTAGATTTGTCTAATTTTCTAAAAGGATTCCAAGATGTGTTCATTGATGATATCCATATGGACCGACCTCCAAAACGAGGGGATGATAACTACAAGAATTGGTAGACAAAGGGATGGTGAGGCCTAGCTCCTCTCCCTTTTGTTCTCCAGTCCTTTTAGTGCAAAAGAAAAATGGTACATACCGCATGTGTGTGGACTATCAAGCACTAAACTATATCACTATCAAAAATAGATTTCCCGTGCCTGTGGTAGAACATCTACTTGATAAGCTACAGGGCTCTACCTACTTCAATAGGATTGACCTTAAAACTCGGTATCATCAAATAAGGATAGCGGGTGAAGATATCTTAAAGACCACTTTTCATACAACGTTTGGTCTTTATGAATATCTAGTCATGCTGACGGACGCAAAGCGGACCCCAAACCCCGACGGCCTCTAAAACGACGGGGGCCGAATGGCACGCCTCGAGACTGCCACGGTAAAGTGAACAGGGGGCACCACCTAGCTTTGAGCGGCTAGGACACAAACCACGATGATATGAACACCGCGAACTTACACACCGAGAGAGAGAGAGAGAGAGAGAGAGAGAGAGAGAGAGAGAGAGAGAGAGAGAGAGAGAGAGAGAGAGAGAGAGAGGTTCTACTACCGCAGTCTGTGAGAAGGAGAGAGAGGGAATTTTTGCTTGCACGGCCTGAGTGTCCGAGTGGGAGAGAGAGGGTGGTCTGCACTGGGATGAGAGAGAGAGATTGTGAGGGAGAGGAAGGGGTGAGGTGTGTGAATGAGAGAGAGAGAGAGAGAGAGAGAGAGAGAGAGAGAGAGAGAGAGAGAGAGAGAGAGAGAGAGAGAGAGAGAGAGAGAGAGTGAGGGAATAGAGGGAGGAGGGCCGCGCCTTGTGGGCCGCCCGACAAGAGAGTGAAGGAAGGGGGAGGGGGGGGTTTGGCAATGGAGTGGGGTAGGGGAGATGTGTGGGTGAGAGAGAGGGGGGGGGGGGTCTACTGTCTTGCATGGGAGCTTGAGGACGAGAGGAGGGAAGCAAGTCAATGGGTGGGAGTGAGGGAATATATCAGCGGGCCAAGGGGGAGGGAATGAGGCCGAGGGGAGGGTGAGGCGAGCTTGTGGGGAAGAGGGGGGAGGGATCGGGGAAAGAATATTAGCGGGCCAGAGGGGGGGGGGGGGGGGTGTAAAGGGTGAGTGTAAGAATACAGGAGAGCGGAGGGGGGGGGGTTTCCATGCGGCTCACACAGAGGGAGCACGAGAGAGGGGTCGGGGGTGAGTGCTCAAAGCTTTCGCCTGGCCAGGGCGAGGGGGGGGGGGGGGGGGGGGGGGGGGTATGTAGGGAAAATGAGAGAATGAGAGAGAGAGAGAGAGAGAGAGAGAGAGAGAGAGAGAGAGGGTGTTATTTTATCCAATGCCCATCGGGGGGGGGGGAAGTTTTTTTCCCCTTTTTTTTCTTTGATTTTCGAAAGTCAGCTATCAATGCCTTTTGGCTTGACTAATGCACCAACCATGTTCAATCGATTAATGGAGAAAATATTTAGACCCTATTGCAAATTCACTAGAGTGTTCTTTGATGATATCATCATCTACTCCAAGTCATTGGAGGGGCACAAGCAACATCTCAAAGTGATTTTTCAAGCACTAAGAGAGAACAAGCTTTTTCTCAATAAAGCGAAAAGTGAATTAAGAGATTCAATAGTTAGGTCATATTATCTCTCAAGATGGTATCCAAACGGATCCATCAAAGTTAGAGGTAATAAAAACATGGCCTAATCCAAGGAATCTACATGAACTAAGAAGCTTTATCCGTATGTGTGAATGTAATGCAAGTGGCCTATTAACTTAGATTGTAGCGGAAAGAGAATTACATAGTGAGCGGTTCCCACCTCAAGCTCAACCCTAGCTTACCTAGGTCAAAGGAATTTTAATACTAACCATTGGAGGTCTTTAAAAAAGCTAACCCTAAGGTCTCTAAGCTCCATTAGCTAGCCTTGCTCTTTGACAAATCATCCCTCCTTTGGACCCCTTTACCTTTGGCCCCATGTTGAGATAGACCTGTAAGCACATGTCTATATTATAACCCTTGTTTTCGTCTATTCTCCCACATTAAATGATCAATTTAATATGAGAAAATCATTTGGGGTTGCTAGATATATGATTTTATGACATTACCTCTCTGTCAAAATCATAGTCGTCCTTGACTATGAGGTAGAAGAGATAAAGCCTTAGTCATTTAGTAAATGTTTCTTAGTGGGTAGAGGAGAAATCATTCCAAGATGGATGACTAATCCATTTGGTGCTTGGGAGACATAGCTGCCGCAAGCATGTCTGGTCTTTAGTCCATTTCATTCTCCCAAAGTAGAGTAACGAATCCTACTTGGTGTTTGAGAGACGTCGTCATCAGAAACATGATTGAAAGCATGCATACTATTTAATTTGTGCACAATAAAAAAAAGAACTCAATCTTATAACACAAAAGCATTTTTCTTTTAGAAAATATTTACATTTTCTTACTCTAGCATTGTAAGCATTGTCAAGGTGCATACTATCCTTAAGTTGGGTTCCTTGCATCCATCTAGCATCTTCAAAGGGATAGTTTTTAAATTTAATAAGATGTCGTCAGATAATACCATGTCTTAGTACGTTTACACAGAAGGTCTTCGACCTCACTCTAGACACAGAGAGATTCTCTCTCCTTCCCTCCTTTACAACATGCAGGTGGGTGGATGCATGAATAGGTGGCCCGGTTTTAACCGGTTGAAAGTTTCTTTTGGAGGCTTAAAATTTAGGGGGTATGAAACTGGTGTTATGGGCAAGAATTGTTTGAATTAAATATTCGTGTGGAGGATACAAAATTTTAAAAATCATGTGGAGGATTCAAAAACACGTGTGGAGCCCGCGTCAGAACGAATGTTCAGTCGAATGTTTTCATGACTGTGACTTCTCTGTATCTTTGTGCCTTTCTCCTTCTGCGCCTTTCTCAGCTCGCTCTACAGCCCCCTGTGCACGCTGCTTATCCTTCGCTATGGATAGCAACCTAAGAAAGAGCCCAAGGAATGCAGCCCGACAGGTCTCCCCACAAAGACCCGACATTATCCCACGAAGGTATGTCACCTCTCTCTGTCTCTCTCTGTGTTGTGTACAACGGACCTGTGTGTAGTAGAGTACTAAGGTGTGGATACATTGAGTAATGAGTATGGATTTATTCCTTTCAGAGACAGAAGTTACAGCCTCCTCCCAAAATCAGCCGCTTTGTTCACCCCAAGGATGTGGAGGTGCCATTAAAGGCATTCTGCACGACAAAGGAGGATTTTCACACGGAATATGGGTTAAGTCTTGAGGGGAAAGATGTTAGGAAGTTGACAGATGCAGATGTGCCCATATCCGACTGGATGAAAGTTTTCACGTGTCTTCCAGTGAAGGAGAAAAAAGTGCCGATAAAAACAGCAAGGCCGGATCACTACAAGGCACTCTACCAGCTCTACAAGCAGGTGTACCAATCCAAACCACCAAACTATCTGCTGGGAGTCAAGTTTGCACGCGGATATGTTTATTTCGTATGCACAGGTCCAGTAAAGTGGGCTGAGTTTGCATCTGAGGTGGTGAAGAATGTGACCAATGAAGGTCACTTAGATAGGAAAAGAGAACAATGGAAGTTAGAGACTTCCCAAGTATCCACAGGTACCCCAAGTGGTTCTGCCATCTTCTTAGTAAATACCCCATCCGGAAGTACACCAGTCGGAAGTGGACTTTTTGCGACCACTCAGTCTGCCTTTAGTGTTGAAGTATCCACTTCCTTGCAAGAACTTCTTGTTGAGGTTAGAAAATATCATGACAATGTATCAGCCGAGTGTCAGAAGGCTAAGGATTCAGTGGTCAAATCTGTTGCTGATGTGCACCGTTGCGAGGGTGCCCTTGACACCATCCGAAATGCACTTCCTTGATGATGCCAATGTACCAAAAGGCTTGCTTGACAGCCTCCAAGAAAAATTTGACCAAGCAAAAGCCACCCTACAGCAGGCACAGGTATGCTTTCAACTCCATCTGATTGTAGTATAATACATGCAAAGTACCATACGGTATGATTTTTCATACCGGTAGGATTATATCATATTCGGTAAGGATAGATGACAATACCGGTAGGATGTTATCATACCGGTAGGATTATACCCTACCGATATGATTACATCCTACCGGTATGATTATATCCTACCGGTAGGATGTTATCTTACCGGTAGGATTTAGGAGATAATCCTACCAGTATGATAACATCCTACTGGTATGGCTACATCCGACCAGTATGGTTAGATCCAACCGGTATGATAAAATCCAACCGGTTTGATGTTATGCTTCCGGTATACTATTATCCTACCGGTATGATGTTATCGGATGTTATCCTACCGGTATGATGTTACCGGATGTTATCCTACCGATATGATGTTATACTATCCAGTATAATAACATTATACCGGTGGGATAACATCATACCAGCAGGATGTAATCATACCAGTATGATAACATCATTATACCAATTTTCAAGCATTCATACCGATTTTATACCTGTTTGACATTATCTGATAACAGAGGTCTCTTGCCTACAGGAAGAATTATCCAAATGCTTGGACCGTGAGGAAACCTTTGGTCTCTATGTCATGTTTGTGACAGACATGATTAGTCAACCAATACTACCTGAAACCATAGTCTTGCTTGCACGAGTAACAACTCCTGGACATAGTGTTGTTCTCATTGATGTGTGCAATGCTTGTGGTGTAAGAATTCATGATCACAATCGCTCAAGCCATGTTGTTCTATTGCCTAGTTCACATGCATACCATGCATTCTGCTATGCTCACTTGGCTGAGAAAGGAAAGTGCATGCTTAAGGATTGCCTCAGAGTTATTTCTGCAGAAGACCAATCCCTTCTAAAGAAGAAGCCAGTTGAACCATGCCCAAAAACAGGTGAGAAAATTGTTTCAATGGGTAATCAGGTGGTTGATTTTTGTCTTCTCTGATGTTTTTTCAGAGTCAAGCTGCTTCAGAACTACTACCGGTAAAGACATAGGGAACGATGCAGTGACGCCTGCATACAAGACACCTCTGGAGGTATTTCTTGATGAAAATGTCCCTGGTAATGTTGAGAAACCTGTTTCGAAAACAACAAAAGAAGAACAAAACTTTGAGGTAAAGGAGCAGAGTACGACTGGTGCTGAAGAGAAAACCCAGAATGAGGAAGATGATGTGTTGCTAGACAGCGTGCGGGTGACAAGATCAAAGACCCCGAGAAAACGAGGCCAACGTGGCAAGAGTAAGTTTTTTCATTGATTATGGCTCTAATAAGTGATCTCTTGCTGCATAGCTTTCTAAAGCTGATGGTCGTGTAGATGTCAGGCTGGAGGGAAGTCCCGAGGAGACCCTTGCTCAGCATATAAGAAAGGCAAAAAGAAAAAAAATCGAGAAGACTGGAGATGAGAAGCCTGAAATGGAGCAAAAAAGCAAGGAAGAGGAAGAGACCCAGGGGTAGCCAGAAGAGGATATGGACATAGAAGACACTAAGGAGATGCAGAATACCGGCACAAGTTCTGACCCTAAACCCAGAGCCTGCAAAAGATTATAGTTTGCCCTCCCCATGTTTCTTTTTATGTAACCACTTCTGAAATTAATATAACTTTCTTTCCCATTCGACGTCTCTTTCATCTTGTGCCTAATTTTTGAACATTGTGTGTTTTTATTGTATGATTTCAATCTATAGATATGTCCTAATTGCATATTTAAATTTGAGTCTTGTGTAATTTTGCATCTGCAAATATGTTTTCAGTTGAAGAATGGCGCCTTGCAGATAGGTTCAGGGCTGACAAGCAGAATGGCAGGGCTGACATTCGTGCAATATGGAATTGCGTGTTGTCTCCTACAGTGCTCTTGTTTCCTCTATGGTATAGACTAATTAAAATAATCCCAATGATATGGCCAAGGCCACCACCTCCGTTGAGCGTCCAGCGTAGGGTTCTCATTTTGGACCTTAATGGATTACTGCTCAAGAAATTTGATGGAAAATATGGTGAATAATTGCCCCACTGGCCAGAAATGCGGTATGTTCTTGAAGGGGATACACAGTTTTGGGTAAGGCCCGATGCAGAAGTGTTTCTGAATTTTTGTTTCAGATGGTTCGAAGTGTGGATATGGAGCTGCTGCGAGTTTGAGAAGCTAAAACGCACGCTAGCGACAGTGTTCCCTGACCACCACAAAAGATTCAATAGAGTGGTAAGTCAGGCGCAGTGCACAAGGGCCCCTTTTAAATTGGGTGCGACAGATTTACCGGTGTTCCACAAGAATCTCGAAAATTTTCCTGACCTACCACCTGACACACTTATCTTTGATGATTCTGGATATAAGCTAATGTTTAATCCATTGGGGTCATTTCTTGTTTTTCCCGAGCTAGAAAAGCAGTCTAAAGAAGAGCGCGCCTGTTTTCTGTCAACCACTGTCATAAACTGGCTGGCACAATGGTTGTACTCTAAGGAAAGAATTGAGTATACAAAGAGGACTGTAATTTGTGCAGACGGACAACCTGACGACACCTATGTGCGTCGTTTTTATTGGAAATGGCAGATTGACTTTTTCAAGAAGAAAGGAACAGATTTTTTATATAAAAAGAAAGCTTCATAAAGTCTGTGAAGTGGGCGACTTTTGTCGATGTATTTTTTTGTTGATGGATGTAAATGGAGAATTACTCAGCCAAAAGGCTCAATCAATGTAACAGAATTCATGTATAATACATTTACAAGAAAGTTTCACAGAAATACGTTGTATTCTATATTTGAAGTATATTTCAAATAAAAGGAGAGAGTGAGAGAGAGTGTCTGATAACGGTATTATACTGGGCATGACTAGTATGATAAGAGAGAGAGAGAGAGAGAGAGAGAGAGAGAGAGAGAGAGAGAGAGAGAGAGAGAGAGAGAGAGAGAGAGAGAGAGAAAGAGAGAGATTCGGATACAAAGAAGTGACATGTATGATACCGGTATGATTCTTTCAAGTGACTGGTATGATACAGGTATGATACTGAGAAGTGACCGGTATGATATTGAGAAGTGACACGAGAGAGAGAGAGAGAGAGAGAGAGAGAGAGAGAGAGAGAGAGAGAGAGAGAGAGAGAGAGAGAGAGAGAGAGAGAGAGAGAGAGAGAGAGAGAGAGAGAGAGAGAGAGAGAGAGAGAGAGAGTCTTATACTGAGAAGTGACTGGTATGATACCGGTATGATACTGTGAAGTGACTAATATGATACCGGTATGATACTGAGGAGTGACCGGTATGATACTTAGCAGTGACAGAGAGAGGGAGAGGGACTGGTATGATATCGGTATGATACTGTGGAGTGACCGATATGATACTGAGACGTTACACACACACACACACACACACACACACACACACACACACACACACACACACACACACACACACACACACACAGAGAGAGAGAGAGAGAGAGAGAGAGGAGAGAGAGAGAGAGAGAGAGAGAGAGAGAGAGAGAGAGAGAGAGAGAGAGAGAGAGAGAGAGAGAGGGAGGGACTGGTATGATACCGGTATGATACTGAGGAGTTACTGGTATGATACCGGTATGATACTGAGAAGTGACTGGTATGATACTGAGAAATGACAAAGAGAGGATACTGAGAAATGATAGAGAGAGAGAGAGAGAGAGAGAGAGAGAGAGAGAGAGAGAGAGAGAGAGAGAGAGAGAGAGAGAGAAAGACAGAGGAACTTGTATAATACCGGTATCATATCAGTCACTCCTCAGTATCATACCGGTACGATACTGAGAAATGACTGGTATGATGTTTAGAAATGAGAGAGAGAGAGAGAGAGAGAGAGAGAGAGAGAGAGAGAGAGAGAGAGAGAGAGAGAGAGAGAGAGAGAGAGAGAGAGAGAGAGAGAGAGAGAGAGAGAGAGAGAATGTGTGATACTGGGAAATGACTGGTATGATACTGTATCATACCGGTATGATACTGGGAATTGACTGGTATGATATTGAGAAATGACTGGTATGATACAGAAATGATACTGAGAAGTGACAAAGAGAGAGAGAGAGAGAGAGAGAGAGAGAGAGAGAGAGAGAGAGAGAGAGGAAAGAGGGAGACAGTTCAGTTTACAGTAATAGGCAGATATACACAAAATTATGCATTATGCATTTCTTAAGATGGTTACAGCTCAAAAGGCATACTATTGTAGATAGACTCACTGACATCAAGTGATATTGTATATAGTTTTGAGTTGCTGGGATGGGGTATCATGGGGATTTTGATTGCCTGAACAAGATGTGAATATATTAACACCTTTGGCTTTTTGTCCAAAATCTCGTAGGTCTGCTCATTTATCATATGATAGTAAAAATCTTTGATAGCATAGGATCCTTGCCCAATGATATTGCCCCAGTCATCTTCAGCGTCTGAATGAAACTCTTGAATAGCTGCAGTGCATTTCACTATATAGAAATCCACTTTTTCTTCATTGTCATTTGGTGCGGGAACAACAAAATTATCACCAACAATAAGAGCTTGACTGAGGGTGTCATAGTGTCCTTCATATGCTGCATCCTCATTTATTTCGTCGTCATCGTCTTCCCCTTCTTCTGTAGGCTCCAAAATAAGGTATGTCCAGAAAGGAACGTGTGACTTGCTCACACATCTCCTCCACTTTTCCTGTTTACATGCACTACAGAAACAAGACAGTGAACGTGTTCTCAAAGCAGTTGTATCATGCTCTGAATATGCAGAAACAAAGTGCATTGAGCGGGTATTTTTTACAGCCTTCACATCCCAATTTTTTCCCCTTTCAACATCTCCCAATTCAATCACCCAAAAAATCCTGCTTACATAACAGGCCTGGGATGCATAGGTGGCTGTAGCACCATCTGACAAGGTCCGTCTCAATAATGCCACAACATCTGTAGCACAATCTATCTTTGGGCAGTTTGGCTGCAATTGGTATTGAGTTAAAGACCTTTTTATCACTGCTCCCGCACCGTCGTGTTCTCCCTTACCATGTCCACATCCAAAAAAGTTCCAAGACATTTTCCATCCTGTAAAAACATTGTATTTGCAATTTATTCGATGGATAGAAGAAGATTAATATACTCTTGGCACGATAAAATTACCAAAAAAAACACATATTATAATATTACTGATGTTAGACAAGCATTTTATTACAACTTTAATGCCACTATGATAGGTCTCTATATTAAAACCACCTTCAGATAATGTTTGTTAGAACATGGTATACCTGGCAAGGAAATAGAATGGTCTTCTTGCTTTGAATTGTGAAGCTGCTCCATCAGACCATACCCAATGACATTTTATATTTAGACCAAATTGCTTTAGCCATTCCGCATGTTTCAGAAAACAATGTTGAACAAAATGTGTGTCATGTTGCTTGTTATCTGAAATGAAGAAGTGAATTGTCTTGTGGATGTCACCTGCATAATATAGAAATCAGAAATTATTGAAGGCTTAATACAAAAGAAATAATACTGATCTAGGGTGATGTCGTTACCTGCAATTCGGAAATATGTTTTGTGCACAAAAATAGTTACTTGATTTGAATACCAGTGCATGGACTGAATCTCATTTTGTTCTTTGAAACTATAATTTTCAGCAAAGTCAACAACTGACACAACAACATCTTCTGGAAAGCTTTGTATACATTCCTTATATTGTTCTGCTTGCCATCTATACACAAAATTATGCATTATGTATTTCTTAAGATGGTCTTTGAACATGACTGAGAGATCCTGGCATGATATTTCCTTATGCGACAAGACTTTCCTTTTCTTCTTCAGACCGTCACGCGCAATTCCTACTTCTAGGTCCTCAAAAATCTTCACCACAATATTTTTAGCGATAAATGCAGCCTCTGCAGCACAAAAGTCTAACTTATCCGGGCCACACCTTTTACATTGACCACTCAAGCAGGCAAGGGCATGGAAGGTGGACGTATCTGATTTAGGACACAATATAGAGTCCAATAAGGCAGTTACACTCTTGATAGGGTTTTTAAAATTTACTGGATATGTAAACCACTATTTTCCTTTCAAACAGATATGTTTTTTACCTATCTGACATGACAAACAGTACACGTGAACACTTAACCACTATGTATACCAGTGAGAAATAGGTGTTAAAAGATTTTTACTGGTTATGTAAACCAGTTTTTTACCTAACCAGTTTATACATATCATACGCGTGTGAAAGTATGCGTCTGCAAACGTATGTTTCAATAAACATACGCGTATGATAAAAACTATGTTTCCATTTATATTCTCCTCACATCCAATATTTATCTACTCTTAGTCTAGGATCAAATACAAATTCCCCTTATTTCCATTTATAACTTCCTTCATATCCGATTTCATATCTACTCTTATCAACCCATTTATAGAGAATATAGGTCATGAATGCAAATATTAGAAAACAAAAATGGATATAGTGAAGCAAGTTATTACCTGAGATTGTTCAAGAAGATGCACAGGATGTTTGACATATGAATTTCTTCCAATACGCTTTCTGCACACATCCTTCTTAGTGGGTGAAACACGAGTGTTATACATCCAAAAAGAGAAGATCAATTCTTTCTCATCAGGTGTTATGAAGCCACGATCCATGGGCTGTCGAGCACACAAAGATATTGGCAAATTGCCATCACCTGCTGCCCTCAACCGATTCTTTGCAGCTATGAAGTTCCTCTTGTGCAAATTTAGCAACTTAGATGCATCTGAAACATTCACTTTTGAGGTAGATGTACACTCAACATTCATAAGCATTGTGGTGATGAACCTTTTAAGAAAGAGCTCCTGTCCGCTCTTGGGTAATTTGATTGCATCTATTGTGTTGCGTATGGCTTCAACGAAGGTTGTTTGTGCCCTGGGCATTTCAAGGTCTCCAAGAGAAGGATGATTGACAAACTTGCACAAAATATATGAGCGTGATGCAACATCGAGGGCCTTTGTACGCCGATTGAAGAGCATAACAAGTTCATTGCAAAGTCTTTGACGCTTTGCATCATCAGCACCCTTTTGATCATTATCTTCCTCACGTGCTACCTGCTCAAGCTTGTTCTTAGCATGCTGCTCCCTCTTTCTCCTAGCATGATATTCCTTGACCGCATCAACAGCATACCTAGCACATAGTTCACAGTGAGGCTGAGAGCAGTCACATACAGTGTGAGATTCTTGCTCCATGCTAGAGAGGGAGAGATTGAGCGAGGTGATAGGCCTACAGAGAGCAAGAGCAGTATATGACAGCAATAGATGTGTAATAGGCCTACAAAGTAAAACAGCAATCTGTGCTCCTACACAGAGAGTTAGAGAGAGACAGGAAAACGAGAGAGCGGGAAGACAAAGAGCTGGCTGACGTGCATAGTTAAGAGCTACAGAGCCGTCTTCTATATTTGAAAAAGAGACGTGGAAATAGTAATGGTGTAAAGAGCTGGCTGACGTGCATAGTTAAGAGGTACAGAGCCGTCTTCTATATTTAACAAAAAGCTGCGGAAATTCTATATTTAATTAAAAATCTGTTCAAAAGAATATATCGAATTGAACTAATAGAGATGGTTTTATGTATCGGTTTTAAAACCTCTGTCCGGGACAAGGTTTTTGGTCCACCTATTCGTGCATCCACCCAGGACCTCTTCTCCATGCACTCTTGGCAGCCTGCCCTTACTCTCTCGTCGGTAGCTTGGTAACACTAGGCATGGTAGCAAACACCCCCTCTTTATCTCATCAGTGCATGCTCTCAAACACATCCCCTCCCTGCATCCTCCTACTCGGCCTTCTCCCTTGAACCCGGCACAGCCAGCCAAGGTTACCCCCAATCGACACCTTCTCTCGATGCAATACCTGCTCATCAGTTTGTAGATAAAACCCATTAAATTACCCTTTTTTCGATTTAAACAAAACCTCTTTAAGGCCCCATACACACACACGCAACTCCGGATTTGCGACAGAATGGTGGCCCTCACTCGTCTCTTCGCTCTCACAGCAAGCCTCTCTCTCTCTCTCTCTCGTAATCTCTCTCTTTGATTTTTCGTTAGAGAAAGATACTCTCTCTCTCTCTCTCTCTCTCTCTTTTGGCTACAGAGAGGTACTCTCCCTCTCTCGATTCAAGTGGAGTATACACACACACACACAATCGCATATACATCTTCTCTCAATGCAGCGATGCTCACATCATGCTCTTATGGACAACATCTCATGCATAACGACAACACTACATGCAGATGATGGCACTTCGTGTCAATCCTTGCCAAACCAAATATGCATCAGGGCGTAGCAAAAACAATTTCTTAGTGATTCAATCACCCAAACTGCATCTCTGTGATTTCATTTTCTTGGTCTTCAAACTCCATATATCCATAATGGAATGTTCTTTAGCATCTGATTAGTAGCTTTGAAACAATGTTTTCTCGGCTTGTCATTAGCAGTTCTTCTACTCTTTATACCTGCAAAACATCCGCCATGGTTGATCAAGCGCGCATATCATCGTCAAGTAGCAGATACAATCATAGAATCATTCATTTTTAGTGAAGATTGCTCATGCAACCGTACTCCCCGAGGCTCAAAAAAAAGTCCAATAGTGGCGTCCTACGGGGAAAACAAGCCTGCTAGTGTGAACCTAGAATTTTCAGTTAGACTGGTGCCTTATCCATTGGGCTTTCTTTTCCTTTTCCATTTAAATTTTACCCTTTTTCTATTATTTTCTCTCTTCCCTTGATCTTGCCATAACCCCCTTGGATGGGAAACAATCTCACTCTCTGGCACATGTGGTACCCAATGTCGAGTAGGTAAACTGGTAACTCCAAAAGAAGGTGACTCATTAGCTTGCAAAGGTGTTGGGGTGAGGGATGGTACTGCAATAGGAACAACACGAGCACATGTCATAGCATTCAAACAAACCTCTCTTTGGTAGCGCTCAGCTTCCAAGGTTACCCCTCCATTGGACTGCTAGGTCGGTAGCTTCAAAGGACTCCCCCACAACCCTAGCTCGTGCATACGTATCCTCAAGTGTATTTGGATTTGACAACCTCACATGGAGTTGTTTGTCCCTCAAAATGCCCTTAAGAAACATTCCAATAAAACCCTCTCATCAAAACAATAGGGATCACAATGCTTCTTCTTGAATGTTTAAAAACGACCAACATACTCAACAATTGATTCACTCTCCCCTTGCAAAAAGTTTAACAATTTCCCAAAGGCTAAACTAGAGGCAAAATAGGGGAAAATCTAGCAACAAAAGCTCTACCCATGCCATCCCAAGTCTGCATCAAATTGGAGAATGTCGCATCATACTATGGTACCATGCCTAGCTACACCAGTCAAAAAGGCAAGAAAGAACCGCATAAGGTCATCAGGCTTGTCATAACCCTCAATCCAACAAGCTTGCACAAATTGCAATAAATGAGAATCAGTTGTATCAGCTCCAACTCCATCATAGGGTGTCAACTTGACAATCCATTGATCAATAGGTCTCTCCCTAGCTTGGAGAACAATAGGAGGAGGATCAAGATGCTCTTTCTTAAGAACAATAAATGAGAATCACCTGTATCAGCTCCAACTCCATCATAGGGTGTCAACTTGACAATCCATTGATCAATAGGTCTCTCCCTAGCTTGGAGAACAATAGGAGGAGGATCAAGATGCTCTTTCTTAAGAACAATTTCAATAATATCCATATCATCATCAGAAACATCAAGGGAACTAGAACTAGAAGCATCAAGCACATCCTCAACAAGAACATTTTCTTCATAGACATGAGCGTCAACTAATGGCTTAATTATAGGCACAAGCGCCACCCTTTCTAAAGGCTGCATCACATCATCAATATGGTCAAAAGAAGCGATAAACTCCCCATACAACATCTCTTCAACTAGGGAGGGAGGGTGGGTGGGTGGGTGGGAAAGACCAAGAGGTAGGTCAACATTCTCCTCCTCAAGAAGACATTGGCTAGAAGTGGCATCCTCAACTAAATTGGCTAAAAAGACATCCCAAATGCACTCATCATTAAGAGTCGCATTCTCTCTCATCACATCGCTTGAAGCAATATCCTCAAGGAAAATACCCTCATCTTCATCCACTTCATTGATCAAATGGCCTAAAAATTCATCCCAAATTCTATAAAAACCTACAGGCTCACCAACATCATCATCAATGCTCAAGGTCTGGGTGGCAACAGACGTTAAAATAACCCCTTTTTTGGAATCCTCCCTCCTGGATATGCAAGCATCCCAAATGGTTGCGAGGAAAGAAACCATCCTAAAAGGCAGGTATACCCAAAAAGAAAAAACAAGCTCCATCTCTGGGAATCGTGGGTACTTCCCTCAAGCAAAAACGCTAGAAGCAGGGTCCCACTGGCCGTGCCACTGATGGATATTTTTCTAGGCATGGGCCATGGAGCAGACCCAGACAAAGAAAAACCAAGCAAAGATAATCCTCAAACCCCCAACCCAAACCCACCAACAAGAGACTATGGTTGGAGATGTGCTACTAAGATCTGCTGCCAAGGAATGTGCAGTGCAGTCTCAATGACATACCATAGCACTAATTATCCACAAACAAAGTGATCACTTCACCATCCATCAGAAGAGAGAAAGAGAGAACAATTTTGTATTTATTTCCAAATGGAGAGAAAAAAACGAGAAGAGCACGAGACACTGTGAGAATTATCGTGCAGTTTGATTATTAGAATATTATTTTTACAGCATTTTAACAAAAACTTATCTTTCGTCTTCAAAAACTTTTGTCGAGGAACTTTTCATAGGCTCCAAACTTTGAATGATGGCAACTGTGGCTTACAGCCTATAGGGCAATGCAACAAGGCATAGGGCAGCGCAACAAGGCTTACACCCTATAGGGCAGCGCGGTTTGCAATTGATTAGTAGCTCCAAACACTTGCTCTCTCTCCATCTCTCACAACAAAGTCTCCTCTCTTTATATATCAAATATGGTCCACCAACCGACCTCTCGCTCCATCTCATTCATCATCCCAAGCAAGTGCCCTCATTCTCTCTCTTTCGGCCTTCCTTGGCTATGCGCACCCAAACAACGAGAGAGAATCTCTCCCTCTCTCACATTCTCACATAACATCGCGACCAGCTTGCAGGACTCGCTCTCTCTTATATCTCAGCGACTCTCTTTGAGAATGCAACAAGAGAAACTATCTCTCTTTTTTCCTTTTGGCAGCAACCGTTGAACCCAGATCCCTCTCTCACTCACTCATCCACAGCTTCTTCTTCCCTATGGGAGAGTCCCCTTAAATGATTAATGAGTCTGTTTTTTCTTCACCTCTTTTAGATTCCCTGCAACAAAACCAAAGAGATTCTCTCTCTCTCTCTCTCTCTCTCTCTCTCTCTCTCTCTCTCTCTCTCTCTCTCTCTCTCTCTCTCTCTCTCTCTCTCCTCCTTTCTCTACATAGAAGGTCTTCGACCTCATGCTAGCCACAGAGAGATTCTCTCTCCTTCCCTCGTTTACAACAGGCAGGCCCTCTTCTCCACTCACCCTCGGCAGCCTGCCCTTCCTCTCTCGTCGGTAGCTTGGCGACACTCGGCATGGCAGCAAACACCCCCTCTTTATCTCATCACTACATGCTCTCAAACTCATCCCCTTGCTGCATCCTCCTCCTCGACCTTCTCCCTTCAACCCGGCACAGCCAACCAAGGGTACCCCCAATCGACACCTTCTCTCGATGCGATACCTGCTCGTCAGTTTGTAGATAAAACCCATTAAATTACCCTTTTTTCGATTTAAACAAAACCTCTTTAAGGCCCTGTCCACACACACGCAACTCCGGCTTTGGCGACATAATGGCCGCCCTCGCTCGTCTCTTCGCTCTCGCAGCAAGCCCCTCTCTCTCTCTCTCTCTCTTTGATTTTCCTTATCTCATGCATATCGACAACACTACATGCAGATGATGGCACTTCGTGTCAATCCTCGCCAAACCAAATATGCATAAGGTCGTAGCAGAAAAAATTTCTAAGTGATTCAATCACCCAAACTGCATCTCTGCGATTTCATTTTCTTAGTCTTTAAACTCCATATATCCATAATGGCATGCTCTTTAGCATCTGATTAGTAGCTTTGAAACTATGTTTTCTCGGCTTGTCATTAGAAGTTCTTCTACTCTTTATACCTGCAAAACATCCCCCATGGCCGATCAAGCGCGCATATCATCGTCAAGCAGCAGATACAATCATAAAATCATTCATTTTTAGTGAAATTGCTCATGCAACCATACTCCCCGAGGCTCAAGAAAAAGTCCAACACTCTAGATCTCTCTCTCTCTCTCTCTCTCTCTCTCTCTCTCTCTCTCTCTCTCTCTCTCTCTCTCTCTCTCGGGCTGATGTCGGACATGAGGGTGCTGGCTGTTGTGGACGCAGGTGGGGGTTTTGGGGAGAGCAGAGCAAAGGGAGGGAGGAGTGGGGCCTGGCACTTTGTGTGCGCATGCCAATCTGCTGGTGGGGAGCAGGAGGAGGGAGGGTGCCAGGGAGAACCACGTGAGGGGCGCAAGCTCTCTCTGTCTCTCTCTCTCTCTCTCTCTCTCTCTCTCCCCTGACATGGAAAGGGGGCGAGGGGAGGGAATCTCGATAGGGTATCGAGAGATTATTGGGATTTTTTGTATGTGGGCACGTAATACACACACATATATATACATATATAACGATACATAATGGCTCGCATGAAATTAAATTCCCTCTACTAGCGAGATTCCCCCCCTCCCACACCCCTTAAGAAAAAGCCTCGTGGCCCCCTGTCGACTCCACTCCGCATACCTGACTATTGTGATCCATCGTCTACTCCCACACTGATCTACTGCCCCCATCGCCCTCCCCACACTATCGCTTTTGCCTGCACCATAGCGTGCGCGCACGCACAGAGAGAGAGAGAGAGAGAGAGAGAGAGAGAGAGAGAGAGAGAGAGAGAGAGAGAGAGAGAGAGAGAGAGAGAGAGAGAGAGAGGACGAAGAAGAAGAAGAAGAAGAAGAAGAGAGGAGAGATTTTTACATCGTAGGTACAATCACAAGAGATCTTAAAGATCTATCTCATGAATCTTGAACTAATGACCCCAAGAGGAAGAGGATGAGAGAGAGAGAGAGAGGGGGAGAGAGAGAGAGAAGAGAATCTCAACAAGCATCATCGATTTTCTCTTTATTTACAGTGGTATTTTCTATTTATTTACAGTGGTTCACACATAATGTTAGAGGTATGGAGTAAGCTAGTCACAATATAAATCATATCAAACTCGTAATAACTATATTAAAAGGTAAATTTGAGTTTTATTGTGCCGTGTAATTTATAATCGTGAGAATTAAGAGAGCTGCATGTGAAAAGCGGACCTTTCCAAATGGAGAGGAGCTTCCTCGGCTTCGCACAGGCCGCGTATCGACACTTTGAGCATGCTCTTTCCAAACTCGTGAAAATAAGCAACCTCATCTTCCTGCGCACTACTATAAAAGGTGCGCTTCATATTATATGTATAGCTAGCTAGGTGTAGTAGAGTGCCCACGAGAGTTGTAGCTATGGCGCGCGCAGGGCAGCTAGTGCTTAGTGTTCTTTTGCTCCTTGGTCTCTTGACCACCTCTTTTGCCTCTCGCGAGACTGGTGGTCGTCGTAGGGAGATGGAGCCTCGTGAGCGGGAGCAAGAGGAAAGGGGAAGACGCCCTCATCGTGGCCGTGAGGAGGAAGAAGAGCGCGGCTATCCTCAAATCGAGCTCGGTCAGCCTCGCGAGCAGCTTCAGTCAGAGGGGGGACGGCTTCGTGTTTGGAGTGAAGAGATTGATGCCATCCGCAACGCTCATGTGGGCATAGCGGAGCTCGAGCTGGAAGAGAATGGGTTGCTGGTGCCTCAGTATTCGGATGCGGACAAGATTGCCTATGTTTTGCAAGGTCCATATTGATATTACCTTTGTAGTTTGTGATTAGTGGTGTCTCTCTTGCTTAGCTCTCGCTGAATGGTAATTGTAATTTGTGGTGCAGGGTCCGGTAAAATGGGTGCTGTCATCCCTGGGGAGAGCGAGTATCGGCGAACTTATATTCGGAAAGTGCAGCGGGGGGATGTCATTGCCCTGCCCAAGGGAACCGTTTACTGGTGGTATAATGACGGCAATGAGCGTCACCGCGTTCTATGCGCAGGCGATACCAGCTATGGGACCAATCCCGGGCGCTTTCATGTAATTAGCAAACCCCGTGCAAGCACTTAAGACATTAGCCAGTGCTATATGAGATCTGAATATTGTGAATGAATTATAACATTAATTATTTACTGCTGGTAAAAGTGGAATAAATGCTACTTATAAGTGCTGGTAAAAGTGATCAAATGATATGTTACTGCTGGTAAAAGTGGAATAAATGTTACTTATAATAAGTGCTGGTAAAAGTGATCAAACGATAAGAATGGACTTTTGTATGTAGCAATTTGGACTTGCTGGTAGCAAGCAGGCCAGGTTTGGATCTGTGCTTCATGGATTCAGCAAAGACACTCTGGCCATCGCATGGGGCGTCGACGAGCAAACAATCCAGTCTCTCCTTGAGCGCCAAAACGAAGCGGGCATTGTGAAAGCGAAGCAAAAGATAGACTTCCCACAGATACCTGAGCGGCGCAGCAGGAGAGAGGAAGAAGAGAGCAACACCTTCAAGGAAACTTCTGGCCCTTTCCACTTTGAGGAGCTCAAGTACAGCATAAGGGATGAGTTTCCGGACTTCTACGTAAAGAACGGCGGTGCTCTCAATAGAGTCAATTGCTATAAGCTGCCCGCTTTGTATCAGATCGGATTTAGTGCAGTGAAGGTGTCCTTGGAGAAGGTAATGAACAGCTTTAAATTTTCTTTTATGCTTGTTCGATTAGTTACAAAGTAGGACAGCGATTTTAAAGACTTGTGATTAATAAAAGATAGTCTGATGTTGAATTCTGGCTTCCATCAGAACGCAATGATGGCACCTTCGTTTGTGCACAATGGGCACCAACTTTTCTACTTCACTCGAGGGAATGGCCGAGTTCAAGTGGCGAGCGGAGACGGGGAGAATGTGTTCGATCAAGAAGTGCGTGAGGGCTCTATGCTAGTTATTCCTCAGTTCTTCCCTTCAGTGAAAATTGCAGGAGACCAAGGGCTTGAATGGATCAAGCTAGTTACATCATCAAGGTTTGTCGCCGTCATGTCGTCGCACAGTATTGAATGATAATGCAGTGCATTTAATGCATCCTTGATCTCCTAAATGTTTTTCCTTGGGATCTCCTGTGTTTTTTTGCAGCCCTCGCACCACCTTCTTGGCAGGCAAGAACTCAGTCTACCGTGGTATCCCCAAGCAAGTTGCTGCCGCCGCCTTCAATGTGGATGAAGAGCAGCTGAGAGAACTTGGCAGGAATGAGGAGGTCTTCTTCCCTCCCAAAAGAGGCGGCCGGGGCGGCCGTGGCAATGAGAGAGACGTAGGTGTAGGCAAAAAGGAGACCGAAGAGCAGCAGAAACGACGTGAAGAGGAAGAGCAGAGAAGACGGCGGGAGGAGGAAGAGGAGGGGCGGAGGCGTGAAGAGGGGCGGAGGCGTGAAGAAGAGCGCAGGAGGGAGGAGGAGAAACACCAGCCTCGGAAACATGAAGAGGAGAAGCGGCGATCAGAGGAGGAGCAGAGGCGGAGGCGTGAGGAGGAAGAGAGGAGGAGGCATGAACACGAGGAAGAGAGGAGGCATGAACACGAGCTGCCAGCTTGGGCTGTGGCTTCTCTCGAGGTGCTGTGAAGAATGTAGACAAAGGGAGTGGGGTGTGTGATAAATAAGAGCTTCAACAGGAGCTTCTTTTTGCCTTCCGGCCATCTTTTTGCTTGTACATACTCTCGCAGCAAAGCGCGAGTTTTGGAAATATAAATAGAAAATCCATCCACAGTTTTGCAAGCTAAGTGTCCTTTTTTTACTATGAATGTTTGATGCATTTGCAGGGTTTCACCTCTGCAAACCTTAGTTGTTGATTAGTCATGCTCAGCTCGGCTAGAAATTAAGTACTGTGGTTCAGCTTGGCTAGAAATTAAGTACTTTGGTAGAAATTAATCAGCCAGCTTGAAGCCTTAATTAAGGTGTATGCCACCAAAGGGTACCTAAACGCTGAAGCTTTTAGTGGTAATTGCACTGTGCTTCAAAAGATTTTTCAAACATAGAACTATCTTGAAATTACTAGATTTATTATTTACTTGGTGAGCCTAAGCTCCTTTTTTCAAAGAAGGCCAGGGTATTGAGCCACTTGGCTCAGTCCTGATTAATTTAATAACAGCCTGTATCAATGAAAGAACCAAATACAGCCAGCTTGCGTAGCAGTCGCTTTTCCTCTTGAGGCTTAGAACAAAAGAGGGAGGGTAGACAGGAAGATCTAGCTGCTCTCACGTGGACTCGTCGTAGCCACTCTCTTGGCTACTCTTTGGCAAGATCTCGAAAGATTAGGCAAGCTTCCTTTGCTTCCAAGCGTCTTGTCTCTCTCTGAGCAAAGCGCTGATCATGATAACCAGCTCCTCCTGTGGCAAGGACAGGATCTTACATGCTTTATAAGAGTCTCCTCTCAGGATCTGCTACTCTGGAGCTAATCTCGCTATCTTCTTCTGCTGCTTTTGCTCCAAAGATCAAGACATTGCATCTAAAATTCTATCTTCAGGTTTCTTTGAATGTTAGAAACAGTCTTTTTGGCTCGTCAAGCTGTAATTAAGCAGAAGCTTGTTTACCAAGTCTGGTCAGATGTGCAGAGTGCACACACAACATTCAACAATGTGATACCCAACCAGATTACGTCTTCTCTCGCATGATGGTCGTATCTATATTTTATAAATGCTCAAGAACAATGTAAGGTAGATTTTCTACACAAAAATGGTAGGAAGATGATCGGATGAAAAGGTCCTGCACCTTTCAATGAAAACTAAAGGATGAGAGGAAATTTGACAAACAGAGATTATGGCATGGATGCCTCAATGAATAATATATATAGGGCCTGGTTTCATCAGAAAACCTGATTTGGCTTGTACTTGCACTTTTGTCAAGTATCTTTATAGGATCAAGCTTGTTCTTGGAAAAAAAAGCCTCATTGCGTGCGGGATCATCATGAATCAGAGCAAGAGTTGGAGGATATTTATATTCATATTTCGTAATGATCGGGGGCAAACTTTGTGGCATACGCATTTGCAGCTGCAATCTAGTCCACCTCTCTTGGTCACAAGAAGTTTTGGACAAATTCTCACAATATTTCCCACATTGCACTTACCTGAACAACATCATAAGCTTCTGTGAGGGAGCTGCCGCATACCTAGCTGGGTACAATTGGGGGTAGGGGACCGCCGGCCCGGTGGTCCCCTGCCCCCAATCGTACCTAGCTAGGTATGCGGTATGCTCCTAAGGAGCGTTCCGTTGACTCCATTAAAGAAGAAGGGAAGCTTGCAATACAACCTGCATTTCTAGAAGGCACCGAATGCCGAGCCGGTGTGGAAGGCAAGATCTGTAGGATCCGAATAGGGCTGCCCCCCTCTTGAAAAACACTGACCTGCTTGCCAAAAAACGATGGCAATTCAGTCCTAAAGTGCAGATCTGGTGTCCTCCAACAAAAATGCAAGGGTCTTCCTGTGCATGTGGTGCAAAAACAATGATGTTCTTGCCCTGCAAGAAAACACTGCTTGTTTCTTGCTGGATAGCTCCACCAAAAAACACAGGTGAATGCTGAAAACACAGGTAGAAGAGAAGGCATTTCTGGCGACAAAACAACCTAATAGAGGTAGCGATGCCCATCTCTGCTGAAAACGTTGTTGATTGTGATCCCTTGGAATAAGTACCTAATGCAGGTGATGCACCTTGGACATGGAGAGTCTGAAGATGCTAATATTATGTGTGCGTGCGTGCGTGTGTGTGTGTGTGTGAGAGAGAGAGAGAGAGAGAGAGAGAGAGAGGAGACAAAAGACGCTATGTGAGGAAGAGGGGGCGATCAGCCCCCCATGACTACTAGGGCAAAAACACAACCGTATGTCAGACTATATGAAATGGGTACTCCCCTGACTCCATATATAGGAGTGCCCAAGGGAGTCCATAATGGGTGGGCGGCCGGACAAAAGTGCAGCCTATATGCATGTGCTATTGGTGGCCATCCTGAAGGCACATTAGCTGTACATGCATGCCCTAGGCCTGTGAAGCAATAGAGTGGTGTAAATGTAACACTCCCATGCCCGTGTTAGATATAGCTGAGGGAGCGTGACCTTCATTTGACATGTCCACTATCCTGGCAAAAAAGCCATGCCTCCAAGTGCTCGACAACCATATGTGCACATGCTAACAAGTGTTGAGCTACAAGAGGGGTCTTTTTTAATGTTGGCATCATACCTTTAGACTAGGGGAAGAGGCCCAAGGGTGCATATGCTCTATATTGATGCAATATGCAATGCTATGCAAACAAAATTGGTTGCATACACACGATTGGTCGGTCCACTACCATTGATGCAATGCTTGGGTCCTTTCTTGGTACTCCATGACTCTTCCATACTACTATCCTCCTAACACCTACCAGAAAATTTACTTTTTGAAAACTTTAAAACAACTCCCTTCCCTTGCCATGGTCCCCCGATGCCTTTCTCACCTCCATGACCCGCCGCAAGAACCATGTTTAAGGAAAGGCTCCTCCACAAGTTAGTTTTGCACTTGATGCTACAAACCCTCACATATTTTTTCATAGATCATTGATGTATTAGACAAGGATCAACTATTGGCTTACCACTTTGTCCTCCACTCATGTGCAAAAAGAACATCTCTTACACTAAGCCTAGGGATGCCACAATTGTGGTTGTCCCTTGGCCCTTGCGGGCTCTTGGTGATCTAATGTGGGTCTAATATGATGGAAGCCCTTATCTTCTCTAAGGTATATGCACATTTGCTAGTTTAAGATGGGTCGGCTAGGACATAAATGAGCTCATCAAAATTGATCATTGTCTAGTTATCCCAATATTCCTTTTTTTTTGTAACTTTTCCAAATCCCATATAGGAAATCATTTCTTAAAATTTACCCAATTAAAGAGCATAACCTTTCAAATAATTGAAATTATTCCTTGCACAAGAAATTTTCATTTTACCATGTATTTTTGATTATGCATTTGGATCTAGATCTTTCCACAGTGCTTCAAAGGCTCAACACCCTTGTGTCATGAGCTTTCCCTCTGCATCAAAAGCTCGAAAGCTACTCCTCCAACAAGCGACTCACCTAACACTCAACCAGAGTTCCTTACTTTCTAGATCAAAATACCTTCCATAATCTTTGATATTTTACCCTCCAAATCTATCCAAGATTTTTCCTAAAGCTAGATCTCACAACACCTCTACCTTACAAATTGCAAATCTACAACAAAATATATTTTCCACCCCTAAACCTTTTCCTTTCCCCTGCCATATGCTTCTTGGAGGTTAACCGAATATTCTTCTTAGAATTTGATCCTATAGTACGAGATGTATAATATTCTCTCTCTCTCTCTCTCTCTCTCTCTCTCTCTCTCTCTCTCTCTTTGTGCATCCTAGACCATGAGACTAACTCAAGTCTACCTAAGCCTCTCCAATATTAAATCTTACAAACCAACCTTAGTTCCCCTCAAACTTTAACCCAAAAGTGGAATATTTGAAGCATCTGGTTTCACCTACACCCCCTGACCAAAGAGTACAAGCATTAGCAACAAATATTTTAATTACGTCCCTAACTCCATCATTGAGCCTTGGAAAGAAGCTCACTATCTAAATTTATAGCCTAAATCCTAGGAGTAGAGGTTTCTCATGATGCTTACTAAGATTTCAATGTAAAAAGTTCAACTTGATGCTCCCAATTTTGCAAAAGAAAATGATTTTATTCATTTGTAGCCAATGTCTCAAATTGGCAAGGCTCAATATACAGGATAGACTTGTAGCCTTGATCCCACATGTGGTACTCCATACACACTTTTTATCCAAGCTTAATCTATGATATTCGATGGGGACATCCTCGAAGAATCCAAATTTATGTTTTGTTTTCATGACATTAACTCCCAAAGGACCAAGATTTCAACCAATCTATGTGGTACTTTCAGCCAAGCTGAATTTTCATTTCATTGCATTAACTAGACATCTTATTGTAGCGCTTAATTACCACCAACTCTTGGAAAATCCATCATGATGCCTAACCAAAATTTTACTAAACAAACCCATTTATCAAATTCAACCTATATATCGAAAACTTAAAAGGTTTGGCCTTAGCCATGACAAGACCCAATCGAGGTCAAAACCTGCTGGAATTGATCATTGTCTTTCTATTTTTTCTCTCCCAATTTCCATTTATGTTCTTGGGTTTGTGAACATTCTCGCCCCCACTCTCGTTTAAGCTCTTGGATCAACTAGAGCCTAAGGACTACATTATTTCATTCTCCAAGCAAGTTTCCTTGCTGCTCATTGGTTTTTGATATTATCCATTTCGTTTTCATTTCCACCCCTTTTTAATTTCGCTACCCATATAAACTATTTGATGACTTTTCATTGTCTTGTTAAGTTTCTAGCACTTCCAGAGCTCAATTCACATTGTATGCCTCATTTGTGCTCTTAACTCCCAAAACAAAAACATTCATACATAGCCAAGGTTCTTATTCTATGTTCAAATGGAAATTATGCTCCTTGGAATGGGTAATACGCCCTCCTTTCCTGCAAAGCAATGTAGCTTTTAATTTAGGCAACAAAAAATAGAGCCGCATTTGTTGAATTTACCATATAGAGCTACATCTGCACCGTTAATGGTGAAGAGCTGCAACCACATAATAGTTTCTCCATGTTCACACAAAGCAACGTACTAATCTCTTTATAATGGCCATTCATTTTCACCAATAGTGTGTAGTCTTAAACATGTAATCAAAAGGCTTTTATTCACACAGTGCAAGCCAATTGGGTGACCTATAGGCTTGTCAAACTATGGGTTCAAGTTCTCTTGCAACCAAGAAATTTTGCAGGGCCGGGGGTGGCTATTCTAGGCTCCAGAAAATTTGCTTTGAAGGAGCTTCACAAAGTCCAAGACTTTGTCGTTGGGCGCAAGGGTCAAGGCATCCTTCACACTAGGGTACTCCACAATGGCAGTGCTCCATGTATCAAGAAGAGCACACTTTGGAAGCTCAAAGGATCCTACACTTTCAAATGCAGCAAGCCAAGGTAAGTAAGGGGCCAAGCAAATGTCTACGACGCCAACTTGTTCACCTCCAAAATACGGTGCCCCTTTGAAAATGTCCCTATAGGCTGCATCAAGTGTAGTGACATGGTCTGCAAGATCGGTCTTTGCCTGCTCCATGGCATCCCCGTTTCGGGTCCTCACAATTCGCATACCTGCATCATGGATCTGCACAACCAGAAACTTACATATGTATGTGTATGTATGTATGTATATATATGTGTGTGTGTGTGTGTGTCTGTCTCCTCACTGCCATATTCACATCATCACAAATACAATGCAAGCAACATCCCAGGTTATGAATGCGTCTCTATATATTCTAGAAGAGCAAAAGCAGCAAAATGACCTTCTTGTCGATGAAGTCGATCCAAAAGCGAGCAAGGGCCCGCTGGTACGCGTCGGAGGAGAAGAGACTGCAGGCATGGGGCCCGGGCCAAGTATCATCTATGTACTGGACGATGATGAGGGATTCGCAAAGCGGCTTGCCATTGTGGATGAGCACAGGAACCTTCTTGTAGATGGGGTTGCTATCCAGCAGCAACTGGCTCTTCTGGTTGAGCACGTCCTCCTCTTGATACTCATAAGGAACCCCTTTCTCCTTAAGGGCGATGAGAACCCTCATGCCGAACATGCTCACCCATACATTCAGCACCTTCACCTGCTCGCCCATGGTTGAGTGCTTGCTGCTACTCTGCTTCTATCTGTGTGTGTGTATCACAAGATAGCATTGGTCACCGTCTTCTTTTAAAAGACCATTCCTCCTTCGGTTGTATCAGCCCTGCTTTGCATGTACCGCCAAAACTTCGCCTGCGGGCTGGAAGAGGCATCCCTGCCGAAGAAACTATCGGGATCGATCTCTGGCACCGCAAAAACTTAGGCCCTCGCAAAGCGCAAAAAATGCAATTTGGGCACCTAGTAGTATGTGTGGCCAATTTTAAACAAATAGTTAAAAAAGAGGAACACGGAGCTATTCTTTACTCTGGAGAGGTGGCGTAACTGATTGTTGCCGACATACGTGTGGCGAGTTGCAGCGAGAGTACACATGTGGGTGTACGATGTCAACGTTGGGCATTGGCAAACATGCAGAGTCACCATGCATAACCACCATGCGGCACAGCAGGAGACAAGGTGGATACTCGACATGGTAGTATATATATCCGATTCACGTTGTGTTTGGAGAGTGCATTTTTGGGAGGCGATTCAAACAGATATCAGGTACACCTCCAAGCTGTAGGTTGATGTGTACATGGGTGTGCATGTGTGTGCGGGCTGCACGTCCAAGAGAACGGCTTGCAGCTGACGGAGAGCCTGTCTGCTCTCTCTCTCTCTCTCTCTCTCTCTCCTCGACTACAGACGCTATCAGCTTCCAGCTCGTGCAGAGCCTAGCTATTGTTTGTGTGCAGGTGTGGTGGCACGATTGAAAAATTTAGCACGAGGAACAGTGGACGACTGTACCCGTCCACCTAAAAAATAGACGGGCATTGCTAATGAGTGAGTCTAGCTACACACCCAGAAAAAGGGGAAGGCCTGCACTGACAGGTAAGGAGAAGTGCAAAAAGAATGTTAACAAATCTAAGAAACTAATGGAAGTTAGTATTACTATAGCTATAGCTGTGGATGGTGCTGACATAGATGTCGGACTATTAGGTCAAAGTGCATGAGTTCTTAAAAAAAGAGACTCTTGCTGGTATATGCTCGGTAGAGGGGGGGAAGTGTATTCCACTTGCACTTCCAAATGGTTATATGGATTCTAGCTAGCTCCTTGATTGCTATAAATAAGAAATTAAAAACTTATCTAGGATGGGATATACAAAATTCAATGGGAGGAAATGTGCTCTGTTGAGCAATGAGACAAAAGAATCTACACACGTTTGAAGGGATGGTCGGGTATTGCTTGAAGGAAGATGGTGAACCTCACTTCCAAAAAGTGGAGCATTGTATAAGTGCCAATGAGGTAAATAAAGGGGTAGAACTATGTAGTTTGTATGGAGTGGACAACACTATGTTTGTTTGACACATAACAACATGTGTTGATGTACAGGAGGTTCCAAATGCGGCATCCCTTTGGGAATGATTTTCTGACTACATTACATAAAATGTTGTGTAGTGGTAAATATTACCCTTTGTCGGCATGGATTACGCCATACCAAGGGCAAGGAATGAGCCTAAAGAAGATGAAATCACTTTGGAGGTGCATGACGTTCCCTTCCACAGCCACATACCAAGATATTGTGACATTGTTTGTGTCAGATGACTTGTATTAGAATAGTCAACCAAGAATGGACTGGTTCATATCACGTTGGAAGGACATCAAGTAGTAAGTCAGTATGGTATTATTTTCTTGGTGAGTTTTCTACCTCTATGTGTAACGGGCTTTTCTTTTGTTGTCGAAGCAAGAAGGCAACCAACTCAGACTGTATGCATGGTGACATAGCAAGAGAGGATACAAGTATTGGAGATGATGAGAGGTTTCCAGAAATAGGCGACGACTATACGCCTTTACTGCATCGAGCTGAAGCAATCACCATTGCATCGTATTGTATAATTTTGATAGTACAACTTGCTTGTCATATAGTTTTATTCTGCTAACATTGATTGTACGTGAACTGCAAGTAAGCGATGGATGACGATAATCAACCACCTAGTTTGGAGGAGACATAGACAAAGGACTTAGTGAATGGTACGAGTGGTGATGTAGAATTGGAGAGACTGGGGAAAGTCTGTGAATGAGTATTAAGTCAATGTAACGGATGTACAAATTTGCTAAACTAGAAGAGTAAATAATGACATTGAAGAAGGCCAATTTAGAGATGAGAAGTCGATTGAATAGGCTCAATGCACTTGTGACAAAGTTTTTGAACAACATGATGAGGAGGGGCTTGTAAGTTATGAAGAGTCAACGTAGCTTGTAAATACATGTTGTTTAATACACACACAACATGTACCTTAGTTCAATTTCTAGTGTTTTTGAATTCTTGCCTTGATGTACGTTTTTGAGAAGTAGCTGGTAGAATAGCTAATCTTAGTCAGTATGTGTTGAGGAATCTTCCCTTCTTTATCGATAGATCATTAGATCATTAGAACCCAAACATTGCTCCCAAGAAAGACAGATGATAAAAGGTTATCTAGCCAAACTGTACAAATAAATATAGCCAATCTGTTTTATTTGTGGCATCAAGAGAGTACCACAAAGTTTGCCCAGTTTGACGAGGCCACACTTGGCATGAAGATCTCAAGTTCACACTCGGCACAAAGCTTTAGGAGATGTACAATTATGCAAAAAATTTGCAAAAAACTCAACACCTCACAATTTTTTACTCCAAGCAATTGCTCACCAACAAAGTTTCATGCAACCACACTTGAAGCATGCGGCTTTGATTCCTCTAATATTTTGGATTGCATGCAAAGGAGAGTGCCCAAAACAATGTTTGCAAGCATCAAGAACGTTGCAAAGTTTGCATACATTGATTTTTGACAAAAATTGGCCACAATTTCAAGACAATTGTAGCATGGTTTCTCGAAATACGAATTTGAGGTTGTTCCTTTACTCCACAGCAAGCACTTCATTATGACTTTGGATATTCCAGACACCCACCACTTTGACTTGAGCACCACTCACCTCTTAGCCATAATGTGAATCCTACACTTGTTGTCTTTCACGGCGGCAGATGCAAACAAGGTATGGTTAATCTGCATATTATGATTTGGTCGAACGTAAAGAGTTTAAGGTTGTAGAAGCATACACATATGCATTAGAGCACCAAATAGAGGCATTACATAAGAATGTTACTAGAACAACTAGTCTCATACCCAATTTTATGGCTCAACAAGCCACAACAAAAGCACCATCTATAGCCAAGGGGAATAAACCTACTCTGTTAGTAGCTCCAATAAACTAGTATGGCCCTTTGATACGACACAGAACCAATCCAAGAAATTGAAAAAAATAGTGAGACTTTGCTTTCCAGTCACGCTTAAAAAAATTTTGATGAGTTACAAGTAAAAGCGAAACTGATGAATGACCACCCCATGGAGACCTGGAGGCAAAGGGTCAACAACGAAAGTAGGAATCTCGTCAATAAGAGAGTCAGGCTTGGTAGAGTGAAGAACGCGTGTAAAGCCACCCATTTCAGAACCAGAAGATCTTTAAAGTGCTTGAACCAGCGATACACGATACGGCATTGCGATCGGTTGTGAGCATAATTTGTTGTTGTAAGCGCAGTGTGAAGTAGATGTTTTATACCTTTATGATGCACGCCTAGCTCTGTAGGCATCTGCACTAGAGGGTCTACGTACCGTGTTTCTAGTTCCTTTTTGGTCATTATTTCTTCGCTTCCAGATGTGCTGCTATTCATATTTGTGATCGTGGTTACTGTGGTGTAAGTCACCACAATAGCCAGAAATGCGATAAAGCATAGAAAGAAAGAGCCCGATAGATTCATGCTTGTGGGCGTGAAGGAAAAATCAGTAAACAAATTTGCTGAATGGAGTTTTGTTGACTCAATAAATGCAGAGTATTTTCACTACTTGAAACAGTATGTCAAAAATGAAAAAATACAAATGACTTTGAAGGATGTACTTCACATTTGAATGCCAGAGACAATCTCTCCAACTCCCAAAAGCCCTGATGCATCAGGGCAATGATTCATTTATCTTAAACGTGCAAAGTTGCAGTAATCTACAAGCAGAGAATGAGAGTAACTTGGTATTGAGAATGATTGAGGTTTTCTTCATAGAATGAGAGAGAGAGAGAGAAAGAGAGAGTAGTGTGAGAGCAGACAGATCATGGACCTCAATAATTAGAAGCGGGCATTTAAACCAACATTTTATTGACTGAAAATGCAGCCAATTGATAGAGAGAGAGATAGAGGGAGAGCAATGTGAAAACAAAGAACAGACATGTCCTCGAAACTACCAAAATGAATTCTTGCGCTGCAAGAAAGTAAGACAAAATAGAATATACATGACCTTCTATATTTTTTTGTGATACTTCAAAAAATAGTATTTTGGACAATTAGGAGGATGGCCTATCAAATTATTATATCCCTCTGTTGAAGTTGCTTGCTGGGCTATGATCTCTTTTTTTTCTAATGCAAGAGCTACACTTTTGCTATTTGTCGCATGCAAAACATCGAACCTAAAATTATCAGCGAGCGGCTGGTATGATGCAAAGTCTTTCCTCATTTTTTTTGGTGGTTTTCTCGTGTGTGCCTTTCTCCTCGCGTCGTAGTTCTTTGTCACAGCTATGTACCTCCTACCAATTTTTGTGCAGGTTATTGAGTAGACTATGTAGTTGATTTTCTTGTCTGTCGCTGCCTCTTTGATGCCGGCATCTCCGGTGATGTCTCCTCCTGTGTCCTGAGTACTCTCCTCCGTTTCGATCTTTATGTCTGCGATGTATCCCTGCACTGCATAAGTAAATGTTAGTTGTGTGCTGATTTAGAATTGCAGATAGCTGTAAGTAGTTCTTATACGTAAGGAGTGGATGCAATGTTTACCTATTGTTTTGTTTCTTTTTCTGAACGGGTCTGTTGTTTCTCCGAAGCGTTTGTTGAATAACTCTTGATCGAAGTGCCAAGTGAAATTCTCGTATGTCAATATTGGTTCGTTTTCTTCGAGTCTTATCTTGACGCTAATTTTGTTTAACATCATGTCACCGTTTTTCCTATCAAGGTCAAGGAGTTTGTCGAGCTCTATGTTGAAGCCAAAGTGCAGCATCTCGATGGCAAACAATGAAATGCCTTTTGTCTTTGTATGTAGCAATTGCAGAGCCTCTCCGTCAAGTAGTCTTCCCACTGTTTCGTCGTATTACAACTCGAGTTTGTTGAGTATTTCTTTCTGCAGTCCGGTTGCAAACCTGACTTGTTTGTCACTGTTTTTCTTCAGTATCTGCTTCATTGAGTTGATGTAGCTGCGGACGTGCGAGTAGTGTGGTCGTGGTTTTATGTATGAATGTGGATGATCCCTTGCTAAATTTGCCATTATCGTTTGGCCGGAGGTAGGATAGTTTGATGAGCTGTCGTTGTTTGTTGCGGATAAAGTGCTTGTTGCGTTACTTTTGAACAAATCAAATAGCTGCAAGTGAGGACAAAGAATAAGCATTTTGTGAGAAGAGCTTTCTATGCATTCAAGTGTAATGTTGATCTTTAAGGAACATAGCTTTTGGAATGTACAGACCTTGTTGGCTGCCATGTTATAGTTGTTTTCTTAAAAACCTGTAACACAAGACACGATATTAAGAAATGCATCATACGATTTGCAAGTGAGGAGAAACTTTATATGAAATGGAGTTATACAATTTTATGTGACTGTACATATTCAAGTATCTGAAAGGAAATCTCTCATAGGCTCAAACATGTCTGGTGTAGGAAGCTCTAGGATCCTTATGTGTCTTCTTTCGGTGACTCGCGAGAACATGACATACGCAAGGCCTGGCGCGAAAACTTGTTTGATGTTGAGTATGGCCTTTTCAGCTATTGTTGCACCCTGCGATTTGTGACCCGTTATTGCATATGCTAGTATAAAAGGGAATGTATATTTGTGGTAATAGTTGAAGTTGAATGCTCTAGTGGAATGTTTTGTATGCAGAATGGTGATTCTGGTATTTCTATTGTCTTTGAGCATAGTGATCGCGTCTACCAGACCGGTGCAATCATGGGATATATCCTTGACCCTACATGTGGCACCGTTTGCAGTGCCAATTTCCAAGTCTAGATTTGAGGTGATCATACACTTTGCACCAACAACGACATTGTGTATTTCATTGAAAGAGGTGTCGTTGACCCAGATTTCTAAGAGTGGCTCGTTGTCCGCGTTTGTTTTTAACACTATTTGGACTATCTACTCGTTTGCAAAACTCCTTTGCAATATGATGTCATTGTATCTCCGAGCGTCGTCGCGATGTGTGCAAATGATTGTGGTGTCTTCGTTCATAGTTTCCAATAGTTCTTGTTCATTTATGATGCACTCTGAAAGCGTGCTTGTCATCTCTTGTTCGGTTGGCTTTCTTTGTCTAATTGTATGCAGAAAGTTGAGGAATGTTGGGTCCGTTGCGTGTCAAACTGAGAATGTCATCTTGTGGACTATGCCATGCTTGAAGTGTGCCGATTGTGTAATTGTGCATACATGGAAGAAAGGTCCAGGGTGCTTACAGACGGGCGGTAGCTGTGTGAAGTCTCCAAAGAGAAGCACCAATTTACTGCAGAATGGATTATGAATTGATCCGTTTGTGACATTGACAAGTTGGCAAACGACCATGTTGAATGTTGTGCTTGTGAGCATTGATATCTCGTCCATTATGATAACATCAGCCTCTTTGATGGATGTGAATATTTTGTCCCCTGGATTTATTGATTTTGGGTAGTGTTTATTCGAGCCCGCCGTTATCTTGAATTGATAGTGCACTGTTTTTGCGACGCTGCTTAGCCGAGATGCAGCTGCGCCAGTTGACACTGTCAATATGATTGTCCTGTTTTGTTGTACGAACCTGGTCATCATGTATTTGATGATGAATGACTTTCCGGATCCTGGGACGCCCGTGATAATGTGGAGACCGGATGTTTTGGTGGCTGTGTCTTCGAATATCTTGTGTTGTTCAGGAGTGAGTGCTGCGTTATGGACATCGGCGAACTCCTTTAGAAGCTGCAGCATGTTATGCCTACTAGTTTCCGTGGTATCATTTATCTCTGCACGGCTTGAATGAATCAGATTCTCGTGGTTCAGGAAGAGCTTCTGGTGGTTCAGGAAGAGCTTCTGGTGGATCAGGTTCACAATGTGCCCCGTGTTCTCGTTTAAAAGCATGTTTCGTTGTGTGTACTCGTTGATGTACATCTCGAGGTCCTCTTCGTCTCTTATTAACTGTCGGATTTTGCACTCTGTAAAGTAACAAGACATTGAGTTTTGTTGCGAGATCAGATCGGACTTGATTCTAAATGTTTCTTTCTATAGCAATATGTTGAAGAAGAAGCCCTCTGGTTGGTGGCCAGGGTGGTATTCGGTGAATCGTACGAGCCGATGAATTTCTAGTACCAAGTTGTTGTAGGCATCGTACATCTGGCTCTTCTGAGATCTTGTGGTGGTGTTCTCGATCTTGAAATGTTTGTGGTACATGCAGAACGTGTATTGCTCTAGCTACAGTGGCCTTGCACAGTACAAGTCGACTGGGTGCATAACGATCGTTTGGCTCTGTGATAACAATCGTTGTCTTAGTGAAGGTGGCGATGAGTCGATATATTCTATGGCTTCGCTTCTTGTGATGATCGGAATTTGCAGGCAATTTAGTGCTGCCTCTGTTGCTGAAATCGGCTTGGACATTATCGATGCTGCAATTACGCGGAGCTTGACCTTGTCTAATTCATTGAGGCCGAGCCTTGCTGCATTTTCCTCTGAAAGGTTGAGTGGACCCATTGGCTCTGTCTTCATTGAGTACTTTAGCAGGTAGTGAGATATAGATGAGTTGGTCACACGTTGGATGTTCATGTGCGCTCCCCACAACAACAAGATTGTCGGGTGTTAGGGAACTACGTTACGGTGTTCATGTCCTGGCCGATAGTACAACCACCTTGATGTTTGTGGGTCCATTATGGGTTTGGTTGATAGTTGAGGACTGAATGGAAAGCCGTAGTTGCATGCAGAGTGTTGGCCCATTACCCTGCAGGTGGACTTGCATTTGTGAATTTGTTTTCTTGTGACGAGGTGATGTAAATGGTTTGAGACATTCAAAGGAGGCTATCGTGGGTAAGGTATGTATGCCGCTATTTCATCTGCTACCAACTCAATGTCACCACGAAAAAACCACAAAATCAGATGAGCATGCAGCGATCCTCGGTTTTGTATCTCGTACCTTAAAAGATGATACTCAATTTTGCCTAGGACTTTGCTCCCCCCAAAAATGTGGCTGTTCAAGAAGACGTGCAGACGCTCGTGGAACAACACGGCACACTCGACAGGACAATCTTTCCATGTGTAGATTCCATTGAATGAATGGGCGATATTTTCGATTACTGTAATTTCGTTCCACCTGCTTTGTGTGACTTCGTCTGCTGTAAATGTGAGGAACAGATCAGGTAGGCCCCACAAGTCAACCATTGCGATAAGATCTTTGAGGTTCTTTCGATGCCATGATGGAGTGCTGGGCATTGTTGGCGGAAGCTTGTATCTTATAATGTTTCTTACTGCATCTTGGTTGGATGCATTCTTGTGCTTCCTCTTATACGCGTCTATGTCAAGCTACAACATTGTCGTGTTTGTAGAATTGGAAATCATGATTGCTCTCTTGAGTTGGTACATGATGAGTAGGTATGGCTTGTACAAGGTATACAAGGAGAACAACATGCTGATCCTCATCCTGATGTAGTCACTGAATCGGCTGTCTCCTTTGTAGTTTCCGTTCCTGAACGGGAATAAAAAAGGGAACACAGCTTTTTCTATTGTCACGTCTTTGGCCTCTGAGTGGCTAGCAGGCATCCCATTGTACTTGAAGATAGTCGTCCGCTCAATGAGGCCTGAGCCCTCACGGAGCTTTACTGATCCAAAGTCGTGAGAGTCTGTTCTGGTATAGGCCCTTCTTCTTGAGGTGGCATACGTGTTTTCAAGAATGCCCATCTCACATTGCGCTTCTGCTTCCTCCATCAATGCAAAAGGCTCCGTTTCTAAGTGGCTTGTTATGATTGATGTAACAACGTCCGATGTCAGCACACACAAAGTGGTTTTTTTGTGGGGTTTCTCTGCCACAGTCTTATACATCTTGATAACTGGATTATGGAGTAAGTTGTAGGCCAAAATTTATGATAAGCGCGAGGACGCGAGCTGCTTTGACAGCTGCTGCATATTTGCTTCTTTTGTCCAACAAATCAGAGGGTCATCAAGCAAGGATCTTTTTTCAAGTATGCCGTATGCTACAGCGTTTGCAGAGCTTATGAATTTTAAAGAAATGTCAATTATACTGAGGAGTTGAGTGTGAAGCTGGTTGGATTCCAGGATACGTTGGACATAGTCTGGTAGTAGTACTACTACACTTTTGGTCCTGACGTATCTGTCGCAGCTGACCAATGTATCGATACTCCATCCTTCTCGGTAGCGTTCAGGAATGTCATGCTAGCTAGACTAACACGGGCATTGTCTAGTATTTTTTGTCCGAGGCGAGATTTTGAGAATGTGGAAGTTCCGCAACCGGCGCAAATTGTAAAGTTTTTGGATATAGCGATGCACTGATCTTGCCAACGTCGAGAAAGAATGTCGATTCCGGTCCACGAACTTGCAGCTGTAGCCAGCAGTCTCTCTTTCCACTTTGTTCTTGTTCGTTGTTTTGCTACTTGCCTCTTTCTTTTCTGAGTGAGTTTGTCCATCACCATGCTTGGGATCTGAAAGCATTAATTACAATATGAAACATTCTATCAAATAGATATTCTTAATTGTGGTTTGGTTTTTCAATGATGTAGGAAATGCAGTACGTGCTCGCATGCCAGTGCTCATTAAAGAAAAGAAAAAACCATACGCAAGTATTGTGGGGAGGTGGCACCATCCTGACCCAAGTTTTATAAACCATAGGGAATGTTCCATTCCCCAGTCACCTTTTTTCACCTCTAGTGTTGGAGGGACACCAATGCTTCTCCTCCAGTGTTGGAGGGATACCTTTACATCATTTGGAGTTTGTATATTTATGTATGTTGCATTAGTTTTTCTATAAAATAAAGTAGATAGCATTAGGGCAGTTGGTCGATGGGTTCCCCCTCGTTGAAGAGGGCTCTTCACCGAGCGGGAGCAGAACATGAGTACGCATGAGAATAGCCAGAGACCAGATCACTATATTGACCGGACGATGCAATGAAAAGGGTGGCAGAATTTTCAATGGTTTCTGCATGAACCATATTGTGAGAATGCAAGTTTCAGTGAGCACTAGCCTGCGTTTCATTGGAGTTGTTTCGTTTGGCGAGTGGCTTGGGCTGGGTCCATGGCCATGGAATGCGAAGTTCAATGTGACGAATGAATTATCTGGCGAGTGATAATGCTCGTGCTTATGGTGGTTAAAGATATGGGCTAAGAAGGAATCACAGCCCGCAAGGCAGCAAGGCGACGTATACCTTAAGAATGCGGAAATGGTAGTCGAGCAACTTCATCTGGCTGGTTGCTTGGACTGGGTTTATAGCAACATATAACTATGCATATTGCACGTGTGTGGCAATGGACACAGTACGACAGTGTTTTAGGATGAGGTGTATTGTTTTTGGGATGAGGTAGGTGCACTCGATGAGGACACGATATCTCCAACAACCCTTCCATTTAGCCGCATACCTTCTCGGTTAGGTGCATGTTTATGCCTGGCATACTTTGCACTTCCAAAACCCGCAAGTACTGACATTTTCGAACACACTCGGCCCACACTTTGTCATATCCCTGCGTATCGCCCGGCTCTTTACCCCGAATATCACATGTCCATGCCTTCTAGACCATCGGGGAGGTCGTTCGATGTATCACAAAACACCTCGCGTAAAGGAACATCCAGCCCTCTGATTGCATCGTATTTGGTGGTTCATGCTGCCCCTAGCTCGGCTTAGCACATCTCCCACCAGTGGGTTTCTTGTCGAGGATACGATGGCCGAGAACTGGCCATCTGTGCTATCCTCAACCCCACACTTGTGCGTCCATAACAGGACCTGCACGCTCTTGCTCACTGGATCCTGATGGTGACCACTCCCAGAGGGGCCGCCTTAAGCCGTTTCGGCTTAGCGCATAAACCATAAGAGGACTCAAAATACCTTCCCTCTAGAGTCTTCATAGTATTAACACCATGAATCTGCCATCTAGAAATACCTTCCCTCTAGAGTCTTCGTAGTACCAACACCATGCATCTACCATCTAGAAATACTCTCGTTGTCTGCGCTTCTAGCAACATGCCCCTGTTGTCCTGTATCCCACAGCCCCAATGATTTTATTTCGGTAGCCTTCATTAAATTGCTCACCTAAATTCCCCTTTTTGTTTGATTAAGTCAAGCGGGCTAATCTGAACTAGACTTAGAAGCTAGGCAAGCTATCATCCCAATCTATGAGCACCCATGCAACCAGATCAAGATTTTCCCCTTGTACAAGCAACTGAGCAACCTGCTCAAAAAATTAGCATCACGATGATCATAGAGCACTCACTTCTCTGGTTTTTTCCCCGTTTGTGCAAAAGAGTGGGTTTTTTCCCCTTGCAAAAGTGGCTGAACAACCCGCTCAAACTTCAGCATCAGATGCGCTAACATCTCTATTCTTTTCCTTTGTGCAAGTGACTAAGCAATCTGCTCAAAAAGCAACACCACCATCTGTAGTCCGCTAAAAAGCAAACTGCTTGAAGCAACCATCTTTGTTGCCCCCTGGTGGAATATGAGCAACCTGCTATTGAAGCATATGAGTGCTCCTAGATCAGCACCGTATGAATGATTCCGAGCTTCCCGAGCCTAATATTGAAACCTTTAAACAACCTGCTCCAAGATCATCACCACCATGAAGATCTAGTACCTACTCCAAGATCAGCACGATGTTCTACAGTTCGATAAAAGGTATACGATCCTTTCATGTTGAGGTTGCAGATGGTGGTGTGTGGCTGTGTGTGTGTTTGTGGCTGTGTGTGTTCATGAACATACACACATTCACACAGTGGCACCCATGTCTCTAAAGTTGGGGCTTCTTGCTAGTTTATGATGCATTCTCACAAATCGGTAATACACTGGCTAGCACATAAACAAGCAGAGTGCTAGGTGAAGGTGTTCACCTATATTTGCAAAAGGTAGATCTGCTGCATGGGATGTGCGCGCTCATCTCTATTACTTTTCCCCTTATGGAAGCAACTGAACAACTTGCTTAGTAATGAACAACTTGACCAGTAATCAACATCACAATCCACAGCCCGCAAAAAGATAACCTCAGAGCGCTCAAAGCAATCTTCTCTGCTGCCCCTTGGTGCAAGCATCTGAGATACCTGGCCCATTTGCTTAAGCATTTGACCGATCTGCTCCCAAATCAGCACCGTGTACTAATATATCTGAGCGAACTGCTCCAAGATCAACACCACCATAATATGATTTGACATTCACTAAAGAGTATTTTTCCTGCTCTTCTTCTTCTTCTCTCTCATTCTCTCTCTCTCTCTCTCTCTCTCTCTCTCTCTCTCTCACACACACACACACACACAAAAATCAACACTCTCTCTCTCTCTCTCTCACTCTCTCTCTCTCTCTCTCACTCTCTCTCTCTCTCTCTCTCTCTCTCTCTCTCTCTCTCTCCCTCTCTCTCTCTCTCTCTCTCTCTCTCTCTCACACACACACACACACACACACACACACACACACACACACACACACACACACACACACACACACACACAAAAAGATGTCACGGGACAAAAAAAATCTTAGCTAATGAGCTTTGCAGCTACATCTCTATTATGCCGCCCATCATATGATCACACAAACAGCTATCACAATAGAAGCAAGTATTTGGCCTCTCTGCCAAAGGCACGATACGAGTCGCCAAGGCTACCCCATACTCCCGAGTGTGGTGAGTACAGTTAAAATATCCTCGTAGCTGATGACCATAACTACGGTATAGGAAAATCTTCTGAGGAGGTAGAAAATGGGCTAGCAGATATAGCCGATCTGAAAAACCAAGCTTTATGGAATGCTCGATATAATAATACTTAGGCCCTAGACCCACTGTTTCAGTAAGCATCGCCAATCGGATATTATTTTTGAAATGTTCACGACCCCAAAGTGTCACTTTGGTCACTCGATCCTGATATATCCACCACTTTGTTTGAGAAACATCGGTTCCTAATTGCGGGAATAGATGTTGTTCATAATTGAGTAATGTTGCTCGACGTATAGATTCTTGTGACATAAAGAGATGTGCAGTTGCTAAAAAAAACCTGGTCATGATAGTAGGCCATAATACACCAAGGATGCAAAATAGATGAAGAATGCCAAACTCTGGAATGATACTCTATACTTGGGGCTTTATATTTGACCAACCATCTCTAATAAAAAACATTTTTTTAAATAGGAAAGTGTGCCTAATATGGTGTTGTCTCTCACACTTTAAAAGGTGGTTTTTTTCACATTATTGTGCGGGTGGAAGCCTTGCATAGGGCATGGATAGCATGTATAAATACCTATTGTATACCCGAGACCTGATACAGCTTACTTGTTATGGGTTTAGAGACCTTGGTATGAATATGGGAATCATTGCTATTTAAATTTTACCTTGGGGTGAGTAGTCTGTCTCACCGGGCTTTACAATTAGATAGTTGAAAACCATTTACTCTGGAAATGATACTCGAGATTTGTTTGTTTAACCAACCATTTAGAATTAAAACAGGTTATTAACTTCTGTGACTTATTATGATTTGGAATGTTTTCCCAAAAATATATCATATACTCACAGTATAGAAAGGTGTTTTACACTAAGGAAATGCTAAAACCTAAGGTCATGCTAGGATAGCTTATAAAAATACCTATTGGGGTGTAAATACCCGACACCGTATATAATCGCTTCTAGTGAATAATACCGGGCTTTTTACTATGGGAATATATGCTATCTTATACCATTGTGGAGGTGACTGTCCGACTTGGTTCACATTATTTGGTCTCAGTACAAATCCTTAATTTTTTGTAAGCGTGGCTTATGGTCCTTCTTTCATCCACTGCACGCCACCGCTTAGG
The DNA here is from genome assembly GCF_014529385.1 of Adiantum capillus-veneris. Classification (NCBI taxonomy): domain Eukaryota; kingdom Viridiplantae; phylum Streptophyta; class Polypodiopsida; order Polypodiales; family Pteridaceae; genus Adiantum; species Adiantum capillus-veneris. The sequence goes on from NC_140959.1 coordinate 110,543,415, forward strand.
TTTCTCTGGAAAGGCCGGCGATGACAAACTTCCCCGCCATTTTTTCTTGAGCAGTAGGTGCTGATTTTGTGGAAACTTACCTGCTAAACCTCTACATTCTGCCTCCGGATCTTAGGCTATGGGTGATACTGGTGTACGTGCCTCAACTAACGTCCTCGATTGGGGGCTTAACCGGTTCAACTCAACTATCTCGTCTGCTGCAGAGGAGCATCAACTATTTAAACTTGACTTCTAAGGTGAGTTATCATACTCACATAGCTGCGTCTCTGTTATCATTTTTTTGCGTGTGTTACTTCAAAACCTTGCGTATTCCATCTATTGGTGGTTGTGGCTCAAACATGCCGAAAAAATTGGAGAAAGCCAGTGTGGAGGCGTCATCGTCTCCTAATCTTCAGGTTAACAGAAATTTTCTGTCTTGATCTAGGGAATTTCTTTAAACACTATGTAGCTTTGCTGAGACTGTTTTTTGGGAATTTTTTTTAAAAAAAACCTGTTAAATAGTTTCCGGATACTGAGCTTTCATGTGAATGGTGTAAGAGGAGATATAAGATTGGCTTGCTTTGTCATCAATGCAAGTTATGGTTTTGCTTTGACTAATGTGGTATGGGTCCGTGAAATCAGTGGAAGGGGAAAGAAAAATCTGGTTTTTTATATCGTTTTTTATGGGGATTAGTCTGACACTGTCGGCTATGGAATAAAATGACTTGAGCATGTCTAATGGCATGATTATGGAGCGGACTGCATTGGAAGAAGTAAAGTTAAGCTGGGTTTATTCAACTATTTGATGTATGTCTCGCTGGTCTTTACATAGAGCCAACAATTCACAAAGTTTTTTTAAAAAATAATAAGCTAAAAATAGTGTGCATATAAAGTAAGAAACCTATGTCTGCTGTAAAACTAAGGAGTCGGAGTACAATTTTTTACATGTGCTGACCTCAGACTGAATAGACTCAGATTACAGGTATCGAATTTTTGGAATGAAGAAACTTTGAATAAATTAAAGGATGTTTTCTGATTTGCTATTGGATATTGACCTTTTTCTTGTGTCAAACTGAAATTATCTCTTACTCTAGAGACTATCAAGTGTTATCCTTTTGACTGATGGTGTTTGTTTTCATAAAATAAACAAAAAAATATAATAGATATATAACCTGGTTCTGGAATCTGACTCTTACTGGTAAGGGAAGAAGCGAGAATGGCTCAAGTTAAACTAAGAATTACCTCCTAATCTTCAGGTTAACAGAAATTGTTTTTTGATTCCTATATTTTGCCTAAAAAAAACCAGGTAAGTAGACGGTTTTCTCTTGCTCCGATGACTGTTCTTAAAAAATTCATAGGGAGAAAAGTATATGGTAAAGTATGAAAATTTTGATAAGATTGGAATGGGGTTTTGATTCGACTAAAGATGTGTTTTTGATATGTAAAGTATTGGGAGACTGGCTCTGAAACATGGCTCTTCCTGGTTATGAAGAAAGCGTTAAAAAAAACCAGTATCTACTGAGTAAAGTTTGATGGAAATGATTTTAAAAAAAGGGGGGGACTGTCTAACTGGTTTTTTTGTGTCCTATATAAATTTTTTGAAAAAAAGCAGATGGCCAAGTGTATGTCTTATCTTTTGACTGCATAAAAATGGGGATGGTGGGGTATTAAAAAGACATGAAGGGTATATATTGTTGACTCTCGTAATATTGTTACTCAAATGGGTAATGTACTCATGAACGGTGTACTGCAGATCTGAAAATAACCTGTCTTACACAAAAAAAAAAGAAGATATTTGTGAGTGGTTGGATAAATTTGGTGACTTTGCTGAGGTAATTTCGGAAAAAGGACTTACCTGGAATTGAATCTGTTACTAAATCTGGTGCCTATTTTAGTAAAAACTACTTGAGAGGATTCAGAGGTCAGTCAAAACTGGTTTTTTTTATTTTTAGGAAATAGTGGCCAGGCATCTTAATTTACACTAGGGTATGATAGGTTTCGCATACCCGATTATAAGATTAAATAATGTTTTTCCAAACTTAACTCAACTTTTTTTACAAGTAAGATTGATCTTTTTTTACCGGTGGCCTATTGTACTGAATCGGCTAAAAAGGTTATTCTAAATACTGGCTTCGGGTATGGTGCCCTTGATGCTGACTGCACATACCGGATTGAGGTTAAATAAAATGCAAGTTTATAATTTACTGTTTTTTTCAGCATTGTCATATACTAAGAAGAATAGCCGTAGGTTCTGATTAACCTATCACTAAGTTCAAAGAGGTGACAGATTTCTGATGGCAGAAGTTCGGTCGAACCTTGGCTTCTCAATTCTTTTTTAACTTCTTCAGCTGGCTTCTTTTTCTCATTTAAAGTATATAGGCACTTGGCCTTACCTAACATCTTGCTAGTAGGTTTGATCTCCATACCATAGGGTAAATCATATAGTGACCTTAAGTGGATCCTGGCTGGTGAAATCTGATGTTTTTAAATAGTAGACGTTTTTTACGGTTTTAACTAAAATGATACTCTGAATTTACAGATTACTTCAGTGTTATTGCCCTAACTTCTGATAGTTGATAGGAAGGAATGCATGATATGGTAGTTGAGCATGGCATACTGTTCCCTCTATCTGGGCAGAACCTGAGATGATTTTTTTTTTCCAGACCGAGTCTAAGTTGGCTCACTATGACTAAGTGGTCCAATATATTGTAGTATACATTTGTTAGCTGGCATACGACAGCAGTAGGAATGACATAACATAATAGTAAGGAATTTTGGGAATAATGGTTATGAAATTTCTCTAAAGAAGGGGTTTCTCAGTTAGGTAATAAGTGGTAAAAACTAAAAGTTTTGTTTTTCTTGGGGGATATCTCAGCCATATTATAAAATAAGTCCCGATTAAAAGGCTCTATTACAAATGTTGTTGATATACAAGGTAGTGGGTATTTTTGATCTGGCCTTAGACTACTTCAAATGGAATAATCTAGTTAAGGATGAAGTTCTGGAAATTTGTTTTGCTACTTAAGTTTTTTTAAAAAAAAACCTTAAGATTGGTAATATTACGCTGTTTGAGAAAAAATAAAACAGAATTTATGGATGCTCTATGGGGGTGGGTACCGTCTGTATCAGATTGGCTAATAAGCCAAGGATCTTCGTTCTTACCATTTTTTTTCAAAATATATATATATATATATATATTCAAGTTAAGGACTATGTTTTTTTTATGGTGACATGGATAACAGCTGGGATGCCCAGCATCACCTGCGTACAGTCACGTGCTAACGAACTGTTTTCTTGTTGCTATGGGTGAGGTGAGGGCTACCTTCCTTGATTAAAACGTCCAGTTCTTAAGAAATGGTGGATCTCGTAGTGTGATACAAGATTTCCCAGACTTTGGGTTTAAGGATACTTGAGCTGTATTTTGTTATCTTCATTACCTTGTACATAATTCATTTTCAACCGCAAATAAATTACTGTGCAAAGCCACTATACTTTTCTAGAATTGTTGTCTGTGAACAGTTAGTGTTCGTTTGAGTATAATTTTATAGATTTAGAACTGCTACACACACAATAAACGCAAAAGAGAGATTGACTTAACAGTTTTTCTCTCTCAGACAATGACTCTAGAAACTTTCACCTATGATAGTATAAAGTTTATACTTTAATAGCCAGGGGTGCTATCACACAGTCTATGTGGTTTTCTTTACCTCACTGGTGAAAAGGTTGATAGCACTACCATTCCACTTTATATTCATGCTTCTTACTTTACTTTAAAATACTATCATTTACATAATCTATTACTTCTGTTGACCAGATCGTGGGAAAGCTCACTGCAAGAATGAAAGTATGATCTGACCCTGAAAAAAGAGCTCTGATTTCAGAGAAATTATGTCTAGCTAAAGAAATAGAAAAGACCTTCCCTTGTATCTCTCATAGGACTAGGCCTTATCTTCATAGGGCTGTAAAATTCAAAAAATGTAACACTTTGTATTAGATCTTCGGGTCTATGCTCCTAGACTATGGAATTCTATCTAATGATAATTTTGTAGATTGTTCCCCTTTCCCAAGGACTGGCTCTTCCTGTGGAACCCCTTTCCCTAGCCTCACTTCTTGTACTAAAATGTATACAAGATAGAGAAGCTTCTACCCTAATTTATGATTCTTCGAAGGAGTCTAGTCTATCTCTTGTCCAACTGATTTCATTTGACCTATGGGTTAAAGTACTAGCTCTTCTTGTAAAAAATAAATCGGATGGTATCAACCTTTTGATGGAATTTACTTCAAATCTGGCTGGACTTTCCAAAGCACACATTCAAGACTTAGCGTCTTTTTCTTCCAAAGGTTCTGAACTGTCCAATCTTCTTAGAAAATTTTGTGGGCTTAGTCCCATCTTTGTTACTGCTCCCTCTACGCCTATTGTCCCTCCACCGAATAGCCTCTTCTGTAGAGATGCAGCTGCTTTAGAAGCAGTAAAGGAATTTCAAAAAGACCTTTGTTCACTCAGTGAAGCCTCGCTTTTGGACATGGTACCGAAAGTCTCGAGGGCCTTTCCTTTTTTGCCATCCCGACAAGTTGAGGTAGAATCCTTGGGAGTCAAGCATAGGTTGTGGTTGTTTCCAAATAAAGGATTTCTTTACTCTATCTTCACGGCAGACATAACTCAATGCTATGAAAATATCCCGTTAGATGGGCCATTGGGACTTTTTTATACCTTATAGTGTCTTATAAAGATTGCCTTTGCCCACAGAAAGGAACTTGGGTATACATGCATCTCACAAAAAAAGAATAAAGGATGGGTAAAAAAATCGAACAAATCTGCACCATTCAGCTTTAAAGAGGAAGATCTTTATAAGCATATCCTTTGGCTACTGAATAACAGCTGTATCCAATTAGGAAATACCTGCTACAAACAAACTCTAGGAATCCCAATGGGGTTTGCATGCTCTCCAGTTATGTGTAATCTTTATCTCTATTACTTCGAATATCAATGGCTCCGAAAAATATTAAATAACCCCGCAAGTAATTCGTTACTCACACATTTTTCACATTCATTCAGGTTTATGGATGACCTATGTAGCATCAACAACCCCATATTTGAGATTACTCTTAAAGATATTTATCCACCTTGCTTAAGTATTGAACCTACAATCTCCGAGAGAGTACTATGGCAGGATAAATGGATCGTTTCTAGAACACACTTCTTGAATATTGAGTTTACTTTGACTTCCCCATTTTTGGGAAATTTTTATACTAGTTTTTTTTTTGGAAAAGAGATAATCTTAAACTTGTGTCCTTTGAATTTACAAAGAAAAAAAGCAATAGACCATAAAAAAATTCTCTACACAGTTGTCTAGGAATGCTTTTTCTTATAATGTATGCCTCTTCCGACTGTTTTAAAGCATATGAAGAGATTGAAACTTTGATTACCAAGCTCATTAAGAACGGGTTTACAAAAAAAGACCTTGTTGCATGCATCTGCAACTCCTTACAAAAACACAACTGGACCTACCTCAAGTTTGACTTACATAATCTGATAAGTCTGCTTAAATCAGAATAAATCTAACCTCAGCATAGCTGGTTGCGAATTAATACAAACACTTCTTGAGGGGGTAGGCCCCTATTCTATGGGGTCTACTACCTCATAGGATAAGGTGCCTGGGAATGGGTGGGCACACACACACACACACACACACACACACAAAAAAAAGATGTCACGGGACAAAAAAAAGCTTAGCTAATGAGCTTTGCAGCTACATCTCTATTATGCCGCCCATCACATGATCACACAAACAGCTATCACAATAGAAGCAAGTATTTGGCCTCTCTGCCAAAGGCACGATACGAGTCGCCAAGGCTACCCCATACTCCCGAGTGTGGTGAGTACAATTAAAATATCCTCGTAGCTGATGACCATAACTACGGTATAGGAAAATCTTCTGAGGAGGTAGAAACTGGGCTAGCAAATATAGCCGATCTGAAAAACCAGGCTTTATGGAATGCTCGATATAATAATACTTAGGCCCTAGACCCACTACTTCAGTAAGCATCGCCAATCGGATATTATTTTTGAAATGTTCACGACCCCAAAGTGTCACTCTGGTCACTCGATCCTGATATGTCCACCACTTTGTTTGAGAAACAGAGGTTCCTAACTGCGGGAATAGATGATGTTCATAACTGAGTAATGTTGCTCGACGTATAGATTCTTGTGACATAAAGAGATGTGCAGTTGCTATGAAAAAAACCTGGTCATGACAGTAGGCCATAATACACCAAGGACAACCATTTAGAATTAAAACAGGTTATTAACTCCTGTGACTTATTATGATTTGGAATGTTTTTCAAAAAATATATCATATACTCACAGTATAGAAAGGTGTTTTACACTAAGGAAATGCTAAAACCTAAGGTCATGCTAGGATAGCAGATAAAAATACCTAATGGGGTGTAAATACCCGACACCGTATATAATCGCTTCTAGTGAATAATACCGGGCTTTTTACTATGGGAATATATGCTATCTTATACCATTGTGGAGGTGACTGTCCGACTTGGTTCACATTATTTGGTCTCAGTACAAATCCTTAATTTTTTGTAAGCGTGGCTTATGGTCCTTCTTTCATCCACTGCACGCCACCGCTTAGGTTTCTCTGGAAAGGCCGGCGATGACAAACTTCCCCGCCATTTTTTCTTGAGCAGTTTGTGCTGATTTTGTGGAAACTTACCTGCTAAACCTCTACATTCTGCCTCCGGATCATAGGCTATGGGGGATACTGGTGTACGTGCCTGGACTGACGTCCTCGATTGGGGGCTTAACCGGTCCAACTCAACTGTCTCGTCTGCTATAGAGGAGCATCAACTATTTAAACTTGACTTCTAAGGTGAGTTATCACACTCACATAGCTGCGTCTCTGTTATCATTTTTTTTGCGTGTGTTAGTTCAAAACCTTGCGTATTCCATCTACTAGTGGCTGTGGCTCAAACATGCCGAAAAAATCAGAGAAAGCCAGTGTGGAGGCGTCATCGTCTCCTAATCTTCAGGTTAACAGAAATTTTATGTCTTGCTCTAGGGAATTTCTTTAAACACTATGTAGCTTTGCAGAGACTGTTTTTTGGAAATTTTTTTAAAAAAAAACCTGTTAAATAGTTTTCGGATACTGAGCTTTCATGTGAATGGTGTAAGAGGAGATATAAGATTGGCTTGCTTTGTCATCAATGCAAGTCATGGTTTTGCTTTGACTAATGTGGTATGGGTCCGTGAAATCAGTGGAAGGGGAAAGAAAAATCTGGTTTCTTATATCGTTTTTTATGGGGATTAGTCTGACATTGTCGGCTATGGAATAAAATGACTTGAGCATGTCTAATGGCATGATTATGGAGCGGACTGCATTGGAAGAAGTAAAGTTAAGCTGGGTTTATTCAACTATTTGATGTATGTCTCGCTGGTCTTTACATAGAGCCAGCAATTCACAAAGTTTTTTTAAAAAATAATAAGCTAAAAATAGTGTGCATATAATGTAAGAAACCTATGTCTGTTGTAAAACTAAGGAGTCGGAGTACAATTTTTTACATGTGCTGACCTCAGACTGAATAGACTCAGATTACAGGTATCGAATTTTTGGAATGAAGAAACTTTGAATAAATTAAAGGATATTTTCTAATTTGCTATTGGATCTGACCTTTTTCTTGTGTCAAACTGAAATTATCTCTTACTCTAGAGACTGTCAAGTGTTATCCTTTTGACTGATGGTGTTTGTTTTCATAAAATAAACAAAAAAATATAATAGATATATAACCTGGTTCTGGAATTTGACTCTTACTGGTAAGGGAAGAAGCGAGAATGGCTCAAGTTAAACTAAGAATTACCTCCTAATCTTCAGGTTAACAGAAATTGTTTTTTGATTCCTATATTTTGCCTAAAAAAACCTAGGTAAGTAGATGGTTTTCTCTTGCTCCGATGATTGTTCTTAAAAAAATCATAGGGAGAAAAGTATATGGTAAAGTATGAAAATTTTGATAAGATTGGAATGGGGTTTTGCTTCGACTAAAGATGTGTTTTTGATATGTAAAGTATTGGGAGACTGGCTCCGAAACATGGCTCTTCCTGGTTATGAAGAAAGCGTTAAAAAAAACCAGTATCTACTAAGTAAAGTTTGATGGAAATGATTTTAAAAAAAGGGGGGGACTGTCTAACTAGTTTTTTTGTGTCCTATATAAATTTTTTTTAAAAAAACAGATGGCCAAGTGTATGTCTTATCTTTTGACTGCATAAAAATGGGGATGGTGGGGTATTAAAAAGACATGAAGGGTATATATTGTTGACTCTGGTAATATTGTTACTCAAATGGGTAATGTACTCATGAACGGTGTACTGCAGATCTGAAAATAACCTGTCTTACACAAAAAAATGAGATATTTGTGAGTGGTTGGATAAATTTGGTGACTTTGCTGAGGTAATTTCGGAAAAAGGACTTACCCGGATTGAATCTGTTACTAAATCTGGTGCCTATTTTAGTAAAAACTACTTGAGAGGATTCAGAGGTCATTCAAAACTTTTTTTTTAAAATTTTTAGGAAATAGAGGCGAGGCATCTTAATTTATAGTAGGGTATGATAGGTTTTGCATACCAGATTATAAGATTAAATAATGTTTTTTCAAACTTAACTCAACTTTTTTTACAAGTAAGATTGATCTTTTTTACCGGTGGCCTATTGTACTGAATCGGCTAAAAAGGTTATTCTGAGTACTGGCTTTGGGTATGGTGCCCTTGATGCTGACTGCACATACGGGACTGAGGTTAAATAAAATGCAAGTTTATAATTTACTGTTTTTTTCAGCATTGTCATATACTAAGAAGTATAGCGGTAGGTTCTGATTAACCTATCACTAAGTTCAAAGAGGTGACATATTTCTGATGGCAGAAGTTCGGTCGAACCTTGGCTTCTCAATTCTTTTTTAACTTCTTCTTCTGGCTTTTTTTTCTCATTTAAAGTATATAGGCACTTGGCCTTACCTAACATCTTGCTAGTAGGTTTGATCTCGATACCATAGGGTAAATCATATAGTGACCTTAAGTGGATCCCGGCTGGTGAAATCTGATGTTTTTTATAGTTTTAACTAAAATGATACTCTGAATTTACAGATTACTTCAGTGTTATTGCCCTAACTTCTGATAGTTGATAGGAAGGAATGCATGATATGGTAGTTGAGCATGGCATACTGTTCCCTCTATCTGGGTAGAACCTGAGATGAATTTTTTTTTCAGACCGAGTCTAAGTTGGCTCACTATGACTAAGTGGTCCAATGTATTGTAGTATACATTTGTTAGCTGGCATACGGCAGCAGTAGGAATGACATAACATAATAGTAAGGAATTTTGGGAATAATGGTTATGAAATTTCTCTAAAGAAGGGGTTTCTCAGTTAGGTAATAAGTGGTAAAAACTAAAAGTTTTGTTTTTCTTGGGGGATATCTCAGCCCGATTATAAAATAAGTCCCGATTAAAAGGCTCTATTACAAATGTTGTTGATATACAACGTAGTGGTTATTTTTGATCTGGCATGAGACTACTTCAAATGGAATAATCTAGTTAAGGATGAAGTTCTGGAAATTTGTTTTGCTACTTAAGTTTTTAAAAAAAAAACCTTAAGATTGGTAATATTACGCTGTTTGAGAAAAAATAAAACAGAATTTATGGCTGCTCTATGGGGGTGGGTACCGTCTATATCAGATTGGCTAATAAGCCAAGGATCTTCGTTCTTACCATTTTTTTTCAAAAAAAAAAAAAAACAAATATTCAAGTTAAGGACTATGTTTTTTTTATGGTGACATGGATAACAACTGGGATGCCCAGCATCACCTGCGTACAGTCACGTGCTAACGAACTGTTTTCTTGTGGCTATGGGTGCAGGTGAGGGCTACCTTCCTTGATTAAAACGTCCAGTTCTTAACAAATGGTGGATCTTGTAGTGTGATACAAGATTTCCCAGACTTTGGGTTTAAGGATACTTGAGCTGTATTTTGTTATCTTCATTACCTTGTACATAAATTATTTTCAACTGAAATAAATTACTGTGCAAAGCCACTGTACTTTTCTAGAATTGTTGTCTGTGAACAGTTAGTGTTCGTTTGCGTATAATTTTATAGATTTGGAACTGCTGCACACACAAACGCGCCCACACAAACATTGCAGAGACTTACCTGGGTCCTGTTTTCTTTTTGTGCTTGCTGCACTTGATTATCGTTTGCTGCGTCCTCTCTACTCCGGTTTGCTGGTCGCGATTGCCGTTTGCTGCGTCCTCTCCTGCTTTTCTTTTATTTCCCTGTTGACTACGCGTTTTGAGGATGTGTTTGCTTTCGATCGACAGAATTAACAGCATCCACGTTTGCTTTATTTTTATACGAGCCATGGCTCTTCTTCTTCTTCTCTCTCATTCTCTCTCTCTCTCTCTCTCTCTCTCACACACACACACACACACACACACACAAATCAACACTCTCTCTCTCTCTCTCTCTCTCTCTCTCTCTCTCTCTCTCTCTCTCTCTCTCTCTCTCTCTCTCTCTCTCTCTCTCTCTCTCACACACACACACACACACACACACACACACACACATACACACACACACACACACAAACGCACGCACACAAACATTGTAGAGACTTACTTGGGTCCTGTTTGCTTTTGCTGCTTGCTGCACGTGATTATCAGTTGTTGCGTCCTCTCTACTCCTGTTTGCTGCTCGCGATTGCCGTTTGCTGCGTCCTCTCCTGCTTTTCTTTTATTTCCCTGTTGACTGCGCGTTTTGAGGATGCGTTTGCTTTCGACAGAATTAGCAGCATCCACGTTTGCTTTATTTTTATACGAGCCAAGTCAATTTCTTTCCAATCATCATGCGCCAAGTGGCATGCTTCTTCCTTCAATATTGCCTGCAAGCATCTTACACCGAAAAGGGTAAAGAACCTATCCAAGGGGCTTAAAAAATTTGTTGAGACTCATTTACTACCATCTTTGGACTTGAAAGAAGTGGCATAACTGATTAAGAGCATGAAGCAAACCAACTTTCACAGTGGGGACAAGGACCCTAACAAAGGCAACATGGATCATTTTCTCAATAAATAAGGAGATATCCATAGATTACATCATACTCTATATGCGTTCAAGGCAATGCACATGAGTCTCACACTTCAAGGAAAGGCCTACAGGTGGTGGATGACTTACAAACCCTAAAACATTGGCAATCTTTGAGAAAGTATTTCTCTCAAAGGGAGTTTCTTCCAACCAATGAGAAGGATAGGAATTGGACTTATTTATGTTTGACGAACATCATTGCACATTGAACCCATACATATCTCATTATCAAGGTTTCATCTTCAAAGTGGATACTAGGTTGGATGAATTCCACCAAGTATGTGGATTTATTAGAGGTTTTGATCAAGAGCTTCAAAAGCAAGTCGAAACAGGATCCCAAAAATATAGAAGATTCCACGATTCAAGCACATATTCATGATGAGCACAACAAGGGAAAAAAAACTACACCATCATTTCATCAAGCATAGTGCACCATGCCTAGTAACAATGATAGTAAGGGTGCCTCATCTCATGTCAATAAGAAGAGAAAGTCTCTATTCGCGAATACCAATGAGCTATCCAAGAGATCCAAGGGACCTTGCGGACCTCTCTCTTAGCGAGACTTTGAGAAAGCCAAGAAAGAGAATCTTTGTTTCAAGTGTACTGTAAGAAATCATGCCGAAAATTATTGTTCCAAGGGGAAATTGCAATGTGTAAGAAACAACAAAGCAATGCACATGGTACAACTCCTCTCTAGAGACGCTTCCTTCAAGTATGCCAATGTCATAGTTTCCCATACAAAAGAAGTTCATGAATGCTGTTTAATTTCCTCTATTTGGCAGCTAGCCTTTGGACCACATGATCATGTGCGAATGCATGGCACCATTAAAGGGCACAAGGGACATATTTTGGTAAATGAAAGTGCATCCCACAAATTCTTTTTACGAGTCAGTTAATAAATTGAATCTACCACAAACTCCCCAATTCACATCATTACAAGGTAGCAGTTGATCAATGGGCATGACACCAAGTTGTGGGATGCTCATGTCAAAGATGTTGCTCTTGAAGTGCAAGGACACAATATGACATAAGATTTCCAAGCTATGAGCATGGATAGGGCAATTGTGGTATTTGAAGCAAATTTTTGCACTTGTTATTTTTGAAAGGGCATCCCTCCCTCACCTGCTCTTGAAGTGCAAGGACACGATATGACATAAGATTTCCAAGTTATGAACATGGATAGGGAAATTGTGGTATTTGAAGCAACTTTTTCCACTTGTTATTTTTGAAGGGGCTGTTACCATATACATGTGGTAGTGATGTGTGTGAACTCTAGACTGCCAGGGCCTTTTTCCCCTCTTTAGTCCTCGTGCATTGTATATACACCCATCACTCTAGGGCTATCTATCTTTCCATTGCACACTAAGTAATACACTCTCTATTGTGTGCCTTGAGCTTCCTTCGTCTTTTCCAAGCAACCCTAATTCCAACAATTTGGATCAGAGTAGGTTGCGTCCTCCCGGCCTTAGTCGCCAACAGCTCCAGCACACGCCTGCTCATTTTCTCCGATTTTAGTGGGCTTTGGCGAGCATTCACAGGTCGACAAATATTTCAAAAGGGGTCGTAGAGCTTAGTCTGCTCAGAGTTTTTATTCGGGCTCATTTCGGCCTTCGTTTCCACTACATGCACTACTACATAGGCTATTTTGTCATTTTGTGCCAAATTTTTGTCACTGTTGTTTTCTGCATAACAAGTGCCTTACAATATTCTACAGTTTGTGCTATATAGCATGTGTTGTTCTCGCTTTGTTTCTCCTCTTTTCGGGCAGTTTTCACATCAGGTGCAACATTTACCATGGCTGACAACAACACAGATGTGTTCAAGATGTTTGCTGCCAAGGAAAGATTGGATGGGGACAATTACCCTATGTGGGCTTACATGATGCAACATGTTCTTGTGTCAAAGGGCGTCTGGAATATTGTGTAGAGCATTGATGTACGTCCTGGTTCTGAGGATGTAGGCGATGTTGAGGATGTGGTAGGTCTTGATGCAAGGATTGCTGCTATTAGAGTTGTTTTGCCTATGGCAGAACAATCTCATTGGGATGTAAAGGATGCGTAGGCTCATGCATTGATTGCGTTTTCTGTGAAGCGCACCATTGTTCATCACATTCGCTCAACAAAATCTACAAAATAGGCTTGGGATATTTTGGCTGGTCTTTATGCAAGTCGCAATGAGGCTAAAAATTCTTTCTTGCGTAAAGAGCTAAAATCGAAGATTATGCATGCGGAAGATGATATGGACACTTTCCTTGCTGGTGTCAAGGATATCAATGAGCAACTTATTTCTGCAGGTGAAGTCATTTCAGACAGTTCCCTTGTGCAGACTGTTCTTGATGTCTTACCATATTCTTACCAGACTTTTGCTAGTATTTGGTGACTTATGACCCAAGGAAATCCTGAAGTTTTCAAGCTTGATGCATTATGCACATTGTTGTTGCAAGATTCACTTTCCAAAAAAAACCAGACTAGACAGCGTGCTTCTCAAAGAAAGGGTGGTAAGAACAATGCAACCACTTCTTATGGTTCTGCTGCGAGTGGCAAAACTTCTGTTCCCAATGCTTCTGCTGGAAGCACTTCGTGTAGATATTCTGGTGATAAGGGAAAAAAGAAGATGTGTTGCCGTTATTGTAAAGCTAATGATCACTTGATCAAGCAGTGTCCTAAGTTGAAGGCCAAAGAGGCTAAGAAGAAAGAGGGTGGTTCCACTACCAATGCAGTCATTGTTGAGTCTTCTGTGAAAGGAGACTGTGATGTTGATGTTGATGCAGAATGGGATTTTAGTGCAGAGTGCACTTACAATCATGCTATCCATGATGCATGTATGTCAGTTATGCAGATTCACATGTGTGGTATTTCTACAGTGGTGCTACTGATGGGGCCTTTTCACAAGCCAAGCTCCCATACCCCTCTTTTCTCAACCCCACCCCATGAAAACCCCCTCTTATGGAGGGAGTGATAAAAGGCATTGGAAAAAGTAAGAAAAAAATAAAGTATGACTATGTAAATATATAAGAAAGGTAAAATAGGCCACCTCATGCCTGCGGGGCAGCCCATCCCCACCTTGCCTCCTTTTTCTTCACTGTTGCCCCGCCGTGTGTCCCTTTTCCTCTCCTCCACTCAAAAGGTCAACCCCCTCTCTCTTCCCCTTGTCCTCTCTCCTTTCTCTCTCCCTTCAAGCTACCCCACCTCTCACCAATAATGCATTCTAACTCACCAATAATGCACCCTAACTCACATGCAACTTACCCTATCTTCCAAAATAGTATACCCCACCCCCCCTTTCTCTCTCCTATCATATCCCATGACCCAAATACCCCCCCCTCTCTCTAAAGGGCTCCATGTCTCTTGTCTTGTAGCTAAGTAACCTCCCCCACACTCACACACACTCAGTTTCACTAAAAAAGGTGCCCACAGACCCATCCCCACCCGGTGGTTACCTGATTTTTATTGTGTTCACACACATCTGCACACAGATTCACCTCTGAACACACTCCTCTCTCTCCCCTCTTGTAATTAATTTATTTTCCATGTCACCTCTCACTTTTTTCATCAACCCATCTCTCTCTCTTAGTCTCTCTCTCATGAGACTGCTGTTCTGGCACATATACACACAGCCAGACAAGTGGGGCCCACAGTCACATGGCCTATGTAGATAATGATTTCTTCATTTCTAAATTCTAGAATTTCTCCCCCCCTCCTCCCCTATATAAAGAGGGGTCACCATCACACAAAAACACACAACATCACCAAAGAACACACTATGCACTGTGTGTGTCTAGTGCACACACACACACCCACACCATCACCATCACCATCACCGCAATCACCATGCTTGTTTTGAGCATGACCTCTACACCCTTGGCTATGGAAGATGAAGGGCAACTAAATGAAGGTTGATGGCCATAATCCTCGTGCGAGTCTTCGCCATCAACTCCCACCTATCCGCCATGTGCTCTACCACTCTCTCCCTTCTCATTCCCCTACCCTATGCTCCCCATTTCATCGCCTAATTCTCTAAATAAAGCTTGAGGTTTTGTGAGTATGTTTTCTTGCAATGTTTTGCCCATGTGAGGTGTGCGGAATCACCACCCAGTCTTGTGTTTTGGAGTGAGCTTGTGTATGTGTGAAGGGTGTGCGGATTCGCCATCCTTTTGTGGTGCCTAAGTACTAAGCCGCTATACCCCCTCCCTCACTCTCTCTCTCTCTCTCTCTCTCTCTCTCTCACTTGATCTCATTCCCTTTCCTCTTCATCATTACTCCCAAGCATCCATCTCTCTTGGATGAAAACTTTGTTATGGTGGTGTGTTGTTTGCGTCCTAGCCGTTGAAGCTAGGCGGTGCCCCTTGTTTGCTTTACCATGACAGGCTCGAGGCGCGCCATTCGGTCCCCGGTGTTTTAGAGGCCGTCGAGGTTTGGGGTTTGCTTTGCTCCCGTCATTTGGTGCCCCCACTGAGGATCTTTTCATGAAACCCTTCAGTTTACAAGACTGAAACCGTTAAACTATTGTGAATGGATGAATGGCTAGCAGGATTTGCTAATTGGACGACAGAAGAAGAAGAGCTCCAAGCACAACTAGACGAACTCCGCATCTCCATCGAAGCTCGAGTGCTAGGCGTAACGGTAATCGATTTGCAGTGGGAGAGTCAACCAACACGCCAAACCCAGTGGATATACATAGGCCAAGTGCCAAGAAGAAGAAGGAGAAGGTCAAAACCATGTCCGCAACCTACAATCAACCCACAATAACAAAATGGAAGGAGCTCTACACAATAGAGAATCAACACTATTCTACTTTGAGAATCGGGTAACTCAAGTCACTGAGGTAATTATCACAGTCAATTTTCAAGTCGCACCTGATGCTGCAGCACAGATAACGGAAGCATTGGCTCACACTCTCACTAGAGAAACTAGGGATCTACTGAGTTTGTTTCAGGAAAGAACACCACCCTCTCCCACAAGCTTGGACAATGACTAAGCACCTCTAAGCTTCACATGAATCAGTACAACCTACCTCAAGACAGATCACACATACCAACACGTGTACGCTCAATCAAGGTAATACTGGATTTGAAGGCTCACTACCAGCACGTCATTGACACCATGCCGGGTGGGGAGCGGTTTTTGGAGGTTCTGGCATTAGATCAACCATTTGTCTTACCTTTGGTACAAGGCAATGTACCGTTTGAAGTTTTAATCTATGTCCTAGTATAAGAGGGTATACACGCCTCCTTGTAAAGAAGAAATTTTTTTTTGCAAGTTAAGCAGTGTGTCTTTCTAGCTCTCTCTCAGTAATCATGGCAAGTGTAGCATTTCCAACATTTAAAGGAAAGAAGGGGGAGGATTTGGTAACAGACTTCCTAGATGACTTTGAAGTAGCATGTGTAGTGAGCAACAAAGATACGGATGAATCCCGGGTTAGAATCTTTAAGCATCTCATGAAGCTAGGAGCTAGATCATGGTACAATGCACTTCCACAAGCAACCAAGGATGACTGGGAACCCTTAAAAACCGCTTTTAAGAGGCGCTTTGGGGGAGGTACCACTTCAGAAAAGTTGTGGGACAAGTTGAGAGACTTGAAGCAGGAGGGTCTTTTAGAATATTCCACCTATGAGTCCAAATTTGTGGATTTGTGGGAACGGTGGGTTGAGTCACTGGCTAGGGGGGAAGCTGCACCCGATTTTCTAAAAAAAGATCGGTTCACACATGGCTTATGGCCGCTTCTCAAGGAGAAGGTGAAAGGTAGATTCCCGGCTACGTACGAGTTAGCCGTTGAGATTGCTCGCCTTAAAGACAAGAAGTTGCGAATGAAAGCCAAAGAAACTGAGTCAACAGAATCAGGAACATCGCGTCGACCAGCAACTACGACAACTACCATTCCACCACCACCACCGGCTCTTGGGGTAAGAGATGACCAACAAGATATGTTGGCCCATATTACTGACCAACTGCAGAATTTGTCTGTCCACTTAATACAACAAGGGAGGAGTCAAGAAAGAGATCAAGACCCTGGAAGAGCACAATGACAAAACAGGGAGTATCATTGCTACAACTGCGGAGAAGACGGTCACGGTATGTACTACTGTCCCAAACCACGACAAAACTATAATAGAGGAGGTAGGAGGAACCAATTGTCACCCCCTAGAGAAAGAACACCCCCACCCCGAGCACCACCCCCACCAACACAAATTCTACGTCCACCCCAGACACCACTACAAGCATCCATCCCACCTCTTCCACCAGCCCCACCACCTGATCGCCCTATAAACATCATAAGTCTAGAAGAGAAAGGAAAAGCCATAGTAGTGGATCCACCCAGAGCAAAGGAGAGGGACAAGGGTAAGGAGAAGGTAACCTTTTTAGAACCACTTGAAGCCATGACTGTGAAAAGAGCTAGGAGGGAGAAATCTACACAATCAGATGATGAGAGAAGCATGAGAGGAGAAACTAGCAAGAGGACATCTAGGCCACGATGGAAATTGGGCATCACCGACTTCCAGCTAGGAGAAAGTTCTAAGCCCTATGATCTAACATTGGATGTGGCAGAGCAAGGACCGAAGATTACATGGCCACAGCTGCTACATCTTGCACTTAAAGTAAGGCGACAATGGTCCAAAATGGTAAGTACAAGACGCTCCAAAATAAAGGTAGCCGGAGCAATTTCGGGTTGCAACATGGACGACATCCTTCCAATTTTCGACGTAAACATAAAAGGAAAGAGGGTTGGAAACACCTACATTGATGGAGGTGCACAAATTTGTGTAATGAGCGAAGCTATGATGCTTCGATTAGGGCTCGAGGTTGATAGGCCTTCTCCATGCAAGGCAAAGATGGCAAACAACGCAAAAGTAAAGTGTGTGGGTGTGGTAAGTGCCATGAAAATCAAAGCTTTCAACACTGAGGTAGAGGTAGATGTTTTTGTAATGCCTACTAAGGGGGAGGGCTATCCACTAATTTTGGGAAGGCCATGGTTGATGGCCATGAAGGCAAAATAGGAATGGGGTACTGGCCTTCTACGCATGACCGGTAAGAAAGGGGAGACAATCTACTACGACATGAGGATTGGCAAGCAGAAGCAAATAAATCTGGAAACATCGGCAGATGAAACCACTAGCGAATCTTCCAGTTCTGAGGAGGAGACCACATCCACCGACGAAAGTGACAGTTCCATTGATGTGATGGGTATCATTATGAAGGATCCACAAAGGGTAAGCACAACTGGTGATCCATCACCAAAAGGGAAACCCAATGAAGAGGAGAGAAAATCACCTGGCCTAGGAGGAAGTAGGTTGAAGGGTATGTTGTCTACGGAATTAACACTTGAGGAGAAAGATAGTTTTTTGCAAATGTTGATGGGATTTCCTAACCTATTCATTGACAACTATGAAAGAATCACAGGCATTACAATGGTGGAACATCATATTAAGCTGAAGGAAGGGGTAAAACTAGTTGTGCAAAAGCTACGACGAATGGGGGTCATACAAGAAAAGGCACTCTTGGCCGAGGTAAGAAAACTGCTGGAGGCGGGATTCATCTATCCTGTAGAAAACTCAGAATGGGTGTCACCCGTAGTGGTGACGCCTAAAAAGAATGGTAAGTGGAGGGTCTGTGTTGACTACAAACCACTAAATGCAGCTACAAAGAGAGACCACTTTCCTCTCGCTTTCTTGGATGAAATTCTGAATGAAGTAGCGGGTTTTGAATGCTATACCGTCTGTGATGGTTATTCTGGATACTTTCAAATACGCATAGCCTTGGAAGATCAGCTAAAAACCACTTTTATCACGCCATGGGATTGTTTTGCATACAGGGTTATGCCATTTGGTCTCACAAATGCACGTGCCACATTCCAAAGATATGTCACATATGTTTTTCAACCGTTCTTTGGAACATCCATAAGAGTGTTCATTGATGATTTTTGTATATATAGCTCCCGTATTTCACATTTAGAAAAGGTAACTGAAGGTTTGGCCAGGTTGCAGAGCCTAGGTGGGCAATTAAATGTGGATAAATGCCACATTGGGGAGAGTAAAGTCATTCTACTAGGCCATGAAATTTCAGCAAAAGGTATCAACGTCAACCCAAGTAAGGTGTCCGCACTCATAGCCCTACCTTCACCAACGACCGCACGCCAACTGGTCTCTTTTCTACAGAAGGTGAGGTACTTAAGTAGATTCATACATCTACTATCACAACTTGTTCTACCACTGCAACAACTCACTCAAAGATCAACTTTCACTTGGGACGAGGAAAGCGAACATCACTACAACAAGGTAAAGGAGGTCTTAGCCACTCTGCCAACTATCTCACCACCTAAGTGGGATGAAAAATTCTATGTCACCTCAAGTGTTGGTGATGACTCATTGGGGGCTGTGCTACTCCAAAAGGATACGACGACATCTTTCATGAGGCCAATCTACTTCTCTAGTCGAATGATGACAGAAGGAGAGAAAGGTTTCACCCATGTGGAACACTTAGTCCTAGCTCTTAGATTTGCAACTACAAAGTTTAGGTCATATTTGCTGCCTAAGCAATTTGTGATTCTAACCACGGATGAAATATTTCCCTATGTTGAACAACACATGGATGTGTCTGCTAGAATTACTAAATGGCTAGTTTGTCTGCAAGAGTTTGACTACACGGTACAGGTAGAAAACACGACAAGGGCAAGTTTGGGGGGACTCATGACCTACCAAGTCTTTGAAAGGAAGGAGAAGCAATCTAAGGAAGGAGAAGTCCGATTACCTCCAGTACCACCGATGGTAGAAGGAGCATACTCTTTCTACTTTGATGGAGCCTACAAGCGAGCGTCCGACAAAGCAGCTACAGGCATAGTGGTATTTGATGACAAAGGGACAAAGGTATTTTCGTTGGGCCAATTGTTAGATTTACATTCTAACAATGAAGCTGAGTATGCAGCACTAACCAAGGGTCTACAATGGTGCGTCTCACAAGGTGTACAACGCCTTAATGTATTTGGGGATGCTCTACTTCTGGTAAGGCAAGTAAATGGAGCATGGACATGCAAGAATCCTAGTTTAAGGACTCACTTAAGTGGTGTAAAAACCTTGTTGGGTAAGTTTGAAGAAGTTCAAATACACCATATCCCAAGGGCTCAAAACCAAGAAGCAGATGCCCTAGCAAGTGAAAGACTACAGGAAGTGGTGGTTGGAGCAATAAAACTAAAGCTCCCTCTATTTCAAGGAAGTGATGCCTTGCCTGACATCATGCATTTTTTGGAAACAGGGGAATGCCCATCTGATTTAACAAAGGGACAAAAGCAATGGCTGACGCAGAAGGCCACAAGGTATCGACTCATCAATGACGGTTTGTACTGTAAGGGTAAGGACCAAATACTCAGGAAGTTCCCTCTCTCTCAGGAAATCACGGGAGTAATTGCTAGCTGTCACGACGGGGTTTGTGGTGGTCACTTTGCCCTAGACATAACAAGTAGGAAAATCTTGCAGGCAGGCTTCATATGGCCTAGCCTCAACCGTGATGTACACCACTAGTGCAAAACATGTAAGTTGTGTCAAAAGGCCAGCACTAGGTCACTTATGCCTGAACCACAAACACCTATTCTCTCATATGGCCCATTTGAAAAATGGGGTATCGATGCCATTGGGCCATTACCTAGGGCCAACTCAAGAAAATTCTACATTATCATGGGGGTCCACTACATGACTAGATGGGCAAAGGCTACAGCCACCACTAGAATCACAGCGGTAGAGGTAGCTAAATTTATCTACGAGCACATATGCTGTAGGTTTGGCACACCTTTAGAGATCATCTCTGATAGAGGGCCAGGTTTCAGAGCAGACTTGGTAGGAGAATTAATGCAGAAACTGGGCATTACAAGGAGGCACTCTTCACCATATTACCCTCAATGTAATGGCCTAGTTGAAAAGGTAAATGGAATGGTTTCTAAAATTATTACCAAGCAGGTAAACAATCATCCTGGAGACTGGGATAAGTATCTACTACCAGCTTTATGGGCCTACAAAACTTCATTTCATACATCCTTGGGATTCACACCGTATCATCTAGTATTTGGTAAGGAAGCAATCTTGCCCATTGAAGTGCAACTACAAAGTCTCAGAGTAATGGCAAGCCAACTTCAACAACCCAACATGCATTTGAGAGATCACATCATCAACTTGGAAAGACTGCAGCTCGACAGAGAAGAAGCAATAAATTATTATGCAGCACAAGCAGAGCATAGACGGCTTAGCTTTAACGAGCATCTCCGAAAAAAAGAATTGAAGAAAGTAATGTTGGTGCTCCGCTACGACAATCGCTTCGACATGCACAAGGATAAGAAACTCCTGCTCCGATGGGAAGGCCCTTTCATCATCAAGAAAAAGTATGCCAATTGAAGCTACCAGCTTATGGAGGCTGATGGAAAACTTCATAAAACCAGGGTAAATGGTTGGCGACTTAAACCTTATTTTCTTCGATTTGACCAGGCTCCACCAATTGACATTCCAGATGAGGACACACCATCAGCCGCCACCTCCGACGATAATGATCAAACAGATGAGCTAGAGACATGAATGCCTCTAGCCAAAAGGGGAGGGCTAATGATGGGGGCTTTTCACAAGCCAAGCTCCCATACCCCTCTTCTCTCGTCCCCACCCCATGAAAACCCCCTCTTATGGAGGGAGTGATAAAAGGCATTGGAAAAAGTAAGAAAAAAATAAAGTATGACTATGTAAATATATAAGAAAGGTAAAATAGGCCACCTCATGCCTGCGGGGCAGCCCATCCCCACCTTGCCTCCTTTTTCTTCACTGTTGCCCCGCCGTGTGTCCCTTTTCCTCTCCTCCACTCAAAAGGTCAACCCCCTCTCTCTTCCCCTTGTCCTCTCTCCTTTCTCTCTCCCTTCAAGCTACCCCATCTCTCACCAATAATGCATTCTAACTCACCAATAATGCACCCTAACTCACATGCAACTTACCCTATCTTCCAAAATAGTATACCCCACCCCCCCCTTTCTCTCTCCTATCATATCCCATGACCCAAATACCCCCCCTCTCTCTAAAGGGCGCCATGTCTCTTGTCTTGTAGCTAAATAACCTCCCCCACACTCACACACACTCAGTTTCACTAAAAAAGGTGCCCACAGACCCATCCCCACCCGGTGGTTACCTGATTTTTCTTGTGTTCACACACATCTGCACACAGATTCACCTCTGAACACACTCCTCTCTCTCCCCTCTTGTAATTACTTTATTCTCCATGTCACCTCTCACTTTTTTCATCAACCCATCTCTCTCTCTTAGTCTCTCTCTCATGAGACTGCTGTTCTGGCACATATATACACAGCCAGACAAGTGGGGCCCACAGTCACATGGCCTATGTAGATAATGATTTCTTCATTTCTAAATTCTAGAATTTCTCCCCCCCTCCTCCCCTATATAAAGAGGGGTCACCATCACACAAAAACACACAACATCACCAAAGAACACACTATGCACTGTGTGTGTCTAGTGCACACACACACACCCACACCATCACCATCACCATCACCGCAATCACCATGCTTGTTTTGAGCATGACCTCTACACCCTTGGCTATGGAAGATGAAGGGCAACTAAATGAAGGTTGATGGCCATAATCCTCGTGCGAGTCTTCGCCATCAACTCCCACCTATCCGCCATGTGCTCTACCACTCTCTCCCTTCTCATTCCCCTACCCTATGCTCCCCATTTCATCGCCTAATTCTCTAAATAAAGCTTGAGGTTTTGTGAGTATGTTTTCTTGCAATGTTTTGCCCATGTGAGGTGTGCGGAATCACCACCCAGTCTTGTGTTTTGGAGTGAGCTTGTGTATGTGTGAAGGGTGTGCGGATTCGCCATCCTTTTGTGGTGCCTAAGTACTAAGCCGCTATACCCCCTCCCTCACTCTCTCTCTCTCTCACTTGATCTCATTCCCTTTTCTCTTCATCATTACTCCCAAGCATCCATCTCTCTTGGATGAAAACTTTGTTATGGTGGTGTGTTGTTTGCGTCCTAGCCATTGAAGCTAGGTGGTGCCCCTTGTTTGCTTTACCATGACAGGCTCGAGGCGCGCCATTCGGTCCCCGGTGTTTTAGAGGCCGTCGGGGTTCGGGGTTCGCTTTGCTCCCGTCACTACAAAGCACATTACCTCACATCGTGAATTGTTCACCTCTCTCGAGTCTGTACCTCATGGGAATTCAATCACTTGTGCCAACAATGCCTCTTATCCGGTTCAGGGAGTTGGAAAGATTGTGCTTATTGCTGCAAATGGCAGTTCTTTCACACTTGTTGATGCGCTTTATGTACCTGGGATCAAGAAGAATCTTTTGTTTGTATCTGCACTTGCTAGACTTGGACTTGTAGTCAAATTTGTGGATGACAGATGTACAATTCATGATCTCAGTTTTGGTGATGAAATTGTTGCATCTGGGCTTTTGTGCCGTGGGATGTATAAGCTCACTTTGTATGACAAGTGTGGACATAATTTTTCAAATGTAGTTGCAGATTCAAGGGCTATTTCAGATGCAAGACTTTGGCATGCACGTTTTGGTCATCTAAATTTTGTTAGTTTGCTGCATTTGCAGAAATCTGATATGGTTGCTTCTTTGCCACCTCTTGAAGCACCTGTCAAACATGTTTATGAAGGCTGTATTTTGGGTAAGATGCAGCGTATGGTTCAGTTAGGGCCACATGCAGGTTGCATCTTGTGCATAGTGACGTTTGTGGGCCCATGCAAACTCCACCTTGGGCAATTACCTTTAGTTTGTGACTTTCATTGATGATTGTTCCAGGCATGCATGGGTATTTCCACTTAAAGCGAAGTCCGAAGTTTTTATGTGTTTCAAACAATTTTTGGCTATGGGGCTGAAAAATGTCTCGAAATGTACTATGGACACCCTCCGTTCCGATCAAGGGGGGGAGTATATGTCTCATGAATTTAATGCATTTTGGCTAGTCGTGAGATCAAACACCAATGTACAATGCCTTATACACCTCAGCAAAATGGTGTTGCTGAGAGGAAAAATAGGTCACTTACAAAAATGGCACGGTGTATGCTCAAAAGTCAAGCTTTGCCACACTCTTTTTGGCTTGAGGCCATCATGTGTGCCACTTATGTACTAAATATGTGTCCTACAAAAGCTTTGAATTCTATTACTCCATATGAAGTATGTCCTGATAGAAAGCCTTCTATTGAGCACACGCGTGTTTCTGGCTATTTGGCATATGCTTTGCCGCCACAAACACAACGTAGAATATTGGATGATAAGGCTGTCAAATGTATTTTTGTTGGTTATAGTGCTGAAAGCAAGGTTACAGGTTGTAACATCCACAAACAAAGCGTATTTTGGTTTCACTGGATGTAGTGTTTGTGGAAGATTCTCTTTAGCCCTTGCTGTCATGTATTAGAGATAGTAGACCTTGCTGTCATGTACTAGAGACATTAATATAAGCTCACAAGACATTTATGACACTTTTTTGCCTCTTTTCAATGGTGGAAATACAAATGTAAATTCTACTGAGGCAAATGTACAGCCTATGGGGAAAGGATTGAAAATGAGTAGGCTAGAGGTATGCCAAAATGGCTGGTGCATACATTGCATGACAGTAAATTGGATGCACCTTTGTCTAGTCGTAGTTGTTCAGGATCTCGCCATGCATCTTATGCATCAGATTGTTATGCATTGGTTGTTCTAGTTTACATGATGTTGAGGAACCTCTGTCTTTTGATGAAGCACATAATTCAGAAAATTGGATGGCTACCATGCAATCAAAATATGAAGCACTTACAAAAAATGACACATGGACTTTATGTGATTTGCCTCGTGGCAAAAAGGCCATTGGTACGAAGTGGGTTTCCAAGTTGAAATGCAAGCCGGATGGTGAGATTGATTGCCATAAGTGTTATAGAAATGATATTTTATGATTTATTGCAGCTGACAGGTGGAAAAGACTAGACCAAGCTAGGCCTATGCGAATGGATATATATGTATATTTTACATTTTATTATTCAAGTGTTTTTTATTAGCTTTGGCCATTTATGACCGGCCGGCCAGTTTGTAACCAATTTGACCATTCAAGAAATCTATAAATGAAATACGTGCAAGAGGGAAATGGTGACTCTTGCACAGGGGGAGATTGCACCCAGGGTTTGCGTTGTTCTTCTCCTCTCCTCTCCTCTCTTCTCTCTCGCCGTGCCGGTGTAGCACTCCCCTCTAGGAGGTGTGCCTATGCGCTTCTTTCTCTCTCTCCCGGTCTCTGTCTCTCTCTTATCGCGTACGGCTTGGAGTATGTGCTAAGATGGTTGCCAGGTATACAGTTTTGCTTGTTTATGGCTTGCAGTGTATTATTTTTGGGTATTTTGCAGGGCTCTCCGCGCTCCCGGCTGTAGCAGTGGTATCAGAGCCTAGGCTACACTCCAAGACTAAATAATTTGACAAGTAGCAACTAAGTATTCGTTTTTACGTTTGTAGATTCCATTAATTGCTTCAATCAGTATTGATTGCATAACACACTTAGTGATTTTTGAACTCAAAGATTATTTCTACTTTATTAACATGATATGGTGATCACTAGTATAATTATGATAATTAAGCATAAAAATAGAACAGATTAAAATAAATTTTATGTAAATACCCCGTAAATACTCACAATAATGAGAAGGAAATACTTAGATATGGGGTCACAACAATACAGACTTTTCTTTGTAATATGAAGGCTCGGCCGCGATCCCCATCATAGGGTGAAGGGTGAGAAGTTTATAATCGACCAATGAGATTTTAGTTAGAGAAGTTCGATATAGTATTATTAGATTTCAATCGTTCATTAACCGATAAGAAATGCATTAGGGGATTTGACACAAAAGAATTAGGAGTGACCTTCATCGGTCCCATAACCTACCTTACGACTCTTAAAACTTCAACCAATAGCTCAAGGAGTGAATGCAATAAATGTTGTAAGAATGATCGATTTCAACTTCGCGACACCAATCCGCAAAGACTCATGGGGCCAAAAGAAAGGTGGGGGAGCTAGGACGACAAAAGGAGGAATTTTGATGACTATGAGAACTAGATTCAAATCGCTTTGATAAATTGAAGTTAGATCTATTAGATTTCAAGGGTGATTCTGCAAATTGAACGCGAGTCCAAGCTTAAATGAAAGTTAAAGGATGCTTGTGAGCTCACGTGGCTAGCTCGCTTCCCAAAATAGACAATGGGGTTTGATCGTCAGAGAGCATGCCTATTCAGTGGTGAAGCTCAAGGCAGCATCTGTGGATTCTCGCACAGAGCAAGAACAGCAATTGCAATATCGCTTGCAGTGACAATAAAAAGCAGTATCGTCATCTAACGGCCGAAATTGAAACAGCCAGCAAACTTTGATCTGTCCCGTACCAACGGTTCGACCTGTGCATGCCGTTAACCACCACTTTTTTTTAGGTGGAGTGCCGCTATTTTAGGCTTCGAGCTGCTCGTTATCTGCACCTAGGCAGCATGAAAAAAAAAAACAAAAAAAAAGATTGGAGCTACTCGTTAATGCAGTCGCCATGCACCGCTGCTTGATCAATCACCACGCCCCATGCAGAGAAAATTGCAATCTCTATCTCTCCACGCAACCACACATAGCCGACCAACTTTCTCTCTCTCTCTCTCTCTCTCTCTCTCTCTCTCCACCTACCCTCTGCCCTTTGCATGCCATAGCCGCCACCAAACGACACTGACTTCTCAAGGATTGGTGGTGCAAGCTGTAGTAACCGCTCATTTTATTTTTATTTTATTTTGTTGGATCGCATGCGACGTCTTTCCCTCTTTTCTCCTACTTCTCTGCGGCTCCAAACACTGCGATCTGCCAACCACAGACACACACAAGTCATCGGCTGCATACACTAGCTGGAGTCTCACAACCCGTCAGCCACCTTGCAGCGGTTCTCTCTCCCTCTGCGAGCCACTAGCACACACCAACTTCAACCACTCTATACTCTCTTTCTAGTTGAACTCGAGCCGCCCTCACTATTGATCACCTATGCATGCGTCGCACATTCGCTTATCACAGAACCTCTTTGGCTCTATCTCACTCTCTCGCTACTATTCGCTCGGATTCTACCCACGCTCTCCCTCAACAACCACTGGTGCCCATATATTGAGGCTGACATCCCATTCTCTCTCTCTCTCTCTCTCTCTCTCTCTCTCTCTCTCTCTCTCTCTCTCTCTCTCTCTCTCTCTCTCTCTCTCTCTCTCTCTCTCTCTCTCTCTCTCTCTCTCCACTTCCCTACGTTCTGCAGCAGCATCAACAACCTCTGTCTCCTCTTTGGATGGGCGGGGGCAGTCCGCAATTGCTCCATTTATTGAGGGCAAGAGCTGGCCCACTTCATCTCTTTCCAACTGCGCACGCTCAGAGGATGAGGGCGCTTCTTCATCTTGGCAAAGCAGATATTGGGTTGGCTCAGAGGTTGCGGTATTAAAATTCGCATCTTGGCCATCTGAATCTTTGCTTTCTCCACTTGACGGCAGGAGGCTGCTCGCTGCAGTTTGAAGGTTTTCGTGAGGATCAAAGGATGCGGGATTGAACTTCGCACCTTGGCCATGCGTTGCAGAAATATGCGAGGGTTTCGCCGCTGCAGGGATTTCATGGCAGGCTTGTTGTCCAATCAGCATCTTGAGAGGGAGGCAATTAAACAGTCGACGGAAGAGAGGTGTATGGACACCCGCAGGGGATCGCCCAACCCCTCAATACCATGTGTAAAAGCCTGTTTGCATAATCAGCTCCCTCTCTCAGAGACACACAGAGGCGCATGTAATGGCTTCTCAATTAGCTACGTCGGTACAGGTTCTTTTATAGTGCATGTCACGCCCCATTTAGACTTGGGCGGACACATTGCATTATTAGTGACAACAATAATAGTGTGGTTGATGGTGTCTGCATCTTTCTCCCCTGAAAGGTGCAACAGCTTAACTCCCCTGACGACCTACAATAGTAGACATTGACGAAGTTGTACACCGCCTGCTGCACTACTTTCTCCTCCCTCCTCATGCATTGCCGACGTCGACGATGCTTTTAATCTGCACCTTTAGGTTTAGTTTTTGTTTTTCACTCTACTTTATTTTATTTTGTACCCAGATATTGTACTCGATGCGCATGGATTGTATTGGTTTAGTCTCATCGATCATTTTTGCATTTTGAAGCCGGGTAATATAACATTTCATTTCATTGCACTCTCCCTCTTCCCCCTCCTAGTACTACTCCTTACCACGGCAGACATTGAGGAAGCTCTTCCGCGACCATTGCAATACTTTTGCATACAAACGTTCGTTGTCGGGTATCTACGAGAATCAATGATGATGATGCCGACTTAAGTCTGACGCTTTTAGGGTTTTAATTTTAGTCTTTTGATTTTTCTTTATTTATTTATTATTTATTATTATTTTTTGTACCCAAGCATTGGATTATATTCACAAGATTGTATCAGTTTGGCCTCATATTTCATTTTTGGTATTTTGAAGACTATTAATATAGCATTTTACGCCCCTTCCTCTCTTACTTACTAGAACGCAACACAATTGGTCACAATAATAGAATATCATTACTGGATAGCAGGGTATGCTTCTGGCAATGCTAACCTCAACCTTGCGAGCTTGTGAATGACCATTCAATTTTTTTGTTTGTATCTCCCTATTTCGTAATCCTACATCCCTAGTAGTTTTTCCCCTATGGTTTGTTTCCATACCTTGATGTATTATGATTATAATTTAAAGGGTAATGATTTTGGCGACGATAACCTCAACCATATGAGCCTCTGAATCCCACCCTTAAGATGCAAGTCCATCCATTAAGCTCTAATTTCTCAAGCATAAGTCTTACCAATGGCGCTAGACTAAGCAGCTCCTAATAATCCCCATACGATTATTGATAAATAGAATCGCCAAGTAGGCATGCACCACTACGATTTCCCTTGGCCCTTGACTTTACAGAAGGGTTCGATGCAAGTGCACATATTTCAGAAAGATATTTTCATGATCACTAGTCAAACTATTAAAATAGAGAACTCTAACCAAACTATTAAAATTAGGTACTTTAAAATTCCCTAAACACAAGTTGACCTACAAAAATCTATATAATTGATACATACTGCTCTATTATTAAAATATTCATAATTAATTTTTATGTCTATTTTGCATCCTTTCAGATGTAGCCTCCTAACTTTGTCACGCAGACCATTTGTGTGTTATGGTTTTTATGCCAATTGTAAGTAGGTATGCCACACATTCATGTCAATTTCTAACCGGTAATGTGGCTGTATGTTTCTTCACAATGATTTCACATTCTAAAGACATAAGATATTCATACTTCTGGCACTTTATGGATTTTAATGAAGCACATGTTGGGCTAAGGGTACTCATCTCTACACCAAAATGTGATACCAACTTGGCACTACTTTGTTATCAGACCAATATCCACCGATTATCACAGTCTTGCAAACCATTTTTTTTTTTCATAGCACCTTCATTATCCATGTGTTTGAATCAATTTTATTATAAAATTTTGATGTATTTAGAATGCAATGAAAATATTGTTGAATTTAACAAGAAATCATCTTTAGTACTTGTCTTTGAGAAACACGTTTGCAACTATTATTGTATCCATCTCTTACATTGTGGATTACACTAGTAGTAATTGGACTTTCTATTGACATCATTTGACATTATGGTATAGCATGAATTTAATTCATTTGGGGACAATCGTCACATTTGGTATATGTTTCAGCATTCCAATCTATTCCAATTTGATGCCAAGTAAGTATTTTCAAAAAAAAAAATTATGTTTTGTTTAGTCCATTGGTCACATGCACACAGATCCGTCGATTTAGGCAGTGTGTAAATGCTCATCTTGGTGTAGATTCGCCGATTTAGGCAACACCAATTATCTGTGAAGATTCGCCGATATAGGCAGCACACTGACAAATTGCAGATCTATTCATAATGGTAAATGCAGATCCGCCGATATAGGCAGCATTAGTGCAGATTCGCCGATTTAGACAGTACGTCTTATTGGTGTAGATACGCCGATTTAGGCAATACCAATCACAAAATCATGCTGCAGTGGCTGGCCACCACTGTAACTGGTATGATTTTGTTACCCGGGTACATAATGAAAGTGATTTGGATTTGGACTTATACTGTGGAATTGGAATTGGATTGGGATTTGGTCTCTGGTGATTATTATGGCAGTGTTTATGTGATGAGATTTGACTTTATGAAATTGATGATGAGTGTGACCAATGATATCCTGATTCATCAGGGTATGACATATACTGCTTATTCTAGTGGTATGGGACACTAGAATAGGTAGTATGTGGATGATGGCACGCATAAGCTAATGTTGTTTAGTTTCATATATTATGTGATGTTTTTGAAACGACATACTAATCACTATTTTTGACAAGTATTGTTTGCAGATATTTATCTTCGCAACTGAGGACAGTTGCTTTCCAACGGAGAGGTATGTTATAGAAATGATATTTTATGATTTATTGCAGCTGACAGGTGGAAAAGACTAGACCGAGCTAGGCCTATGCGAATGGATATATATGTATATTTTACATTTTATTATTCAAGTGCTCTTTATGAGCTTTGGCCATTTATGACCGGCTGGCCAATTTGTAACCAATTTGACCATTCAAGAAATCTATAAATGAAATACGTGCAAGAGGGAAATGGTGACTCTTGCACGGGGGGAGATTGCACCCAGGGTTTGAGTTGTTCTTCTCCTCTCCTCTCCTCTCTTCTCTCTCGCCGTGCCGGCGTAGCACTCCCCTCTAGGAGGTGCGCCTCTGCGCTTCTTTCTCTCTCTCCCGGTCTCTGTCTCTCTCTTATCGCGTACGGCTTGGAGTATGTGCTAAGATGGTTGCCAAGTATACAGTTTTGCTTCTTTATGGCTTGTAGTGTATTATTTTTGGGTATTTTGCAGGGCTCTCCGCGCTCCCGGTTGTAGCAATAAGGCTCGACTTGTTGCAAAGGGTTATGCACAACAAAAAGGCACAGATTATGAAGAGACTTTTGCTCCCACTTGTTGTATGAGTACTGTGTGTTTTCTATGTGCATTGGCAGCTCATTTTGGTTCGGATGTACATCAATCAGACATTGTTACTGCTTTCTTGAATGGTGACATATTTGAGGAAGTTTATGTAACATAGCCTCGCGGTTTTGTCAAGAAAGGACAAGAGGACAAAGTGTGCAGATGTAAGAAGGCTTTGTATGGGTTAAATCAATCTCCTCGTTCTTGGTATGAGAAAGCTGACACTCATTTGGTCAAACAAGGCTTTCGTAAACAGTCCAACAGAAAGCACATTGTATGTAAAGCGTGAGGGTGATGTACTTCTCATTGTGGTTCTTTATGTAGATGATTTGCTGATCACTGGACCAAATGAGAGACATATTGCTAAATTCAATGCTGATTTGGATGCTACTTTCAAGATGAAAGATTTGGGACTGTTCCATCATTACTTGGGTATACAATTTAAGCAGTGTGATGGTGGTATTGACGTGTCAGAAAAGTTACATAGAGACATTACTATATAAGTTTGGACTTGAGGATTGCAAACCTGTTGCCACTCCTATGGAAATAGGTTTGAAAATGAGTCTACATGATGTTGGCGATCCTGGTGATTCACTCTT
This sequence comes from Adiantum capillus-veneris, assembly GCF_014529385.1. NCBI lineage: Eukaryota > Viridiplantae > Streptophyta > Polypodiopsida > Polypodiales > Pteridaceae > Adiantum > Adiantum capillus-veneris. The sequence goes on from NC_140959.1 coordinate 110,575,187, forward strand.
TACCAAACTGTTGTTGGATGCCTCATTTATGTATGCAACACAAGGCAGGATATTCATTTTGCAGTCTCATAGGTCAGCATCTTTATGCATAGCCCAGGGTCTAAGCATTGGAAGGCTGTTAAGAGGAATTTTTGCTACCTTAGTGGCACTTTACATCTTGGTTTGTTTTATCCCAAGACGGGATCATTGTCTCCAGACTTACATGCTTTTTTGGACTCAGATTGGGCTGGTTGTTTTGATATGCGAGTGTCCACAAGTGGTTTTTGTTTCATGCTTGGTAATTCATGTATATCATGGCTGAGCAAGAAGCAACCTACTATGGTCACTTCGAGTTGTGAGACTGAGTACAAGGCAGTCTTCACAGCTATGGTTGAGTGTGTATGGCTTAAACGCCTTATGGCTGATTTGGATGTTGGATAAGACACTGTCAACACTATCTACATTGACAGTCAGAGCGCATTGGCAGTTGCGAAGAACCGAGTTTTTCATGCTCGCAGAAAGCACATTGAGGTGCATTACCACTATGTCAGGGAGAGGCTCTCAGCTCGAGAGATCAGCTTGGCTTATGTGCCAACAAAGGACAAACCTTGCAGATCTTGTCACAAAGGCATTCTCTTGTGAGGAGCTCGAAGCTTTCCGTGAAGCTTTGGGCTTACTCCCCTTTCTGGATTGATCATGTCCTCAGGGCATCAGGGCATGGCACTTCCCTTTATTCATGTGCCAGGTCTCGTTCATCGCATCACTCCAAGGGGGATTTGTTACCATATACATGTGGTAGTGATGTGTGTGAACACACTAGGACCGCCGAGGCATTTTTCCCCTCTTTAAGAGGTTTTTTCCCCCGTGCATTGTATATACGCCCATCACTCTAGGGCTATCTATCTTTCCATTGCACACTAAGTAATACACTCTATATTGTGTGCCTTGAGCTTCCTTCATCTTCTCCAAGCTATGTGCATTTCTCTGCAGCCCTAACTCCAACAAGGACATCCCTCCCTCACCGCTTATTTGTATAGTTGAAATTTCCTTGGTTGATTCCAATATTGAAAAGCTTGGTAATGAAATTTCTCATGTAAATGAACCTTCCTCAAAGATGCATGCTTATCTCTCTCTCTCTCTCTGTCATTAAAGGGCAGGAAGATAAATTGTGCAAATGTAAGAAAGATTTGTATGGGTTGAAGCAATCTCCTTGTGCTTGGTATGAGAAGACTGACACTCATTTGGTCAAACGAGGCTTTTGTAATAGTGCAACAAAAAGCACATTGTATGTAAAGCGTGAGGGTGATGTACTTCTCATTGTGGTTCTCTATGTGGATGATTTGTTGATCACTGGACCAAATTAGAGACATATTGCTGAATTTAAGGCTAATTTGAATGATACTTTCAAGATGGAATATTTGGGGTTGTTGCATCATTACTTGGGTATACAGTTTAAGCAGTGTGATGGTGGCATTGCCTTGTGTTAGACAAGTTACATAGAGACATTGCTATGTAAGTTTGGACTTGAGGATTGCAAACCTATTGCCACTCCCATGGAAATAGGTTTGAAATTCAGTCTTCACTCATGATGCTGGTGCCTTCCGATGTCACTCTTTACCAAACTACTGTTTTTCATGCTCGCACAAAGAATATTGCTCACACAAAGCATATTGAGGTGCATTACCACTATGCCAGGGAGAGGTTCTCAGAAGGGGAGATCATCTTGGCTTATGTACTAACACGGGACAACCTTGCAGTTATTTTACAAAGGCTTTGTACCATGAGAAGTTCGAAGCTTTTTGTAAATCCTCTTCTAAGGCAGGTAGAGACCTTTCATTTGAGGTAGCGCTAGCTTCATGCTAATTTGAATGTTTGTGGTGTCCTAGTCCCATGCCACATTGTCCACACCTCACTCTTTGGCCCATGCTCTACCCTATCTAGGCCAAGATTAGGTTCCCATGCTACACTTCCCATGTCTAGCCTAACACTTGTCACAAGACTACCTATACACATGAGCCATGGCCATACATGATGGGGATACATGACCATGCATCCATGACCCATGCCCATGCATACCCATGCATGCACATCCACATACCTTAAAAACTGCTAACCTTAGGCTAACTTGACCTATACTAACCCAAATTCAATTCTGAAACTTGCTAACTCAAGACACACCTACAGGTAACAGATGCGACTACCTGCCATAAATAGCAGCTTTCGAGGTTCGGACCCTATTTTTAAGAAAACCTGGGTCGGTGCACAGTTTGACGAGTTGGTCGATCCTAGACCATACGGGGGTTAGAAACTTTATATTTTTGGAAAATTTTGACAAAAACTAAATTTGACCAGAATTAAAAGTTCTACAAGGATCACAACACAAAAATGCCATTTGATTTCACTGAAACCTGCTAAAAATAGCATCTTTTGCCAAATTGATATATAGACTTAAAATTTTACATAGGTAACCCTCTTCTAGGGCAGGTAGAGACCTTACACATATGTGTTGATCATAGTTATGATTGTGTAGTGGCCAAGGTGATGTCCCACTTTGGCCTCTTTGATGTGGAATGATTGAGATTTTTCTCACTTTACAGAGGAGACTGCCAAATTTCTCCCAGGATTTTTTGCCATACACCTTTTGATGCATATGCAGATCTTGGTTACTTAACATCCATTTAGCATATATATGTGACATTTTAGAGTCTGCAGAGATGACTCATGAGAGACAGAGGTCTCATTCATGCCAATAATTGTGTTATTGGCATTGTGATCATAGAGGGCACATTAACCATCATTGATTTTGATGTATGAGGTAGCAACGATGATCTATGCGAGACGCAGAGGTAATTTGACGCATGCTAGAGAGGTGGCTCAATATGCCATTGAGGGTGATGTCATGTTTACCTCTAGTGCTCCTCTTGCTTATCTGTAGCACATGTGACCTTTCTTCCTGTTGGTTTCTAGAAGAGGATACAATCTTCCACATCACACCATGTCATGAGTGGTTTAGTATCTTCTCTAGTAGGAGGGTTTTCCGTGTGCATTTGGCAGATGGTTCGGAGTTTGAGATTACAGTAGCAAGAAATTTATGTTTTTTCATTACCTAGTGGTGCATTTTTTCCACTAAGGCATGTGTGTTATGTTCTTGAGAACACGTAGAGTTTGATCTCGGTGAGACAACTAGCATACGTGATTGTCATGTATTGCTTTGAGACCATTCTTTCTAGATGCGTTGCAAATTGATTGTGATTGTGAGAAGAGCTAGATATGGCTTTTATGCTCAGTTGGAGGTATCTAAGGTTTGAAATGGTTTGATCTTGGTTGTGTCATTAACATGTGGTATACGAGAGACGAGACGTGTCTCATTCATGAGAGTGAGTTGCTCGAGTATGCTCATAAGATAAAGCATGTAGCTGTGCAAGACATGTCAGTGGACTTTGTAGAGGTAGAGGTGGAGCGGAATTTCTCTAGTGAGACATAGTAAGTTTCATCAGAGTCTGTGCAGACAAAGGTAGAGCAGGTATGCTCCCTAGAGGCACACCCAAAGATGATAGACATGGAGTTCTTTGATATGCCCACGCTGGAGGCTAATCAGTTGATGCTAGGATGCATAGTTTCATTGATGGAGGAGAGAGACATAGCCATCTCAATGTCAGCAATGACACATCCATACACGATGAGTAGTCTTAATGATGTAGAGTATGTACATAGCACTAAGGAGGCTAGTACAACGAGGGTTGCACATATTTTTTCAACATTCGGGTGTCTCATGTAGAACCTACTAGTGTCAAGGATCAACCTAGCAGCTACAGTGGGGGCATTTATATCATTGACACTAGCATGATGCATTGTGGAGCTATGCCAACCATACAGTTGTCTTTGGGATTTGCATGCATGCTCTAGCATAGATACACACGCTTGCATGTCACTAGAGCTGATACGGCCGTATGTAAATTGAGTGAGAGAGCTAGTGGGCATAGGTTGAGACAGTATCTCATCTACTTTCTTGCACATACTAGCAATTTACCTAGTAGGACCCACTTATTGACAGATTCATTTTTAAGTGGGAGTATGTTGGGGTAAAGGTAGCATTTGCCTTTCCTCGATGTTGGACGTTTGCCGTCCACTAACTTACTAACCACTGACCTTATTCTTTCAACATAAAATAATAAGGAGTCACTCATTTAGTAGGGAGCACTCCACCCACACACACAGTCTATCACTCTACACTCACTGCGCACACACATGCACCACACAGCTTTCGCATTGGCGTGCTCTTCACTCTTAGGCTTATGAAAGTTGTAGTGAAAGAAATTACTATACCCCTATTTTACATGTAAATATTTGTATGGTCCTTTGGAAAACTATGGCTAAATTGCTATGTGGAAAACTCTCGTTTGTGTTTTTAACATAAGTTTATGTGAATTTACCTTGATGGGATTCTCATCATTGGTAAGCCTCAAATAAACTTGAGGTGATTTATATGAAAAGGGGCTATGTTTTGCAATACCAAACACTAACTTTCAATTGATATCATATGAGATTTACAAAAATTGTGCTAGCAATTGTGGCCCCTGATCTATTCATCAAAATATCTATCTATGATGATGTATGTTTTTGGTAGACTCCATATAGAGAAGATATGTTTCTCTCCTTCCAATAAATCTCTATTATTTCTCCTTCTCTTTTCCCCTCCCCCTCAATTGAAACTTATATCCCACCCCCCTACTTATAAGTTTAGAGAAGGGAAATTATTGGGGGCCTACCCCTAACTTATATGTTTGTCTTGCTTTTTGAAAACTCCCCTCCCCTAGACTTATGTCGTACTATAAAATTTTGCCCTTGAAAACATCAATGAAACAACTCTTTGTAAGAATATAATTTGTTTTTCCAATCTAAACCTAGATTAGGTCAACTAATCCACTTGATAATTACCAAATCCAAAACTCACATGTGGAACTATTTTCTCATAGCAAAGCCTGAACTGAATGATTGAATCAAATATCCTCTGAAGAAGCTATTCCTTTGGCCAAAAGGAACCTTATCTCATAGTACTAGTTGAGCCTACCTCAATTGAGATGCTCTAATTGAGAAAAACTTTTTGCTCCCACTTCTCAACTGATAGTAGAGCCTATCTCAAGAAATATGAAATAGATGAGAAAAAAATTATTACTCTCTCTTGTTAAATAATAGTAGAGTCTATCTCAAGCAATATTATCTAACTAAGAAAAACTTATTGTGCTCGCTTCTTGAGCAATTCCTTTTGAAAATTGGAATTTTTCCTACTAATGTAGATCAACCAAGCGCATTTGGACTTGCCTATGACACATAACAAAAGGTTGGCACACTATGTCTAAGTTTATAGATACATTTACTCTCCAGGTCTAGAGTAAATCTCAAAATTGATGTTGTTCTTTGTTAAAAGAAGAAGATTCTTCTATGGAGCATTTGTGGTTAACTTAATAGGATCCCTCTACTTCTTAACTCCACAATCTGAGGAATGGTACAGTGTGCCCAATCATGGCTTCACAAGAAATGAACCTGCGTCCCTTTTCTTAAAACTTTGGTCGCTTACGATTGCATGTTGCCTTTAGTTTGAGTAGAAAAACATGTTCTTAGATATGCTCAAGGCTAACTTTGAACAACACACTTGTGTCTTGAAATAGTAATGCTAATAAGAAAACTAAAAATTAGCCATATAACTTGTGCCAGAAGATTTTGAAAGAGAAATATTGATGTGAAAACTAAACTTGAGACACATCTACTGCACAAACAGAGTGCCTTGATGTAGTGAATACAACCTTGGTTTGCAGTTTTCTCAAGGTACACTCTAGATATACCATATCATCTCCTCGATGTACTATAATAGAAATGTTGAAAAGCAAAACTAAAAGGTTGTACTTGCTCTTAGCCGATGGACAAACTTAAACTAACATAGCCCATAAACTGCCAATTGTGTTCATCCATATGATCAATGTTATAAGTAAAAATGCACTCTTCATTCCCGGGGGGTTCACTATGTGTAAAACTACCATATCACGTGCGTTCAAGACATGTTTGTAAAACCCCTTATCTGTGAATTTTTGTAGGAATATAATATACCCTTTTCTTTTAAAATCTGTAAGTTTTTTTTGAATTTGAAAAAATAATACCCTTGTGTATATATATTTTTGTACGTTTCAAGAACTTTAAATACCCTTCTGTTGAACTCACGTGATAGGTTATATTTTTATTAGGTGACCTCCCCGGGTCTTCATTCCAATGTCATCGAACATCCTTAATGTTGAACTCAGAGAATAATTGGAAAAGCTGTAAGGTTTTGAGTTTCTGAAACCTTAGAAATTGTACAAAGCCTGATTAAATTAACTTGGTTGTTAAGAAAATACTGTAGAATGATCCAACTATGGCAAATCTTGGTATTTTTGGAACTGTAACCAGAGCTTTACTATGGATAGAATTTTTCGGAACAAAATTCCGATAAAATCTGGAAAAGTTACAGGCTCTAAAAGGTTACACTATGAATTTAATTAGTTAAGTAAAATTGAATGGTTTCAGTAATTATTACAGCTAAAGATTATTTATCCTAAGGTTCTAGAAATTACAGATATTTCCAAAATTAATAATTAAATGTCAACAAACTAGCAGAAAATCGATTCTGTGTATCTGGGGGGCTGTGTGGGGTAATGATGAACTTTCCCATACTAGATTTAGCAGCAGGGGGCATTTTTGGAGCTGTAGGGCTTTTTGGGATGCAAGTTACTGCCATTTTCCAGCCTGTGAGTGCCCAAAATCCTATAAATATGACCCTTGCTTCACAATTTCGGACAGACTCGGAGCCTTGGCAAATTCTCTCTCATCTAGAGGGGCCTCTACGCAGAAATCACTAGAGAGCAAAGCTCTAGTTGGTTAATCAATAGTAATTAGCACTAACCTTTTTTAATTAGAAAAACTAGGTTAACCTATTTACACTTTTCTTAATTAATTAAATTGTTTTTAGGGGAAAATAGCAAACTGATCCAAAATGCTTTGAGATAATTATCAGAGGAAAAATAAATCTTAGGGAATCCTTGATAATTATTTTAATCTCAGATAATTAGTTTAACTAATTATCTTAGTAGGAAAATAATATTTTTAAGAAAAACTTAATGGGGAAAATAGTAAATTAAACTAAAAACATTTGAGATAATTATTAGAGGTAAATCACATCTTAACAATCCCATAATAATTATCTTAATCACAGATAATTAATTTAGCTAATTATCTTAGTAGAAAAATACTATTTTTGAGGGTAAAGTAAAGGGGGAAATTAGTAAATCATGTGATATGATTACATATTATTTATCAGAGTTAGACTACATGATACAAAGTCCGTGATAATTATGTCAAGGTAAGTAACTTAGTATAGATATTTATCTAAGTCAAATTATACTAATTCTAGCTAAAAACTAAAAAGGAAAATTAGTAAATCATGCTATATGACTACATGCTACTAATCAAAGCTAGATTACATGATGAAAAGGCCGTGATAATTATTTCAAGGTTAGAAACTTAGTATAGATATTTATCTTAGTCAAAATATACTAATTCTGGCTTAAATTTAAAGAGGGAAATTAGTAAATCATGCTATATAATTACACTCTATTTATCAAAGTTAGATTAGATAATAAAAAGGTGGTGATAATTATGTCAAGGTTAGAAAAATAGTATATATATTTATGTAAGTCAAATTATACTAATTCTAGCTTAAAATTGAAGATGGAAATTATATAATTAAGTTAGAAAATAATAAGATAATTACCAGAGGTCTAAAATATCCTTATGTACTTGTGATAATTTTACCAGTAAGTTTAGAAAATTATAATTGACTAAAAGTTCTATTTTTGGCCAAAGATTAATTAAAATAAATAGACTTTGCGGTCAAAAGTTTTAATGAAAATTATAGTAAATGTAAACCTATCATATAAAGTTGAGGAAATGAAATTGTTGAGAGAAAATAAATAGAGTAAATATTAAGCTCAAAATAAGCAGATTGCAAGCTTAAGATTCGATGGGGAAATAAGGAAAAAGATATAGAAAATTATAAGAAAATTAGGATAGCCTAGAAAACCCTTAGGGAAGCTGTGGAAAAAGTTATCATGCCTATTTTAGGCAAATAAGAAATTACTAGGTGAAGAATTTCCAATTAAGACTATAAATTTAACTTAGATTTTGGTAAAATTGGATACAAAGGTTAAGTCTAGATTTCGGATAATTTACCTAATGATTAGACGTCCTTTTTTATAAGGAATAAGAAGTTATGGCACCTAAAAGGACCCGAGCCAATCCTACATCTGATGATGAGGACAGAACTCTAAAAAGAACTAGAGCATCACACGACGATGAAGCTGGGCCTAGTAGTAGGCCTACGGAGGAGAGTCTTGAGGCGCCAGTGCAGCAGCAAATGGTCGATCAGTTCCAGGTGGGTTTCCCATTATTCAATTAATTCTTTAAATAGTTTAAGTTCTTTTGTAAGTTAACATTGCATACGTAAGGAGTGAGTAAGAATTAGAAAAGGAATAGTTGGTCAAAAGCCAAGAAACCAACGTGCATTTGTTTATAAAGTAGGAAAGAATTGTTTGGGTTAAAACTGGTTGAATTAGGAAAGATATCATTGATCATCCTTAAGACAGCTTGTCTCAAGACACCTCCGACTCCTTGGTATATTTTGATGATAATGATGGCTTTCCAGCCACGGATAAGTCGGTTACCCCCATGAACGTTGATTTTCTACTCCGTGTCATGTCTTGATGTTTCTACATAAGTTAGGATACCGTTTTTTTATCCTAGGGGAGCCACCCGGTTGTATGGGCAACTGGTTTGGTGTATGGGCAACCGGAACCTTGGGTGGGGGTTTATCCACTCCGGATTGTGAATAAGGAATGGGTGCTATTTTTTCACCCTTAGGTGGTCTTGAGACAAGAAGAGTACTGGTCATGGTTATTATGGACAATGATTTCATTGACAGTACCCTGTCTTAAGTTTAAAGATGTCTGTTTGTTAAAAGAATGCTTTACAATGTTGTCTTTAATACTTGATTGAAGGAGTTACTGTGACGAAAAGTTAAAAGAAACCATTATTTTAAATGTTAAAACAATGTGATAGTAATTAAAAAATAAATGAATCATGTGTGAGTGCGGGGTGGTAAGTGGGGGTTGACTAAGGTTGTCAATCAAGGACGGGTGGACTTGATTACTCAGGGAACTATCCATCCTTGCGCACTAAAACGTTTAGAAAACTTTTTCACTTTGAAGAGGAGTCCACCAGCAGTTGTGCCCTCACATCTGTTAGGGGAATAAAAGCGTTGGTTGACGATACCTTAGCCCAATTGTGGCAGTTATAGGGCCGAAATAGTTTGTTGGACTTTTAATACGTTGTTCCGTTTCCGCTGCAAGACAGGACTAGGTCTTCTTCTAAGGCTATAGACCCAAGCCATTGTCAATGGTAAAGGTCTATTCCTTGGATTTTTCTTGTTTAGAGACTCTGATTTTTATCAAACCTAGAGACCTGTCAAGGATCCCATCCCGACCTTGGTATTTGTGGGTTGGGGATCTCACAAGTGGTATCAGAGCCTAGCTTTCATAGCCTGGGTTAGTTTGGAAAAATTTCGTACTGTCTAAAAATTAAGAAAAAACAAGAAAATCTGGTTAGCTAACCAAAGGCTTATGCGTCAATATTCAGGAAGATCGTGTGATTGAATATCGCAAGTTCCTAGTCTTCGACCTTATTTATGAGAGTGCTTGTCGTTCTCCAAACTATTTTTTCCGACGGAGCGTGATGGAGCTACTGATGAAGGCTCACACTCCTCATTCGAATTGGATAGATAAAGGCTGGGAGCTCGAATGGAGCAATGAAGGTGAGACTTATTACATCAATGCTTGGAAGTTGGGATGTCTTACCACGGATTTAAAGAAACTACGCTGGGCTGAGGAACTAAGAGTGGTTCAATTGTACTACTTCTTGGGTACAAACTCGAGTATCACTATTCCCACTTATCCAGGAGGCACGGGAAACCTCTGAATGAATGGGTATGGGATAAAGTGGTGGAGATAATTCCATATCGAAGAATCATAACTTTTTCTCAAAATACCCCTAATAATTTGGATCTTGTAATTTACTTTCTGATTTCCAATGAGTATAAGACCTATTATACCAATCAGTTAGAGGATTGTAGAAATCTGACTACAAACACCCATCGTGTGTATCACCGTATTCCAAGTCAGCCAGCTATGCGGATTCTTTAAAGGCCGCAAAAATTTACTCAAGTTAGGATGAGATACCCTAAGCCTCTTGTGCGCGTCTATCGCACGTGTCAATGCAAGGAACTTGCCGATACACTGTGTGCGAGCCACAAATGGCTCCAAGCACACAACAAGCCTAAACTAGTAAGCTCAAAGATGGCGATGGTGTGTCACTCACCGCTCTACGCTTGCTGTCGTGGAGGATTCCTTGCCGCAAAGAAGAGGGAGACACCGCTACGCCGCGCTCAACCGCCTCACCGCCGTCATGTTGCCGCAATGCTCGATCGCACTCTCTCTCTCTCTCTCTCTCTCTCTCTCTCTCTCTCTCTCTCTCTCTCTCTCTCTCTCTCTCTCTCTCTCTCTCTCTCTCTCTCTCTATCTCTCGCATACACACACACACACACAAGGAGATGAAGAAGAAGAAGATGGAGATGGAGCAAGAGCACTCTTCAATTGCACAAATGAGAGAATGAGTGAATTTTAGGTTTAGTTGACTTTTATATGAGCTCGCCCCATTCACACTTGGGCGCCCATACTTAGCCAATTAATCCCTTGAATGTTCCAGTTAGAGTGCGCCTCTCATCGGCGATCACTCTTACCCTTTTCTTATTGGACCGACAAGCCCAGTACCTGACTCTACCAAATAAATAATAAAGAGTCCGTCATAGGTGATAGGAATGTGCATGAGGGTTAACATGCCCCCCTTTCTGATGTAGATTCCGTCCTTGGAAGCTATTGAGTTGAAGCTCGTTCATTGAGGTGGAAGAGCATTTGAGATGAATGTCCTTAGCCTTCTTCAGTCACTACAAAATCAAACAACATTGGCATAGTAATTGCATTCTCATATACAATTAAAAAGCATATGCAGTTTTAGGCAGATAAATTGATTGGTAACAAAAATTTAAACCATTTGTCAGCAATAAACATTAAATTGCAATATAATCCAATGCATAAACCGTTATGAAGGTCAAAAACTAAACAAGTCTGGGGTCACTAATTTAACGATCGAAAGGCACTAAAATTTGATTATTAGTACCATGGGTAAGCTTCTTAAGTTTCTCTGGTCAATTAAGTTGTTTAATCGCAAGAGCCAAGTATTTCATGTTCGAGGGCTGACTAGACGCTATACCTAAAAGACCTTGTAGTTAAGCTACGATAAAAGGAATTTCTCATGAAATCATCACCTGACTAATTACCTTTTCTTTGACCCCCCAAAGTCTTTTCACATTGTTTCAATTTTGATGTGTGTTATTTTGTATGCCTTAGGTTTTTTGCTTTTCAAGGAAAAGCGCCCACACTTGGAACCTCTAGGGCTCTAGTACCATAGGCGATACATGTGAGTGAAGTACCAAATCAAGCTGAGGTTTCTCTTCCAGCTTAAGATTTTACATTGTGGTACTTTGATTTTTTGTTCGTTTGTTTTCAGCATTTTACTTTTGTAACTTTGGGGGGTCATATAACACCGTTACCCTCCCCAGGCTCATCACACTAGTAAACTCCCTTTATAATACTTAAGCTAAAGGTCAATAGGGAATAAGCCCACTAGAAAGCCCTAGTACATTTCACACAATGCTGCCTAAATCGGATTAAGAACCTAAGTAACCATTAATTATTAGGAAGGCATTCCCCATGGTATTAAGAGAAGGTCTCTAACACCTAGCTTGGTCAAATTAGCTTAGCCGGACTGCTTGATTTTTAAACCTAGACAAGTGATTATGACAAAAAATTACATTGAATTTAATGTTTGATACTAACCAAATGCATTGAATATTATGCTACCAATCACAATTAAAGCAGATAAACATGGATGCAAAAATATAAGGGGCAATGTTAATGGACAAGAAACACCTGTTTGTGTTGATGGTCGCGCTTGATTTGAAGTGTGAATGAGAGAAAGATCCCATGAAGGTCCAAATCCTAAAAACAGCAACACGTTCCTATACACACTAAGAAACACAAGAATACCTCTAGGAGGCACATCAGTGGAAAAAGGTACCAACACTTATTGAACACAATTAAAAAAACATAAGGAACCCTAACCTAATTATTTGCACTCCCCCTAGAAAGTCAAGGGAATAGGATATTATAGAGATTGGGGGGAAACCCTAGGGCTAAACCCCTATCCTCGTCATCGAGAAAAACAAAGTCATCATCCGTGAGACCATATGTGCCATCCGTATAATCATGTAAATATTCTTAATCATCAGAGCCACCAATGTTTACTAAGAAGGTCATTATACGCCTACAGTGATCTTGGTCAAAAGGATAGGCTTGTGCAATGGGAGATACAATCTCTACTAAGTATGGATCAATCGTGGTCAAGAGACGTATCAGCCATTCTAACTCCTCGAAATTCCTCTCACATGCTAGCGTACCTACCAAATCCCATTCACAGGCAAGCACCGGAAAGACCATGTGAAACATTTGTGAAAAGTAACAAGGGTACCTCTCACCCAAGGCAAAAGCAGATGACTCTAGCGTACTAGCCATATCTGTAAACGCAAATAGATGATGGTTAGAGCGCAAAATATTACAAGGGTCGTGTTCTTGTGCATAATGTGTTTTTATGATTTTGTGTTATGGCTCTTGCTCTTTTACTTTTTTATCTTGTTTTTGTGAGTATAAGGATTTATATATACATTCCCTAAGATTGGAGATTGAAAGGTCAGGGAGGAAGATTGAGAGGGAAGCAAGTGAATGATGGATGTCAGCAAACACTCCCCCCTTCCTTGGGTAGATCATACCTTTTGGAATGATGTTGTCACCCTTTGAAACCAGTTGTTCCAAGTTGTTATAGGTGAAGGCTTTAACCAATAGTTTTCGATTGCCCTATGCGTTTCATCTAGTTGCAAGGGTGGTAAGGTACTCTCCCATGATTTTATTTGCAACATTGTTGTAGGTGGTGAACTTACAACGGGAGGTGCAAACTCTTTCTTGCTTGTATGGATATGTACAATGGTAGGTGGAGGTTGTGTTGAAGCTTCTATTTCCGTATAGGAACTACACGAAGAGCAAGAAGCTTCATTTGATTTCGATGTTCCTGAGCTAGGTGGAACAAATCATTCTTTCTTTGGTACCCAAACTAGCTCTGGAGAAGGTGTGTAGCATTCCGTGATTTATTCCTTTCCGGGATCTTCAATTTGTTTTGGAGCTACACTATTGAGCTCACATGGGCCCGGTGACAAGTAAGAACACAATCTACGTTTTGGCACCCAGATTTGATCATTTCCTCAATAGTAGCCTTGGGCTTCTAATAGTCTTTTAGGAATCCAATGCCATGTTTCCTTATACTTCTTGGAGCGAGTGGGGCGTTTCTTACAAGGCTTTTATTTTTTAGCATTAGCTATGGTTGCTAAATAAGCTTTAGGGACCCACTTGTATGTTTTCTTCATTATATTAGGATGAGTCTTGTCAGAAGCTGTATGCATTGCTTGTAGCATATTTAAGGGTACGGGCATTTCATCCCCCTCAGGTGTTACCCAGGTCGTCCCCCTATTTCCCCAAGTGTCTATGGTTGCTGCTAGGTGGATCCAATCCACATTATCCAACTCAGTCATCCCAGGTAGTACATCCATATAAGGAGAATCTTCCCCAACATCAGTGTCCGCTTTACACGTGTAACAATACTGTAATGGGGCTGAGTGAACGGTGGTGTCAGATCTATGATCAATTATAAACCTGTTTCCTAGAGGATGTGCTCGACCAGTCACAAGATCCACTCGAATGACAGTATCTTGGAACTCCAAGTAGACATGGTTTTTAGACCAGTCATGCACCATTTTTTCTTCCCTCATGAAAGGACGTCCTAAGATCATCTCCGATGCCATAGTGTGCTTGGAAAAATCCATAACAATGAAGGTAATCCTCATTTTATGTCCAAAGTTCTTGATCTTGAGATCTTCTAGCATCCCAATAGGTTTAACAATAGACCCATTGGCCATCTTCACTACTATGGTTGTGGTCGCAAGATGAGGTCTTCCCATAGTTTCCCAGCAATTTTTAGTCACAATGCTAACCCCATCGCCACCATCAAGGATTCCCTTCACAGTTAATCCCTTAGTAGTGATTGGTATGGTCACATTGGATTCATCACCCTCAAAGTATTGTCCAAACTTGTTAACAGGTATTTCTATAACAAGGTTCTCATCTAGGTTGGGTTGTGGATCTAAGTGTTCCTCCTCTATTGGAATCTCCCCAGCTCCCTCCATCTGTGCAAATTGTGGTAGTCCAAACTTCATTGAGGAAGGCTCGAAGAGCTGAGACTAGCTCAGGGTCTTTATATAGTTTGGACATGATGGTGGTTCTAACCTCTGAAGACATGAAATCCATCAATTTGGCAATGTTTAGTGGAACCTTCTGGGCTTCAGTCCCTTGACGTGGGGAGGATGGGATCTCCATTTCTTCGATAGGATCAGGTAGTCCCTCTGTAAACATTCTTTCCATGAAGAAGTGAGTACGCCCACTTTCCCATGACTTTAAGTCACTTTCTTCTTGGATGACACTAGGTATAGCTAAGGGTCTATGGACATGGTGAGGTTGTTGTTGCGTAGGGAACACGGTGTCTAGAATCTGGAACTGCCATTGTGCTGTTTCTAGATCCCTTCGGTATCTTCTACCAAACTCCTTAATTGCTTGACTCGCTCGATCTCCTCTATAGGGTTTGGATAAGTTCCTATCTTCTTCTTGGACCCTGGCCATTGTGGCTCATGAAGATCTTCCTTGTTGGTTTCTATCTTAGTGGTCGTTTTGGTCTCCACGGTTTCACCTGAATCAAAATCCTCGTCAGTGTCGTTCATATATACGGGGTTGTCACCAGTTCCTATGTTAGTCTTTGAACTGGGGTCTGACTTCGCTGCTTTTTGCGATCTCTTCCTTCGTGTTTTCTTATTTTTATGAGATTGGAAAATTGATGCCGTGTCTCTTTCCTCAAGAATATAATTTTGTTTTTGGAGCATCGATCGTGTGAGTACGTTTACTGGTACCACAGGTGTACTTTGTGATGGCTCCTCGGTAACTTCAATCAAGTTTAATGGCATGATCTTCGGTGCATTTGGATTATTTGGACATTGGGCAATCAAATGATCTATGCCACATTGATTACACATGATTATTGGCATTGTAGACGTGCTCGCTTGGCTGGTTTGCATTAGTGTGGTGTTCTTTTGTAGCCTAATAGGACACTCGGCTACACGATGTGGACCTCCACACTCATAGCATTGAAGAGGTGGTCTCTTAGCAGTGTAATTGATATTTTGGACTCTTGCCGCAAGAGCAGCTACTTGATAGACAGGTTTGACTTGTCCCCAATAGTCCTCCATGTAGTATTGTGGACTTTCTTCAAGCACATCCATCCCATACGCAATATTAGGATCTATATCTTCCTCACAACCTTGCAAACAAGCAATAGATGACTCACAACCTACTTGATTCACAGAAGTGATTCTCGGATGTGGTGGTTGCGATCCTAGCACTGGAGGTGGTAAAGGTGTTGTTTGAACAAAATTTGGGCCCTAGGGACCATGTGTTGTGTTGTTTGTTGAAGAGGCGGTGTTGGGGTATAAAGCCCAATGTGGTCGCCCAGGTAAGTGGGCGGGCCGCCAGGTATGTACACATATTCTTTTGTAAAAACCTAATAAGAACTCACTATGCTCTACACATTACAGTAGAGCGAGTTCACCATATCGTCGTGCTCTTCTTCTCGCACTCTCTCTCGCGTCGCACTTCCGCTCGTACTCCTTCAACTAGTATCAGAGCTCATATCGAGGCTCGGGGCAGCACTGCAGGAGGCTAGAGTCACCAGCTCAAATTGGAGTGAAACTCGACAGGCGAAGACACGGCCCCAAATCTTGTGGGTAAGCCCGAAGGGCTTGGTGTTGTCAGAATTTCATTCTGAGGTCATCTTGACCACCGTTCGGCTTCGACAAAGGTCTGCGCAGGCCATTTTCGACTACGTGGTCTCGACGGGTGCAGATCCGACTCTGCAAATTTGGGGTTTTCAGCCTACGACTGCAGGTGATGAGGATATCGACACTCCCAGAGTGTTGATTTGTGGCTGTCTACACATCGAAGGACGGCTCACAGTTCTTGGAGGCGTGTCACATACGACACGGGTGCATCTACACACAGACTGTAGGCGACATCCACTAGTTCATCAGGTAGCTTGTGTTTGCTGCTTGATATTCCAGATTTCATCCTGACATTGCAGGTACTTCCACATGGGATGTATTGTCAGAGATGATGTATGTCTGTTGAGGGTTTGCTGGCTGTGAGTCACGCAGCAAACAACCGCCGCAGCGGTTACAGCATACAGTGGGAAATTTGGGGATGTATGACTTTGTGGGAAGTCTATGTACTGTCAGATTTATTGCAGCCTTTGTTGAGGGTCGAGTGAGGTTTTATTGAGCTAGGGGATTCTCGAATGTTGAGATCCTTTTGGTGATACAGGTCTTGGAGCGATCCCTCGAGCACCCTTAGATAGGCAGCTAGGATGTATTGACTGTGAGTTAGACAGTTGGGATTGCATCTTTGCTTTACTGCCGTTGAGGCATCTTCGCAGTCTATGCTTATAGGACAGTGACAGGACAGTAAGAGATAGTACAGGTGCAGGACAGGATTACCCGCAGCTTACAGTGTCAGAGAGACAGTGTTTTTGAGCTGTTTCTGGTCTGTTTTTAGTACACTAGAGCCATTTTACAAAGGAGACTCTGCCAAAATTTCTGCAGAATCTGAAGCTTTCTTGATTCAATTGACAGGTTGATATTGGTTCAGAGGTCAGTTTACAGGGGAAACTCTACCGAATTTTTCCCAGGAAAGTAAACCACTGCGAAGCATAGCTATGGCTGGATCACATGACACTGCTCTTTACAATATCAAGAAGCTGGATGGAACCAATTTCCCATTGTGGAAGAAGCAAATTTGGCACGTGTTGGTACAAAAGAAGCAGATAAAACCTATAAAGCTCAAAGGGATAAAACCAGAAGATATGGACGAAGATGAATGGAGCGAAATGGATGAATTGGCACTTTCTACCATTATGCTGACTTTGGCAGAAAGCGTTTACTTCAATGTAGCAGACGAGATGTCGGCTTATCAAGCATGGTTAAAGCTGAGTGATCTTTATGAGAAGCAGAGTGCAGCTTCACAGGTATACTGGCTTAAGAAGCTTGTTGACCTGAAGATGAAAGAAGGGACACCTATGTCCAATCATCTGAATGAATTCAACACAATCTACAGTCAGTTGTCAGCTCAAGGTGTCAAGTTTGATGAACCTGTTAGAGCTATGTTCCTGTTGATCACATTGCTGAAAATTTGGGACACTTTTCGCACAGCTTTGAGTAATTCTGCACCTCCAGATGGTTTGAACATAGCAGGTGTAGAAGGAAGTCTGCTTACTGAAGAAACCAATAGAAAGACAATGGACAAAGGCAAAGGAACAGCCTTAGTTGTGAGGGAAAGGACCAAAGAAAAGTACAAAGGTGGAAACAGGAATCAGTCTCGTAGTAAGTCCCGCAGTCTTAAAGGCAAGAGTGACATAGAATGCTACCATTGTGGCAAGAAGGGTCACATGAAAAGAGACTGCAGAGAATGGAAAGCAGAAAAAGGCAAAGAGAAAGTTGAAGACCATGGTGAGAAGAACAAGTCCTCATTGAAGATTCAAGAAATAAATGTGACAAACACTGTTGTAGAGGATGACAGTCTAGTGTCAGGAGACATCTACTTCTTGAAGAATACAATGGACTCAGCTCTTCTTACAGCATCTGATGGAAATGCACTAAGTGACTGGATTATAGACTCAGGGGCATCACTTCATGTGTCTCCAAACAAGGAGTGGTTTACCTCTTATGTGACCACTAAAGATCATGTTCGGCTAGGCAATGGGCAGACATGTGAGATCTTAGGTGTTGGAGATTTTCAATTGAAGTTTCAGAATGGCTCTTCTTTCACGCTGAAGAATGTGAGACATGTTCCCGCAATTACAAAGAGCTTGATCAGGACAGGTTTACTTGATGATGCTGGCTACGTCACCACTTTTGGACAGAACATGTGGAAGATATCCAAGGGTTCTATGACAGTAGCACATGGAGTAAAGTCTGGAGGACTTTACATGATTTATGTATCAAATGTCTCTAAAAATGTAATCAATGTAACCGAGCAGCCGAACGTTTCTTTGTGGCATAGCCAGTTAGGACATATGTCCAAGAAGGGAATGGAAATCTTGTCTCGTTCTGGTTATTTGCCTGGCTTTTCATTTAATGATTTTGAATTCTGTGAACATTGTCTGTATGGTAAGCAAACACAGCAGCCACATAAGCATAGAAGCAGTAGAAGAGATACACAGTTGGCACTTGTTCATAGTGATTTGTGTGGACCTATGCCTAACCTATCTCTAGGGGGATCTTCTTACTTTATGACATTTATAGATGATTACTCGAGGAAAGTATGGGTTTACTTTCTCAAGCACAAGGATGAAGCGTTTAGTGCTTTCAAAACGTTTGTAACACTTGTGGAGAATCAGACTGGCAAGAAGCTTAAATGCTTACGCACTGACAATGATGGAGAGTATGTTTCAAAGGCCTTTCAGGACTTTTGTGAGTCAAAAGGTTTAAAACGTGAACTTACCGCTCCTTAAAATCCTCCTCAAAATGGTGTTGCTGAGAGGATGAATAGGACCATACAAGAGAAGGTCATAAGTATGTTGTCTAATGCACAGCTGCCAAATGGGTTTTGGGCTGAAGCTGTATCAACAGCTGTTCATCTTGTAAATAGATCTCCTAGCAAGGTAGTTGCAGAAGGATTCAGTGCCAGAGATGATATGGTCAGGCAAAATGCCCTCATACAAGCATCTCAGAGTCTTTGGCTATGAGGCATATACTCACGTTCCAAAGGAATTTAGGAACAAACTTGAGCCAAAGAGTAGAAAGTGCATCTTTCTAGGCTATGGTAATTCTGGTGAGATGGGGTACAGACTTTGGGATCCCGAATCCAGAAAGGTTGTCCACAGCAATGATGTTCACTTTAATGAATCCAAATATCATTCTAAACCAGAGAAAGTTGAGGAGATTAGAAGAGTTGTCTTCCAAGAAGATGGACCTGCACATGCAAGACATAATGTCAGGGCTCAAGAGGAGCAACGACAGGATAGAGTGGAACCACAGGTTGTGGCTGAGCCTGAGCCACCTATTGTGCGTAGATCTGGATGTGTCACGCGACCTCCTGATAGGTTTGTTCCATCTATGAACTATGTCATGTTGACTGATTGCAATGAGACTTCTTGTTACAAGGAAGCAGTGCAAATGAAGGACTCTCGGAATTGGCAATTGGCCGTGCAGTCAGAGATGACAGCTCTGCATAAAAACCAGACATGGAAGCTAGTTAAATTACCACAGGGCAAAAAGGCTCTACCTTGTAAATGGGTTTACAGGTATAAGATCACCCCTCATGATAGTCAGCCAAAGTACAAAGCAAGGCTTGTTGCCAAGGGCTTTAAGCAAGAACAAGGCATTGACTTTGATGAAGTCTTCTCTCCGGTGGTCAAGATGACTACATTGAGATGCTTTCTTGCATTGGTTGCCATATTAGATTTGGTGTTGCACCAAATGGATGTCAAGACAACGTTCTTGCATGGTGATTTAGATGTGGAAATTTACATGCAGCAGCCAGAAGGGTTTGTTGAGAAAGGCAAGCAAGATTGGGTATGCTAGTTGTTAAAGAGTCTTTATGGCTTAAAACAATCACCGAGGGCATGGTACCATAACTTCCACAAGTTTATGCTTTCTCAAGGCTACAAACGTAGTGAGTTTGATCACTGTCTATATACAAAGAAGGCTAAGGATGGCAGTTGGATGATCCTTATTTTGTATGTGGATGACATGTTGATTGCTGGCAAGCACTTGGAAGAAATTTCAGCTTTGAAGTCAAAGATGGCAAAATCGTTTGACATGAAAGACATGGGTGAGGCAAGTCATATACTTGGTATGCGCATTGAGAGAGACAGATCAAAGAAGTTGATTTGGTTATCTCAAACAGAGTATATTGACAAGGTTTTGCAACGTTTCAATATGGAGAAGGGAAAGGCACTGAGTGTTCCATTGCCAGCATATGTGAAACTTAGCAAACAAGATTGTCCTCTGTCTGAGGAAGAACAGGCTGAAATGGATAAGATTCCATATGCGTCTGCAGTGGGTAGTTTGATGTATGCAATGATTGCTACTCGCCCAGACATTGCATTTGCAGTGGGAGTAGTAAGTCGATACATGTCAAACCCAGGCAAGAAACATTGGGAGGCAGTGAAAGGAATATTGAGATACCTGAAAGCTACAAAGAGTATGCATATATGCTATGGGAGTCAGGAGCTAAGTGTAAAGGTTTTTACAGACTCAGATTATGCAGGTGACTTAGACAACCGAAGGTCTACGTCAGGGTATGTCTTTACATTGGCTGGTGGAGCAGTATCATGGCGTTCTAGATTACAAGATTGTGTTACTCAGTCTACTACAGAGGCTGAATATGTTGCAGCATCAGAGGCATGCAAAGAATCAATTTGGCTTAATCAACTAGTAACAGATTTGGGAATCAAAGAAGAGATGCCTGTGTTATATTGTGATAGTCAAAGTGCTATACAATTGGCTCGCAATCCAGTTTATCACTCATGGACAAAGCATGTGGATGTGAAGTATCATTTCATCAGGGAAATGCTCGAGGATAAGCAGCTTCAGCTTGTCAAAGTTCACACCACAGAAAATCCTGTTGATCTACTTACAAAAGGACTTCCCTCAGAGAGTTTTGCGCATTTTAGTAAGCAGTTAGGTGTAGGGTAGTACATCACTTCTCTACATCTCTTGTATATTAGCTTGTATAGTAGCTTCTCTCACACTTAAAGTACCACATTGGACTTTAAGTGGGAGGTTGTTGGGGTATAAAGCCCAATGTGGTCGCCCAGGTAAGTGGGCGGGCCGCCAGGTATGTACACATATTCTTTTGTAAAAACCTAATAAGAACTCACTATGCTCTACACATTACAGTAGAGCGAGTTCACCATATCGTCGTGCTCTTCTTCTCGCACTCTCTCTCGCGTCGCACTTTCGCTCGTACTCCTTCAGGCGGGGCCGGCATCAATGCAGGCACTCGAGGTGTGTCTGTCCATGCTAAGGTTGGTCTATTGGCCGTCGCGTGCTTAAATACTATGCAATCCTTAGCTTGATGACCATACCTCCCACATGCATTGCAGTTCCCATTGAATTTTACTCTAAAAGTAGGGCATTCACTAGTGCTATGTGGTCCATAGCATACTGAGCACCATTGTTGCTCCCTTCTTGGATATAGATGATTGTTTTGTGGAGAACGATTGTCTCTAAGACTCTCTTGAATAGCCTTGGTGAGATCTGCTAAAGTCATCTCAGATATCTTTGGCTCCTTAGCAATAGGCTTTAGGGTCATTGGTTGATGCCTCGATGCTTGCGAGCTAATAAATTTAAGCTCAAGAGACACTCTTTCTCCTTGAATCATTAAATTATCCTCCAATTGGATCGCATTGGTGGTGACTGCTTCCCAAGTGGTGATACCTCTAATGACTAGGCCATTGTAGATATCCTCATGTCGTAACCCCCTAATGAATCTATCAAGCAATTGATTATTATTGAAGCACTCATTTGGATTACAACGAGAATTCAAATGCTTCAAGCGACTAATAAAGTCTCTCACCGACTCTCCTTCCTCTCGTTGGGCTTTCTGGAGCTGAGAGGATACACCCCAAAGCACTCCCTCTCGTATGTATTCTTTCAAGAATAGTCTCTTGAGAGTAGGGTAAATCGTTTTTTCTTCCACCCTTAGGGTTCTATACCAATCCCTTGTCTTCCCACTTAAGGTTAGGCTTAAAGCATTACTCTTATGTAGGTCATTGTGTTCTCCTAGAGAATCGCATATTTGTTCAAACACTTCGATGTGCTTTCTCACATCCCCATCTCCACTAAATTTTTGTGTGAGCTTGGCTATTTGTATTGCCTTACATCTAGGCTCTCTATCAGGCGTGTTACGCATATTCTCAGCAACAATAGATCGACCAATAGCTTGAGCAAATGTTGCCAAGTCACCTAAGTGAGCAGGCACCGTGGGTGAAGGTGCTCCAGAGACTACATGTGGAGTAGGTATTGGCATTGAGCTTGGCGCATAGGAAGCCCTTGGGTTCCACGTTGGGTACGATGTTGTGCCATGTGGTGGCCCAAAGTTCATATGTGTGGCCCTAAGCATAGCAGACGTCGGATGTGACATGCTAACGCTAGCCGGTATGGTCCCATGGAAATAAGAACTTGGGTGTTGTGGTTGGGGAGTAAAGGTTGTTGAACAATGGAAGGGGTAGGAACTACATGAGTGCGATGACCCATAGGTGCATATGATTGGTACACACTTGTAGTTACTATTTTGCAGGCATTGAGCTACCATGTAGTGGTGCTTTACTAACAAATGAGGTCCATGGCGTGTTTCTTGGCATGCCCATCATTGGGGTAGGCATGGTAGCCGTGGTGTCATCAAGGGAAAGATGAGCTAGACTTGGAAAGGTAAAGCTATCACTTGTGGGCTCAGATTGCACTGAGACCCCTGGTGAAACAACGTATGGAGGATCCATCGGACTTACCGAGGGAGTCTCCATTTGCGATAAGGTCGGTTGTTTAGCCTTCCTTGTATCCAAGAATATCATGAGACCTGTTGACGGCATGTTGATCCCCTTGTTTTGTCTCTCTAACTCAATGACCCTATGGATGACCTCACAAACTCTTTGTTGTTGATCCTCCACACTAGTAGCACCCATTGTGGATTGTAGGACATCTAACCAACCCACGTGATAGGTGTGACCTGTGTATAGGTCGGCTAGAGTTTCCGTTTGTAGTTCGTACTCCCATTTCTCATTTAAGAATGCTCCATCTAGAATTGAGGTGCTAGGGGTGTCCTTTGAGCTAGATGCAATGTTGCTTTCTAGGGGTTGGCCCTTAGTGGTTGCTAAGTCAGGAGCACTCGATTGCTCTCCTAGTAAGGATATTCATATAGGGGCTTTCTCTTTTAACTCTCTTCGTTGCTCTGCTTTGCGTAAGCTCTCGACTTCCTTTTCCCTAGCCGCAATGATATATCGCTCAACCTCTTACACTTCGGTAAGGCTTCTACCATCGGGTGATATGACCTCGGAGGGAAATAGCTCTGAGGAGTCAGGGGGTGCAGTGAATGAAGTATTCATGTGAACATTCTCTAAGGACATAGAGTCTATGTTGGTCATGAATGGAGAATTTACTTCCCCACCCCGCTCATTTACATCATTAACTCCATGTTCGGAGCGAGTGGCTCTACTAAAGGTTTCCTTCAAGCAGCTAAGCACATTTGGCCCGAACCGTGGGCCCATGGCATGCATGTCTTGGTTTGAGCTATCAGGATTCAGCATCGGGAAACCCTCCATGACATCGTAGTCAGAGGAAGAGTCACTATCCGCTATATTCGGGTCTTGGTTTGTACTACCTTGGGTCCTCGCCGAGGGCCCGGAACCTAAGGTAGGTGGATAATGAGAACTCGCGTAAGTCAAAATCCTCTATAGTTTCTCCGTCTCTAGCACACGACCAAAGCGCAGATGCATGTGCCTTTGACACCCTACAAGCGTCGGCGAATAACCTCGAAGGTTAACCGCTTACTTTTTTAGGCGTCAGTTTTCACTCGTTTTTTATGTTTTTTTAATGATCGATTTTTTTTATATTAAAGTGTGTGATAGCTCAAAACGAGCGTATCACTTAAAGGGTCGCGGTGTGCTTTGCAGCACAACGTTCGGTCACCTGAAGCTCCGTTTGTCCTCAAAAAAGTCGATTTTTAGCTACTTGTGAAGCTAAAATACGTAATTTTAAAGGGCGATTGAGGCCTGAGCCTGAGCGTGAGCTTGGGCTTTGGTTTGGGCTTGGATCTCGAAAATATTCCCGATCTCGGTCCTACCTTTTTTTTTTATTTTAAATTTTTTTATTTTTTTATTTTTTTTATTTTTGGGGATAAGGTCGTCGCGGCCTGCGCACGAGCGCACACTCACTCTACCTACCTACTTACAACTAATACACCTATTGTTACACACTAACACACTTCATTAGCTCTCACAGATCTACTTCCTACTTACTGTACTTTGCATTACACAGAACTAACAACCTGAATACTAACACCTTACACAGAGAAAACACAATAACCTTTCAAAACTTCATTAACAAAAAAATACACAGTAGCAACACAAAATCCTTCTTCTCAACACACACACCTTCCTTCCCTAGCTTTTTTACAATTGAAATTGCACCACAAAAGAAGTACAGAGTGCCATTCAAGCTTAGTGCATGGCATTCCCCGACAGCGGCGCCAAAAATGTGCGCGTCTGTCACACGTGTCAATGCAAGGAACTTGCCAATACACTGTGTGCAAGCCACAAATGGCTCCAAGCACACAACAAGCCTAAACTAGTAAGCTCAAAGATGGCGATGGTGTGTCACTCACCGCTCTACGCTTGGTGTCGTGGAGGATTCCTCGCCGCAAAGAAGAGGGAGACACCGCTACGCCGCGCTCAACCGCTTGACCGCCGTCATGTTGCCGCAATGCTCGATCTCACTCTCTCTCTCTCTCTCTCTCTCTCTCTCTCTCTCTCTCTCTCTCTCTCTCTCTCTCTCTCTCTCTCTCTCTCATACACACACACACAAGGAGATGAAGAAGAAGAAGATGGAGATGGAGCAAGAGCACTCTTCAATTGCACAAATGAGAGAATGAGTGAATTTTAGGTTTAGTTGACTTTTATATGAGCTCTCCCCATTCACACTTGGGTGCCCATACTTAGCCAACTAATCCCTTGAATGTTCCAGTTAGAGTGCGCCTCTCATCGGTGATCACTCTTACCCTTTTCCGATTGGACCGACAAGCCCGATACCTGACTCTACCAAATAAATAATACAGCCTCTGTCGTAGGTGATAGGAATGTGCGTGAGGGTTAACACCTCTTTTGTAAGGCTATCCTTGTAAATATTAACCTTATGAATGAGGAAGATAAAAGAGCCACTCGATTGGCCACAGTTAGCAATCCTAGAGTTTTGTAAACCACTATAAATGGCGAATGATCCGAAGATTCCATGCAAGGCATGTGGCTCCTTTCTTGTTACAGAACCAAAGAGACACGACAAAATTAGTGATTTTTTGGTTTATTTATATTCTTATTCCATTTAGACTTTATTTTGTAGAAACACTATACAAATGTGATGAAGATAGCATGGTTATCTCTACAAGTAGTTTGACATTTCCAAAGCTTGGTCATGTCCATGTCACTTGGTTTGAATACATGCAAGGCATGTGATTATGCTTGGAATAAAGAGCAAGGCTCCAACAAGAATAACCCACACAAGAGTTTCAATGATACTCCTCAACCTTGAACAAGGCAAGGTTGCCTAGCCTTAAAAGCGAGTTAGGCATGGCTGATGACTTGTACAGCAAAGGAAATCGGCAAGGATGATCATTAATTCCAATTCCAAGAAGCCGACAGGCATCTAGTCCTCTAGTTCGGAGCTTTGGATTTGCTAGGGCCTGACTCATAGGCAAGATATTTGCACTTGATGCATGCAGGATATATTATAATCAATCCATTTTTGGCAAGCTAGATGAGATAGGTTTGAAGGGTAATTAGCAACGGGTACATGCAAAGCAGCATTGGGCAACTCAAGTATGTTTTTTTGTGCAATTATTGCCGATATTTTTATGCTTCTAATTTGGTATTCTACTCGATAAGGTTGACAAGCGGCAACAATCAGCAAGTAAGCCACACCAAGAAATGCTACAAATTCTAGCACCAAAGGTGGCAATTCAAGCAAGTTGGTAGTAAGTAGGTTACAATTTACAATTTTGAACTAACCTTGTAGAAGTTTTTAACATGCCAACTTGAGAAGCAAATGTTGCTTCAGTCAAGTAGAGATTGGCAGTAAGGTGAAACTTGATAGCTAATCTTGTTGAGCTATCTATTTCAAGAGTGGGCAATCTAAGGATTCTTAATAAGATGTACGATTTGGCAAGGCAAATTCTCTATGCAAGCTTGACAAGGCCGATTCTTTTTTGCTTTGACATTTGTGTGTCAATAGGAGCACTTGTTAGGCATGAACACTCAGGTTGCGTTTTGTCTCACCTTTTCAATGGACTTATGTGAAGCAATTCACTTATGGGCATATTGCATATAAGCTTCCAAAGTTTGGACTATTATATTAGCATACGAACTTGGGAAACTTGGTAACATGTCTACCTGATTGTTTCTTGGAGGTCGGTGTGAACCAAGCCACGATGGCATACACGATACATCCATAGCTCTAAATTTCTCAGCATACATGGATATGAACTAGATTCAAGCAAAGACATCTTCTCTCAGGGGACGACAATGTTAGCCAATTTCAAGTTCTACTTGTTCTTTAATTTGTCTTTAAAATTTCATTTAACAAATATTTATCTATTGTGCAAAGCAAAGTTCTTTGAGAGACATAGAGCAAAGCAAGGCTTCTATCTAGTACCAAAGTATTATCCATTGGCTTGGGATCAAGGATAAAGACACACAAGTTTATTAAATGGGCAATAATAGGATATAAGCTCACAATTATGATTGGCAATGACTAGCTGTGATGTATCCATACCAATACAAATCATGCAAGGCACATATGCCATCGGCTCAAACTGTTGAGACCGTTATTGAAGCCAAGGGCTTATCACACTATTTTTTTTATATGCATGCATGTCATGTATGTATGGTGGACTCATTCCACTAAAGCATGGTTTACACTTCCACTATAACATCAGCAATATAGAAGATGGTTTTTGTGGATAGCAAGTAGGCATGGCCTCGCTATCAAGAAAATAAATCATGGGATGACCTAAGAGAGCCTCAAAGCAGGTGATCTCTTGTTTGAACACCCAAGAGAAGTTTGTATGACTACCTTGTTTGGGGTGTTGAGGATCTTTCTCTTCTAGTCATGGAGAGACATGATTTTTTCAAGCTCTAGTTGTGAATACAATTCCAACTTACGAAGACCTGTTGTTAAATATATATCATTGAGTGTGGCTATAGGAGTGGTATTTCCAAGGCTATGACCCAACTAATACCAAATCACTCCATGCATGTTGATGATCATTAGTTGATCTCTTCACAATTATACGTTCAAGGAAAGAAGTCCAAAATTTTCCAAGGGGTAGTTGACAAGTTCAACTTTGTAGGAACGGTGGAGCCGTGAGTGCAAGAGAGGGAAGGAGAGAAGGAGAAGGGGATGGAGCAGACACAATGTATAGTGGAGCATTAGAGAGTATCCACTCTCTTCTCCTTATTCTCATTATAACCAAGAATGTAAAGACAAGTGGACGGGCACCCGACCATATTCGGCCACCACGGGACCTGAAAGCTAACAATCTCCCACTTGAAGGCCAACGTGGCCCAAGTGGCTAAAGAATGTAGGGGCTATTATGTTTAAATGTACAAAACGTGAAGCATGACCATAGCTTCACCTACGCCTATCATCTCTATGCAATGTGAGAACCGCTTTGAGGTTAATCTCTTCTCTACTGGGTTTTCATCCGTGTGAACTTTGACTAACTCAATATGTTTGCTAGCCAAAATATCCCGTACCACATGATACTTGACCTCTATGTGTTTTCACTTGGAGTGAAACACAAGGTTCTTTGCTAACGTAATCACACTTTGACAATCGTAATGTAGCACTAGAGTCTAGTGTATACCATGGTCTCCCACTAGACAAGATAACCACACAGCTTCCTTACTAGAACTAGAAACTGCAACATACTCTGCCTTAATGGTGTAAGACGAAGTGAAATTATGGATACATGATCTCCAAGAGACTACCGCTCCAGTAAAACAAGAAAACTTAGCCAGATGTGGATCTCCTAGTGTCCATGCAACCCGCATAATATATATTAGTGTATTCAACTATGCATGCATCATTGTCCATAAACCTGCTGACCACTCCCACTGCATATGCAATATTTGGCCATGTGCTAACCATGGAACATGAAACTACCAATTGCCAAAAAATATGGCACCTTTGCCATCTCTACCTTTTCAGCATCCTATTTGGGACAATCATGTTCGCTAAGTTTTTCGTATGCGCCATTGGGGTACTCAATGCTTTTCTCCCTTGCATATTAAAACATTGCAAGACCTTGTAAATATACTCTTTCTGTGAAACTTCAAGTATACTATGTTTGCGATCTCTTTTGATACACATACCAAGAAAGTGATGTGTATCACCAAAATCTTTCATAGCAAACTACTTGCTTAAGGCATCCTTGAGAAGTACAATCTCATCTTTTGACTTCTTGGCTATTAACATATCATCCATGTACAAAATCAGAATGATGAGGGAACCATCATTCAACCTCTTTGTGTACAAGCAATGATCCTCTTGACTTTCTACGTAACCCTGGGACTGAATGTACTTATCGAACTTGATGTACCATTGCCTTGAGACTTACTTTAATCCATACAAATATTTCTTGAGTCTACACCCCAGTTCTGCCCGTGTTGGCTTCTCAGGCTTTATCGTTGCAAAACCTTTTGGTTGTTTCATGTAGACATCCTCTTCAAGATCCCCATGAAGAAACACTGCCGTCACATCCATTTGGACCAATTCCATGTCCTTGATGGCTACTAGACCAAGCATAAGACACAATGTAGTCATCTTGATCACTGGAGAAAATATTTCATCAAAATACACACCTTTCGTTTGCTTGAACCCTTTATAACACCAATCTAGCCTTATACTTAGGCTTGGGATCATATGTGATATACTTCTTCTTCTATACTCATTTGCATGACAATGCCTATTTACTCGTAGGTAGCTCTGTCAACTCCCAAGTTTCATTTGCCAAGATCAAGCTATAGTCAGATTGCATAGCCTCCTCCCACTTCATGCTATCATCCATTTGAATGGCCTCTTTGTAGCAAGTGAGTTCATCGCAGTCAATGACTAGCAAGTAGTCCAATCTTGGCTAAAACCACTCAGGTACATGAGATGTACAAGTCGATCTTTGAAGTGCATGACTGTTGGATTTCACTCTCTCTAGAGAAACATGTGTGTGTGTACTAGTGGAAGGTGCATCACTAGCACGCCCAACATTCTGTGTAATTGGCGGGTGAGGAAACATCCTCAAACCGTACTCAGTGATACTCAATGTCTTTCATTGGATTTATATGCATCTTAGACTCGTTGAATATCACCTGTGAGCTGCATATAACCTTCTTAAATTTTGGGTGCCAGAGTTGATATTCCATCTCTCTGTCTACACCATATTTAATGAAGATGCACTTATATGATTTGAAGTCCAGTTTTTGTCTAAGCGCTTTTGGCACGTGTGAGAATGCCTCACACCCAAATACATGTAGCTTGTCATAATTGGGCTCTTTGCCCATCCACATCTCCTCGGAAACCTTGTACTTTAGTGGTGTACTAGGTGAGTGATTGATCAAGTAAGTAGCCGTCATAATAGTTTCTCCCCAAAATTCTTGAGGTAAGTTGACCGTAGACAACATAGAAGTGTCTATTCATCCTCTCAGCCACACTGTTCTATGCGGGTTTGTAAGCCACGGGAAATTGTCTTCTAATGCCTCGTTTACTGCAAAAGTCCTTGATCTCGAAGGAGATGTACTTGTCTCCATTGTCACTGCACAAAGCGTTAAGCTTTCTACCCAATTGGTTCTCTACCAATGCTAAGAACTTTTCACTAAAGACGTCGCTCTTCTGCTTCAAGAGATAAACCCACACCTTTCTAGTAGAGTCATCTATGAATGTTAGGAAATATAATGCTCCCCCTAGAGACTTGACTAGCATAGGTCCGCACAAGTCGGTATGAACGAGACCTAGAGGACTTCCTAACTCCTTGTCCAAAGGTGTTAATGCCACAACCTAGTCTGTTTTCCATATATACAATGCTCACATAAAGAGAAGTAAGAGTAATCCAACATAGGGATATAACCAAAATACTGCAAGACTTTCATTCTCTTTTGACTCATATGTCCTAGCAGGCTACGCCACAACTCTGTAGACGGCAGTTTGGCTACACAAATAGAATTCTCATTCACAGAAAAGACATAAATTGAGTACAATGAGCCAGATTTTTGGCCTTTAAGTATGATTAGATTTCCCTTCTTGATAATCCAAGAACCATGAGCAAATATGGTAGTGTAACCAAAATCATATGACATCAACTTTTTGTCAAATTTGGGTACATCTCTGACATTATGTAGCATAAACTCAATGCCATTATGCATAGAAACTTGATGCTCCCCACACCGCATATATCAAGCTTATAAGAATTGACTAGCTTCATTGTTCCACGTGTGATAGTGTATGTAGAAAACCACTCCTTGTGAGGAGTCACATGAAAGCTAGCATCTAAGTCCACAATCCAATTCTGCGCATAACACTCGTCAAGAGCTAACAATGCATCAGGACTCAATTCCGATGTGAAAATCAACACATCACTTAGCACATCAGAAACTTTCTCAATGACTGGAGACTCAACCACATTAAGCTCTTCAATTTCTACGGTGGTTTTGGATTTCTTAGACATTCGTTATCTTTGCCATTATCACATTGCATTATCACAATTATTAACAACAGTGAGTTTTTGACCTAGTCGTTTACCAATGCTTAGCAATGATGCCCTAATACCCGCTTATGCTTATTTTGTGATTTCCTAGCTTAAATTCGTATTTATGATGAAATTAGGTCGTGGGTTGGCAACACCAAAAGTTACAGTTTCCCATGATATGTTTATGTCAATGTGTAGAGCTTTGCGGTTGCAACACAACAGACGGCACTGCAATGTGACAACTGAGAAGGGAGTTGAAATCAAGGAGAGAAGTGAGCATCATTAGCTCACGCTGTGTCTATTATCCATAAACTTTAAAATAGCTTACAAACATTGGCCTTTATAACTTAGCCAAGGTTTCTTTGGTCAAAAACTAATAATATGGGAGCTCTAACTAAGGATAAGTTGATACAATCTGGAAGCTTATAGCCCCGGCTCATCGATTACAATATCCATCTAGAAAATAGGAGTTACAATATTCCAATTTATCAAAATATTAAGTGTTTCTACAATAAAAGCTTCCAAAAAATGCTACATGGGTTAGCTTGCTAACATTCCCCCCTCCTCGACTGTGTCGTTCCTTGACACAGTTTCATGGACTGAAGTAGTCTTCGGGTTGATGGCTGGCAAGGTGGTTTTTAAGTGTTGCCAACCGTTTTTAAGTGCGTGTAGAGCTTTCTCATATCTGATGTGTCTTTCTTTCTCAGGGACTTGCAAAAATTGAATAGTGACTTTGTTTTTAAGTTTGATGGCAAAATAACAAAAAAAACCTTGATGTTAGATTGCTGATCACTGGCCCAAAAATCTTTGTCCGCCATGTGAAGAATCCTGTGTAAAACGCCTCTTCAAATGCCAACATATTGCTTGATGGCACGAACATGCATCTGGCGCAAAAGCCGTAGAGGACTTCTTCTGAAGGCTGTCCACTCAAATCATAGCATAAGCCTTTGTTACCTTCTAAGAAAGACATCCAAGGGGCTCTTGCTTGCTCACGCTCATGAAAAGTTTGAATGCATGTACGCAGCATTCTAGAGATTTTATAAAGGATTGCACATGAGAGGTCAGGGAGGCTTTTGAAGAAGTTCATGGCGCCTTTATAGCATTGCAGATGAGAGTTCATGGCACCATGTAATCCTCCGTTGATGGTCCCTGCTCTGGAACTAGTAGTCTTGGGTAGTTGAGCCAAGTTGGTCTCTTCTTCCTCAACGCATTGTGTGCCTACCTGGTCCTTGCCCTTGGTACAACATAGAATGTATGGTCTTTCTGTTTGCTGCACGTGCTCTTGTAAACAGAATGAGATATCGTGAGTTCTTGTTGAGCCAGTTCTTTCTCTATTTTGGGTGGAGAGCATCTGAACCTTCTTCTTGCATATCCTTGTAAAGTCTTTCTTTGACTTGCAGTAGCTCCACCTTTATCAAAGGGTAGGGCAGCGACTGCTGATGCCATTGAGCATTGATTGGGTTGGGAGTGAGCTGGGTTACATTGACTAAGTAGAGAACTCTCAACTTTCAATCCATTGCCACTTTCCTTTCAGCATCTACTTCATGGACAATCTGCTCTTTCAGTGCATCTTCTTCAGCTTTAGAAGGCTGGACCATCGACACTTGTTCTTCTTTAGTGATTGACACTTGAAACTCCAAATATCCTGCTAGCCCTTTTGACGGATGTGTTTCCATTCTGCAAATGAGACTGTTCAGAGGTTCCTACCTCCTCTTGAGATTCTATATGTCCTTCTCTCAGGAGCTGGTTAGCTCTTTCTAAATCCTCTATCTCCTTGAGCAATTGTTCTTCTCTTTGTACCCACATTAAGGATAGGTCTCGTCCTTGAGAAATTGCTCTTCTCTTTGTACCCACATTAAGGCCAAGTCTCGTCTTTGTGCTTGTTCAAGCTTAAACTCAAGTTCTAGGTTCCTTGTTTTTCTTTTCCAAAGTATTGTAGACTTCATATGTCCCCTTGAGTGAAGCTACAATTGGGGTTTCCTTGATATTCCTTAGAAATGCCACTTGGTCATTGATTCTTTGCTCGGACTATTGCAGTGAGGCATTAGCTACATCTAGTTGCACTTTCATAGGTAAGATTTGTATACAGTACACTAGGTATATATGCATATTGTCGAATCCAGCATGCAAAGGCAACAGAAAGCACACACAATCAATGATAGATCACTGACATCAGATCCTCATCGCAAGGTTGCCTATCAAGCTATACCATCAAAACTTGCACAATTGTTCAAACATGTATTGCAATCCGTGTACCCTTGCATAAGTGCGAGGTGGCCAACACATTAGCAGATTCACCAAGGGATGGTCATTGCAATGCCATGCAGGTTTTGATTAAAAAACTCTACGATTGAGTTTGAAATTACAAATTTGGATAGTAATTGATCAAAATTTGGAATGGGAGATAACCAAACTCCATAACTTATGAAAATTTGGTGCCAAAGTACCCAGAAGGCCATAGTAAATGCATGGTAAGAACTTGGGAGAAAAACATTAGAAATGATGTATCTTGATCCATCACCCCTGGTGAAGTCACCTTTCACTCTAGCAGATATCAACCTAATCAAGCAGAGGATTTTTTAGAGGCCACAATTGAAAAATCAGAGACCCACTCGACCCATGATTGAGTTTAGACCAATTTTTTGGCTTTAAAGGAGCTAACCAAAACTCAAAAGAACACCAAAACGTTAACTTGAACTAAAACTTTCTTCAAAAGTGGTGAAATTCAAAGAGCTTGAATCAATAGCAGATGAAGTCAAAATACAAAGGCATTAGACTACCAACTCCATCATAGTGTCATGTGCCTAAGAAGAGGCTTTGTGCTAGAAGGATTGGTCACAGATAGCCATATTTACTTACCAAAAATGCTAGAATATAGGATTTATGGTCAAAGATGCAAACATAGGGTCGTAAAGTAAAAATGAGGGATAACTTGTGAAATTTTGATTTGAGTTTGCATTGAACTTTATGATTGTGTTTAGAATAGCTACTAGAATCATGTGTATGAACTTCAATCCAAACTCATCCATCATCCCACTTTTGTGCACAAGCTAACCACACGTCAATAATCAAGAGTATCATGACAAGCCCATCTAATCACCTTTTCACATTTGGAAACCAAATTCCTAGTCTATCTTCTATTTTGTTTATGGTCAAGTTATGGTTATCATTAAGAAAATGTGTATTTCAATCACTTGCTTTGTGGGTAGTTTTGTGATATCTAATCGCTTGAAAACGTACCTTACAAGATGCCTCGATGACAGAAGCAAAAATCTCAAAGAGAGTGGGAAGAAAATCATATGAAGTTTCAAAAATTATCTCCCATGAAACTACACACATAACAAATGAGGAGCTTCATAAAATTCCCACAAATATCTTTGTTGTGAAATTTAGAGGCAAAGATTTCCAAATGGTCAAAGCAACCAAATCTCCCCAAGAAATTTGTGCTTTATATCAACAATCAAAATTCCATGAGGCTGGCAAGAGGTTTCAATTGGACAAAACTGCTACGGGGTACATATTACCAAAGAGCACATGAGTCAATGACGAATATCCAATACAATGGAGAGGCAACTTTGGTTGGTAAAGATGGAGGTTCATCAAGGTCTTATCATGGAAGGCCTACACATCCCTTTAGAGAATCATAATTTACCGACAAGAAGAGGCCATAGTAAGCTCAAAGAAAATTGACAATGATGAAGAAGAAGAAGAAGATAAAGAAATAGACATGGTGACCAAGGTGCAAAAATTGCGAGAGGCAAAACAAAGAAAGATTTGAAGTTGGCACAGGCTTAGAAAGAGAAAATAAAAAATGTACTAAAGAGAAAAGTTCAAGAAAAAGAGGAGGCCTATAAGAAGCAAAGGCTAGAAGATATTGTTGAAGAGCTCTTTGGTAGCCTAGTACACTCTCCAAGGGTAGCTACAACAAGCCAAACAGAAAAGGTAGTGCCCTCTCAAGACAAAGTGGAACAATCCCATGCTTCAACAATGAAGGAGCCATTTGCAAAACCAAGAGAAGAAGAAGCAGCAAGGACAACCCAAAAGATTGAAGCTAGAACACTGCCTCATGACACAATATTGGAAGAACAACAAGTGGATGCAAGTGAAGTGGCTGAAAATTCTTAAGTCCAAGAAACAACAGATGCTCAAAATTCATCCAAGGATCAAATAGAAATCCACTTAAGAAGTTAAGAAGCAAGATGCGAACGAAAAAATTATGTCACCATGCAAGGGCATAGAAACCATTGAAGTGGGTGAAACTTCTCTAGACCATGGAGAATTGAGTGCACCAATGTCAAGAGATTTTGATGAACTAGAAAAGATTCTCTATGAAAGGAAACTTAAAATTGTTAGACTTTGACACGGATGAAACCGTTAGAATGTTGGAAACCCAATTCATCAGCCATAGATCAATGGTTTGCATTTGAGAAAAGGAATTAGTTAAAGTGAATGAAGTTGCATATGGAGTTGAAGTGATAGAATAATAAAGCTTAAGGGAAAGGAGATTTGAGCTAATGAGAGAGCTAAAAGAGCTTCAAAGGGAGAAGAAGAAGTTGGAAAATCATTTGCACCTCACCCAAGAAGAGGTCGAGTTGCTCATCCCATAGAACAACCAAAATTGAGAAACAATAGAGCAGCTAGAAGAAGAGACCAAAGAGCAACAAAAGCAATATGAACACATGGCTACAACCTATGATGTCATAAAATCCACTTTATCTGTATTGTTAAATTAGATGTTGCAAACTTCAATGACCACTCCACCAAGCTTAGTTGGCAAGACCAAGGAAATAATTTAAAGAATAAAAATTTTAAAGACAACTTTTGGTTAGTGGCATCATGGCCACAACTGCTTAAAGTGAACAGAGAATCAAAGAAATGGAAGAATAGTTAGCCAAGGCAAAAGCAAAAATTGAGAGACAAGCTGCAAATCACCGAAGAGATCTACAAATAGATAGAGATCAAAACACGACAACTTTGGTTGGTAAATATGGAGGTTCATCAAGATCTTATCATGGAAGCCCTACACATCCCTTTAGAGAATCATAATTTACCAACAAGAAGAGTCCATATAAGCTCTAAGAAAATTGATGATGATGAAGAAGAAGAAGAAGATAAAGAAATAGACTTGGTGACTAGGGTGCAAAAACTGCGAGAGGAAAAACAAAGAAAGATTTGAAGTTGGCACAAGCTCAGAAAGAGAAATAAAAATTGTACTAAAGAGAAAAGTTCAAGAAAAAGATGAAGCCTATAAGAACCAAAATCTAGAAGATATTGCTGAATAGCTCTTTAGTAGCCTAGTACACTCTCCAAGGGCAGCTACAGTAAGCCAAACAAAAGAAGTAGTGCTCTCTCAAGACAAAGTGGAACAATTCCATGCTTCAACAATGAAGGATCCATTTTCAAAACCAAGAGAGGAAGAAGCGGCAAGGACAACCCAAGAGATTGAAGTTACGATACTGCCTCATGACACAATATTGGAAGAACAACAAGTGGATGCAAGTTAAGTGGTTGAAAATTCTAAAGTCCAAGAAACGGCAGATGCTCACAACATCCAAGAATCAAATGAATTTGCATTCAAGAAAAGGAACTAGTTAAAGTGAATAAAGTTGCATATAGAGTATAAGTGATAGCATAACAAAGCTTAAGGAAAAGGAGATTTAAGCTAATGAGAGAGACAGAAGAGCTTCAAAGGGAGAAGAAGAAGATAGAAAGCCATTTGCACCTCACCCAAGAAGAGATTGAGTCTCTCATCCCATAGAACAACCAAAATTGAGAAACAATAGAGCAACTAGAAGAAGAGACCAAAGAGCAACGAAACCAATATGAATGGCTACAACCTACGACGTCATAAAATCCACTTTATCTGCACTATTGTTAAATTAGATGTTGCAAACTTCAACAACCACTCCACCAAGCTTAGTTGGCAAGACCAAGGAAATAATTTGAAGAACAAAACTTTCAAAGACAACTTCTAGTTAGTGGCATCATGGCCACAACTGCTCAACTTGAACAGAGAATCAAAGAAATGGAAGAATACTTAGCCAAGGCAAAAGCAAAAATGGAGACACAAGCTGCAAAGCATTAAAGAGATCTGCAAATAGATAGAGATCAAAACACGACAACCACCTCAACAATGTAATACAACCATTAGAATTGATAGAGGGCTAGGTCGACTTTGCCAAGCACTTTGCAACGTGGATTTTCTACACCAAAATTCATAAAGCCAGATCAACAATTTGAGAACCTTGGTCATGAGATTCTTCATTGCTTTTGCTCAAACATGAAGTGTACTTATAGAGAAAGAAGATGTTGTCAACCCTCAAACCTAGGAGATTATGAAGGGATTGCAATAACAACTGAAATAGGTAACATTGACCTTGGATATCAACCTTTGTGGACAAAAAGGTGGCCAGAAAAAAGGCAAGCTTTTTCATTACAAAAGGATCAACAAATACCAGTGCTTAAAATTGTCTAGTATTGGTGAGTCCCCTTGAAAATAAATTTCCCCCTAAAACCCCTACATGGTGCAGACTTTGAAAGCAACAAGCACTCTACTAAGGGACGCTCCAAATTTAGCATGTCACATGTTGTGCAAAATTGTTAACATATTATCACAGCTATACAATATTTTTATGATGTGGAGTAGGTTGGACATCCATGGATGGTGCTCATTGAAGACGATAGAGGATAATGCTAGGATCTACAAAACACTCCCTCAAAGAATATAATCATGGGAAAGTATGCAAGGCTAATGTTCTAACCATCACATTACGTGCAAACCTTTGAAGAATGCTTTGTGATAGGATTTATTGAGATTGAGTCCTTGATCTTTAACCCAATCACACAAGATTTGCAAGCTAGGTGCATTGCCTACCAGAACACTTTGAAGGCAAATCTACTTTGATAGATAACCTACAACATGGAGATAGAAGCCAAGCAGCCAAAATCAATAATTTTCTCAAGATCCTTAATGAGATCTTTTAACCCAACAAAGGCGATGACAACAACGTACGTTATTTAGGAGGGGGAGAGTATTTACAAAGGCTAACTATGGATATCCCTTTTAGCTAATTTTTTGATGGAGTCCTCAATTTGTAATATTATTTTGATTACACAAATTGTGAATATATGATGGAGATCCCTAGATTGTGATGTAAATAGATTGATTCCACATTATTTTTGTTGTAATTGTATCTTACCCTTTGGGAACTAAGCCTAGAGATCATCTTTTGAGTATCCCTAAGTATAAAGTCCAAATATTTGCATAACTAAGAGAACCTTTTTTAGTTCGTCAAACTCTTTGTACGATGAAGCACTGAAATAAGCATAGGTATTTTGTAATCAACATATCTTGTAATCTTGTAATCTAAATCAAGTTTTATCAAGTGTATTGTGTTTCTCTTGTCTTGCTCTATCTCTTAAGCATAATCATTATCAGTTTGGTGAAAGATCATGTTTATGGTGTGAAAGCCTTAATCTACTATTTTGGTGATATATTTAAAGTTAAGTGCTAATCTTTTGACAACAGACCAATCCTTAGCCTTAGGAGAAGGTGTTAGACTATTTCTATGAATCTTTTGATGACCTATAGAATGAATGATGACAATTTGTGGTTCCTTAAAAATTAGATTTTAATGATTCAAATATGTCCTAACAGTCCTAGCATATCATTTCCTTGAGTTTTGAAGCATTCAAAGCTCAAATGACTGAGAAAACATTGACTGATTAGTTGGTGTGAGTATTGACTGTATGCTAGACAATTGATTGTTTCCAATAATTGCTCTTATGCATTGTCCTGTGTAGGTTCACTCCATTGTGATTGACACTGCAATGCATCTCTATGCCCCATTCTCTTTGACTCCCTAAATATTGGCATTGTACGTATTAGTTCCTAATCGCTATGTTATAGTCGTCTATCAAAACGATCCGCTATAGCAAAAAGCTACTATTAAAAACTCTCACATTGAAGATTTGTTCTCATTCGGCTTGTTTATTCTCACATTGTAGCTTTCACCAAAATTGTCATGGAAAATCATGGTCACCATAGCTACTATGTATTTCAAGAGACAATTCGGTAAAAATAGAGCTTCTAAGTCTTTGTTGTGTGAAATTCTAAGTCTTCAAAGAGAGTGGTAATTATCCAATAGCTCGACAATTCATGGTTGTTCTTGCATATAGTAGTGATTTCTCTATTCATAATGGAAAGTGCTTTTTTTTTTTTTGGGGGGGGGGGGGGGGGGGGGGGGCTCCTGAAATCTAGCCCTCTGTGATGTGTTGATGTTGATTTTATCTTGTCTTGAATATCTTTATCATTAGTAAATTGATAAATGAGGCAATATTTACTAGATGTATCAGTTACAAGTTTCAATTTAGCTACATTGGTATCAGAGCTCAAGGTAATTTTTCTCTTTTTAAAAAAGGAAACGGTTCTAGGGTTAAGCGTGAAGGTTTGAGTTTGTAAATCAACAATATAACCTCAACCAAAAGTGCGTGGAATTCTAGAGAATTAGTTCTTGGTTCTTGAAACTGAATAATTGAGACTCTTGCTCAAAGAGATAGAACCATTCACTAGACTAAAATGGAGATTTTTGTCTCAGTCAGTCTTTGTACCGGCAGATCTCACAAGCAATTTGAGGTTTATTATGATGCATGAGATGATTTCCTTGGGGTTGTTTAACTCCAAGAATGGCATACCATTGCATATGAAAGCCGACACCTATGCTAGATAGATGACTGTATGCATCAATGAAAAAGAGCTTTTAACTAATTGTATGTGCCTTATAGATAGGGAAGCATGGAAAATTCACTTGGAATACCCTTCGTAGTGCAAATGGAGCATAAGAGTCTCAAGTTACATATGACTCAATTTACACTATCATGTAGTTGTTGCACTCTCACATAGATGTTGTCTCAGTGATGACCTTACCACTAGTAGATGGGTATGTAAGAGATTTTAGTCTCAAAGATTATTTGTTTGCCATAGCTTTGGCATAGAAAGAAGAACCGCTTATGTTTCAAGATGGTTATCTTCTTTAAGGAACAACCATGCTTAACTTACTCTTTACAATAAAATGTTATGTATGAATCCATCACTATCGTAAATGGGTATGTAACATATTTTAGTCTCAAAGGTCATATGTTTGACATAGAAAGAAGAATCATTTATGTTTCAAGATGGTTATCTTCTTTATGGAACCATGTGTAACTTACTCTTTACAATAAAATGCTATGTATGAATCATATGCTTCACCTTGCGGTAGGTATAGAGGAATTCAAATCACCATGAATGGTATCAAGCCATGATGTTATGGGTTAAAATGGATATTGAACACTTTATATCTCAATGTTGTATGTGCCAAAAGATAAAATATGGTAGAGGCAAGATCAAAAGTCCCACCGATCTTGAAGATGCATGGGAAACTCTTCACAAAACAATGAATATTTTCTTGATCTACATGAGCCGCTTGCTTAAATCAACAAATTTGTGAAGTTTACCCATCAAAAGAAAAAGGTTTCTATTGACAAGCTTAGCTGCAATGCTAACTTCAAAGAAAATGATTTTCTTCTTCTTGAATGACACAAAGCTCGTGGATAGTACACGACGAGCAAAAGTTGGCAAAAGAACTCATGGGTCATCAAAATTACGTGCTTAATGAGTAAAAAGGTACTATGATCCATCTTAAAATTAAGTGTTAACAAATGCAACAGTTTGAAAGCTTAAGCTGCCTGGTCATTGGCAATTTTCCAAGTTTACGTACTAAAAGCTTTTTAGGGTGACGCCCCTCTAGATACAGTAGTAGGCGATGCTCCTCCTAAGTTTGAAAGAGAAGAGGATGTAAATCCATTGGAAAGTGTCCTCCAATAACAATGAAAACAAAATGCTCCATAATGGTAAGGTCTTGGCAGGTAAGTATTTGATTAATTTCAAAGATTATCCTTGCAAAGTTGCTAAGTGGGTGCTAAGCCATAGTTGAAGGATTAAATGTACTTAGTTAATGCTTATAATGAATTGCACGAAAGGTTATCATCGATGTAAATGCTGCAAAAGGAAATAAAGCAACAAATTTTCTGTTGTTTGAATTGTTTGTCTAAATCCTCTTCATTTGTGCTTCAAATGGTCCAATGTGTATGCATACAAAAGGACACATACTTGCAACATCTACGTCTCCCAAGTACTGAGTAGACTTTCTACTTACTACAGAAAGGTGTGCTAACTACAATGATTAAACACACTTGCAATAGCCCTGCCTTCCAAGCGATGAGTAAATTAATCACCTATTGCAGAATCGTGTCAATTTTCTAAAAGTGTATCCTCAACTAAAGGTCCACAAACCTAGTTCACCTTCTCTTCTATATATGCATAGTCTAGGACGACTATGGTTTCAAGGGCGAGGTAATTTTCACCAAATTAAATTTGGGTGTACTTAAATGATTTTCTCTCTGTAGAATTGGTAATTTTAAAGAGAAAGTAAAAAAGAGTGGAAGACCAAGATTATGAATATGGTTGTAAGGTGCGTCTCAAGGCCTTAGGGTGCCAAAAGGGTGAAGCAACCTTCAAAAGTAGTAAAGCAAATAGAATAAGGTGCATCTTAGGACCTTAGGGTGCTAAAAGGATGATGCAACCTTTAGAAGTTCCAATGTATTTCCTTTCTATGAGTGCATGATGCATGCGTTCGTAGTGTTGGAAGGGGAAGAGGAGAGACACTCTCTGTGGGTGGAGAATAGAGCAGCTCACTCTATCTCCTTATTCTTTGTGTATAGGAAGAATAAAGGTTAGTGCAATCGGTGGGCAGTCGGACACCAAATGTTCGGCTTAGGGCAAAAGCACATCTGCCTTCAACACCAAAAAAATCCCATTTAAAGGCCTGGGGGATTCACTATGTTTTTTCGTGCGGTACCACGTGAGTGTACAATAGGGGGGGGTTTTAGATTTTGTACATAAGTGTAAACAATAGGGGTAGCCCCTCATTATTTCATACTCATACCGTACACATGGGGGGGGGAGAGGAGGGTGGTTACATTGGGGCTACATTCAACTACCTGAGCCACCTTAAATACATTAGTAACTCTCTCTCTCTCTCTCTCTCTCTCTCTCTCTCTCTCTCTCTGTGTGTGTGTGTGTGTGTGTGTGTGTGTGTGTGTGTGTGTGTGTGTGTGCATCGATGAATACTTTCATGGCATGGTGAAAGTAAGGGCAAACATGAAATTCTCTCATTTTTTTGGTCAAAATTAGAAGCTTTTGTCGGTAATTACACTAAAACTTATGTAAATTCCCTTGTTTTCTTAAAGCCAAGCTCAAACCCCTCTAATTTGTCAAAATTCCCAAAATACTTTTCAAAATTTTAAAATTCCCAAAGTACCTATGTATCTATTTTGGTTAGATTAATCAAGCTTTTCTAATTTTTATTCCTTTTTACAATTGAGATGCATTTTTTAGTGGTTAGCATGTAACTTGTCACATATTACCTCACAAAATAGGCGATTATGTCCACAAAGATAACACATAAGTGTAGTCATCAACAAAATGTTAATCATTGAAGAACAAGAATACATCCTAATTCCTCACTATCTTGCCACACATTGGCTAGAGAGAGAGAGAGAGAGAGAGAAGAAGAAGAAGAAAAAAAAAGAAGAGAGTTTTAACGTCGTAGGAAACTATTCCAAGATACCTTAAATATCTATCCGATGAGGAGAGTTGAACTCTAGACCTGTTATCCGAGAGAGAGAGAGAGAGAGAGAGAGAGATGGAGAATGTTAAAGCTGGTATTTATTATGCTAGTTCAAATGTAGAAATGACACATCGTGAGAACATAGATTTTTACTTTATATTTGTTTCACCACTTTTCATGGAAACATGATGGCAACAATGTACCCTTATGTATGAACTACACCAAATACTTGGACAATACTATAGTGCTCAAAGGGTGTCCAATACAACTATAGCTATTTAGCTCTTCTATAGGTTACGCTTAAATTACCTTCTCTACCAGTTGGAACAAATTATTACCTTCAGTTTCATGAGACCATTCCATGAAACAATAGATAGTCTAGTAATGGTTCCTTTTGTGATAAGATCCCATTACCATATTAGAAAAGCTCAAAATATTGTCCAAGCCTTCAAATTTCTCATCAATCCAGCAAATAATGACAATATTATAGGCTCATGTTTGACCTTGCCTATCTTGGCAAACTATGAACATCAAGGTTGCCTCAATTTCTCTCTCTTACTCTGCTAAATCTCTCTCTCTCTCTCTCTCTCTCTCTCTCTCTCTCTCTCTCTCTCTCTCTCTCTCTCACACACACACACACACACACACACACACACACACAAATTTGTCTACATCTTTGGAGACCTCTACCTTGCTCAAAAGTGTGCTTTACATCAATTGAAGAAAGGCACCAACCAACCTTTCATGTGCCAATAGGGTGACAGTCGACCTGCCCTACAAACCCCTATTTGCAAACTGGCTCAAATCTAAAAGAAATACCCCCAATAGTTGAAAGATTCGCCTTGTGCCTTACGCACCCTTCGTCTTCACATGCCTCCCTGCCTGCGAAACCTTCTTGCAACCAAGCACCTGGTAGAGCTTCACTTCGTGAAGAACTGTTCTCTCACCTAAAACTAATGTTAAGGAGAGTTTTGAACTTGATCCCTAGTAGTGCTTAGGTGCAATGTTATAACCACTTGATCCCTCTCTCCCTTTGTGCACCTAAGTCTAGCAGAATAAAAGGGAGCCCCACCCACTACTTGCTTGCATTTCAAAACCAACCATTTTGCATCATTACTGGATCCCCCTAGTGCGTTTACTTCACCCGCCCCCTCGCTCGCTTCTGCAGCCTCTCATCACCTGCACAGGTCCCGATCTCGCCATAGCCAGAGTTTCTCAATCTTTGCGACCTTCCAGGCCTCATTTAAGCAAGTGCGTCAGCACCAGATCTGTCCGTGATCTCCTTTTGCATGGCCTCCAAAAGGATCCTCAAGGAGTTGAAGGATCTGCAGAAGGACCCTCCCACATCATACAGCGTAGGTAAGCGGCCATGTATCTAGCCCTTTTCTAAAGCTCGCATGTCTTGGTTGCTTGTTTTCGTTGAAAATGCTCCAAGCGTATTGTTTGCCTGTCCCTTTACTCCCTTTTTGAAGGTGTAGTCTTTAAGAAGTTTATCTTTTTCTATTTTTGCTTGAGATCATGATATCTTTAGTTTGCAAAGTCCTAAATTCTTTCATCCTTTAGTGACAGTTTGATCTAGATTTTTGACGGACAGTCAAGAGTGCCTCTGGGCCAAAGGGGGCTTTCCTAGACACTTGAGCGTTAACATGTG
This sequence comes from Adiantum capillus-veneris, assembly GCF_014529385.1. Taxonomy (NCBI): domain Eukaryota; kingdom Viridiplantae; phylum Streptophyta; class Polypodiopsida; order Polypodiales; family Pteridaceae; genus Adiantum; species Adiantum capillus-veneris. The sequence continues at coordinate 110,619,391 of NC_140959.1, forward strand.
CGTGAAATGTGTAATGCCTGTAATTAAGCGCGTATGTAACTCTGCTTAGTTTGAAGTTAGAGTCGGACATACATGATGTTTGTTTAATTGGGATCAAAGTTGGCAAAGAGATATGTTTTTTTGGAAGAGTTTCAATTGAGAGAGTGTTCCATATTGCAAGCCACCTTTTATGGCACAGGGGTGTTAGCACATGAAGGATGTGAATTGCTATTGTAAGTGCGCCTTTAGTGTTCAAATTTTCAATTGCATCAAATGAAATTTGTAGGACTTTGGTCCTGGATAATGTAATTGGAATGACCATTCTCATGTCGTGTGCCGGATCAATTGGGGCTCAGTTATATAATTATACTTAGTATCCAGATTAGCTTATATGTCTTCATTGTGATGGGAGCATCTCAAAGAAGAGAGGGCAGTCTTTCAGATAGCGATGATGGGTCTTCCTCAGATGGTTCTCCAGCGCGTCAGCTCAATCAGATGCACGACTCGCACTCTCCCTTCCATACTCCCATTGCAGGTAAAACCCCTCCCCTAGATCTGAAGATGAGTTCCCTTTCTCTTAACATGGTGAGGGATGTTTTGAATTTCCCTCACTTGGTACCCCTACTTGCACACATCCCTTTAATAGAGCAGGAAATCGGTCAGTTTTTAGATCTAGGCTAACCTCTACAGGCAGCAGAGCAGGAGAGCTCCCATCATCATTGGCGAGCTTGCTACCGTGGTTGTAGCCATGACAAATTGCAGGATGGGCACCAAAGCGCAAGTGAAGGAAGCTTAAGTAGCCCCCCCGCTTCTGTAGTGGTAGAAGCTTCAATGTCTTCCGCATTGTGTCATTAATCCTACCGAACTAGTTGATGGTGTCTTGTATACCTAGAACGGCGGGTTTTTCTTTATGCTATAGCTACATCTCAAAAAAAACCGAGCTTTTCTCTACTGATCAGTTAAATATGTGACTGCTTTCTTTGAGGCCTTTGTTTTGTAGTTTTGAGCTCTACCTCCCGCAACAAGTTCGCATTCTCAATGGCTTTCTTGGCCTCATCTTATTAAGATTCGCCTTTTCAGAATTATTCTGCAAGGATGAGGACAAATTATATATAATTACAAATATAGTCTCAATTTGTCACATGGTCATATGGCTTGACCGGGTGTGCCATCTTGAGCTATCAATTTTTACCTTCAGTTCTTCTAGCTATCCATATGGCTTGACCAGGTCTCTTGAGCTATCCATTCTTACCAAATGTGTAGTTGTGCCTCTTTTTATGATAAAAAGCGTCAAAGATTTTAAGATTGTTAGTTTCTTTTACATGTAGTTACAAATTCCATAGTCTCAATTTCCCACATGGTCATATGGCTTGACCGGGTGTGTTATCTTGAGCTATAGTTTCTTGTCAAGACACGTTTAGCATACCCTAGGTCTATGTGTCACACATAAACAATGTCTTTATTTTGTATATAGTTATAAATATAGTCTCAATTGTCACATGGTCATATGGCTTGACCGAGTGTGCCATCTTGAGCTATCGATTTTTACCTTCAGTTCTTCTAGCTATCCATTTGGCTTGACCGGGTCACTTGAGCTATGCGTTCTTACCAAATGTGTAGTTGTGCCTCTTTTCACGATAAAAAGCGTTAAAAGATTTTAAGATCATTAGTTTCTTTTACATGTAGTTACAAATTCTATAGTCTCAATTTCCCACATGGTCATATGGCTTGACGGGGTGTGTTAGCTTGAGCTATAATTTCTTGCCAAGACACGTCTAGCATACCTTAGGTCTATGTGTCACACATACACAATGTCTTTATTTTGTATATAATTACAAATATAGTCTCAATTTGTCACATGGTCATATGGCTTGACCGGGTGTGCCATCTTGAGCTATCGATTTTTACCTTCAGTTCTTCTAGCTATCCATTTGGCTTTACCGGGTATCTTGAGCTATTCATTCTTACCAAATTTGTAGTTGTGCCTCTTTTTACAATAGAAAGCGTTAAAGATTTTAAGATCGTTAGTTTCTTTTATGTAGTTACAAATTGTATAGTCTCAATTTCCCACATGGTCATATGGCTTGACCGGGTCTGTTATCTTGAGCTATAGTTTCTTGCCAAGACACGTCTAGCATACCTTGGGTCTATGTGTCACGCATACACAATGTCTTTTTTTTGTATATAATTACAAATATAGACACGTCTAGCATACCCTGGTGTTTTTCCAATAGCACACTCTAAGCAAGAAAGCATATGAACTGTAATGAATCATGCACCTGGCGTCCCATTTGCCAATCTTGGTGACTACATGTTCGTATCTTGTGATGGGGACATAGTACGAGCTTTAAGAGACGGCTTTTGTGAAGCGAAGGATGTGTGCAAAATAATAGGCATTCACAATATCTCTTGGTGCCATGACACATGGCAAGAGAGAGATCTTGAAGATATAATGGTTGCCAATGCAGATGACCAAATTTTGGATTATGGAGTTGTTGATGATGTTCCTCTTGAGATAGAAGAAGGTGCAAATGAGTTGAGCACATGCGACAAAGATGACGTAATAGTTGTAGAATGTGAGTTACACCATGTGCTTGATGAGATAGTTGATGAAGAGGAGAAAGTTCAGAGCCAGTTCTGTTCTTTTGTACAGATAGATGGCAAGAAAATGTGTAAGAGTACTCTTGTGTCAGCTAAATGGAAATCCATCTTTGTCTAAGGACAGACTAACAAGGGTGAAAAGTGGGATTTATTCTTCAATGGATAAAAAGATCAGGTTTCAAACAGGAACTTCTCTTGTAGTAGGCTCAAATTGTGTTGTTTTATTTGAGGGTTTGTCTTCCAAAGATGACAAACTAGCACTTGGAATGTATTTTGGTTTTGAGGGTTCTTAAGTTGATTTGGTAGGGTACTTTTATGTTTTCATTTTGTGTTTGTTTTGTACATGATCGCCTATCGATGTGGACATGGCCTTTTGGTAATCGTGTGATTAGACTATGTGATTGGAGGTTTCCTATGTACTATGATATGCAGGTAGACCACCACTTTCAAGTTAGATTACTTTGACTCTATTGAAAATGTGTTTGATTTTAATGTGTAAGATAATCCTTAAATCCCACGTGGGAGTCCAAGATGAGGTGGACAATGTTTTTGGAAAAAGAAATTATGTGATGAAAATCCCATGTGGGAGCCTAAGAAAAGGGTATACTGATTTTTATTTAGAAAGAGGTCTCCATACAAAGGAGACTTTGGCGAAATGTTTATGATTTATATTTTATGTACAAACTCAAAATTAAATACAGATGGTGCTTTTTTAAAAGTTGCATTTTGCTTAAGCCTGGACGTGCATTCATATCACATATAATAGTTTTCGTTCAAAAAGATTAATCTTTTAATGGGTTGTTTTGTAATGTGTTTTTATTTGATGAGTGAAGTTTTTTATGGTTGTTTAAGAGTATGCATTATTTGTCATTTAGAGAACAATCCGTTTCATATGTGTGCCTTAAATCCATGTGGGAAACCTACCAAGTAGGTGGCTAGTATCATATGTTTTGAGATTGAGATTTGTATCAGTGTACAAGGCAAATGCTATTTGTTTTTTGACAAATTACATTGAAATGGCTGGTTTATTTTAATATAGTATTCATTATATTTGTTGCTTTTCATGGTTTGTTCTCTTAACATCTATTGCAAATGAAAACAAACTACAATGTACACTTTTGTTCATTTGCAGTTCAACATGTATTTTTGCAAAAGCATGTGTTTCTAAAATTGTTATGTTACTAGTATACATAAAATAGTGGGTCATTACATTCTGTACGAGATCCGTATGAGGGGAATGGCTCACTATGAGAATGTCCGTATATTGTTTGTATGTAGGGGGTAGGCTAGCAAGTAAGATACTATATGTCATAAAACCTAATATCTGACCAACCCAAATGATTTTCTCATATTAAACTGATCATTTAATGTGGGAGAATAAACGGGAACAAGGGTTAAGATATAGATGTGCTTATAGTTCTATTTAAGCACGGGGCCAATGGTAAAAGGGCCCCAAATGAGAAAAGGTCTATCAAAGAGAAAGGTTAACCAATGGAGCAAAAGACCTTAGGGTTGTCTTCATTAAAGCCTCCAAAGGTAAGTGTTAAAAGCTTTAAGACATAGTCTTTAAAATTCTACTCTTTAGTCACTAAAGTCCAAGCAGGCAAGGGGGCAGCTTGCTTAAGCTAGGGCTATGCTTAAGCAGGGGGGACTGCCTGCTTACCAAGTTCAAAATACTTGCTACTAAAGAGGGGGCGATCCCTACAAAGGGGGGGGGGGGGGGGGGGGGGGGGGAGGGGGGGGGGTAGATAGTAAGTGAGCACTTCACCAAGGACCCATACCCTTATGAAAGGAAAGGGGCCACTTATCAAGTGTAGAGACACACTACTCAAGCAAGTAGGGGTTGTGCTTAAGCAGGGGCTGTGCTTAAGCAAGGGGGGTGCTAGCTTAGCCTCACAAAGGGAAAGAAAGACACTTGTCAAGAGGCTACACACCTTGCCCCAAAGGGAGCCTAGGTCTCATTGGCTAGAGGGCTACATGGCCCAATCAGCTTCAAAGGAACCCTAGGAAAGGGGGTCGACCACTCTCTCTCTCTCTCTCTCTCTCTCTCTCTCTCTCTCTCTCTCTCTCTCTCTCTCTCTCTCTCTCTCTCTCTCTCTCATTTGAGCCTCCCACGAGCTCTCTCTCCTTCATTCTTCCCTTCACACACTTTTGTGAAGCAAGGATTCCATCTCCTTCTCCAAGCCTGAGAAGTTGAGTGCCTACTACCACAAGCTCTTGGCTATGGATGCAAATCCACACAAGAGAATGCTTATGCTTGCTTATCAATCTCTCTAATCTCCATTAACTCTATGCTAAGTTATGCTACAAGAGCTATGAGTGATTATGTGCAAGGGGTTATTTCTTTCTAGTAGAGCTACTTCTACTTCTCTCTTCTTCCTCACTCCCTGCTAGCTCTCCTCACCTTTCATGGTGTTTGAGGTCTTGGGATTGAGGTTGGGCATTTTTCAAGTTCATGTTAATCATGTTTATTGTTGAAGTTATGCTAATGCTTGGTGAGTGAAGCTTACCATCTTCATCTCATCAAGAAGGTCTCAAGGAACACAAACATTTGTATTGTAAACAAGTCTTCCGTCATGGAAGAATCTATAATACAAATGCCTATTGGAGGGGAGAGCGCCGGCTCCAACTAATCCGGTCCTCTATTGGTGTCAATTTCTCTAAACTCTCACTCTCTTTTACAAGTATTGATCATGCCATGTTAATGAAGTAATGTGGTAAGTGTTGCTCTCTCTATCCAAGCACTTTCTTTCTCACTATACATCTACACACTAAAGAATACTCAAGGAAATGCTCAATATGTTATTTAATTTCCGCTCCAACTCAAGTTAAAAGGCTAATTCCATTACATTGGTATCAGAGCATTTGGTTTCTCTTTTCTTGCTTAAGAAGAGAGGTCCTTAAGTGGCCTATAAATGGTTGATGTTGTTAATTATATTAGGGTAAGTGGAACTGGGATCTATTATCGGCTTTGTTGAGCCCACTATGTGGGGGATGGTGCACACCTCGGGAGCTTTGGACTTAATAATGGAGTCTTTTGAGACTTGCCTACGGCATTACCATTATTGAGCCATAAGAAGTCCGAAAGGAGCTAGGCAACTCTGCTATGTTAGACCTACTCCTCTACTCTCTATAATTAACCACTTCGAGCCGTGGGTGTAGATACTTAGGAGCCGATTTTCAAAGGCTAAGAGGAGTGGAAACTAAGGTTTTGAATTTCCAAAGCATACACTAAGTACATACATAAATTTTAACATGGCTGACAATAATCAAGAGAGTAGAATGAACATTGATAGCTTTGATTTTGCACATGAAGGTGCTAATGATGATGCTCCCATGTTTGTGAATTATCTCGTTACTAGGTTGCAGCAAGCTATGGGCAACCCTGCTTTGCAAGCCGAAGTTACTCAACAACTTCGTGCTTATGGACTTTCCCTTCCTCTCCAAGAGGAGAGAGAGATTAGGAGGCCTCTTGAAGAGACCCTCAAAAGAAGACTCTCTCCCATTCTAGAGGAGGAATCCAAGGAGCAAGAAAGCAATGAAAGTTTAAGTTCCTCTGAAGATGTGGCTCCACAAATACGGTGGTCTAGACGATCGTCCACTCCTCCCAAGAGGAAAAGATCAACACATAGTCCTTCTCCTCATCACTCTGAAAGGCAAGAGAGGAAACAAAGGAAGAAAAGGGCTAGGAAGAGGTCACCCTCTTCTCCTTCTTCTTCTCCTTCCTCCTCTTCCGACGAAAGTTATGGCTATTCTCCTAGAGAATACAAGAGGGGAGGACATCGCAAATCATTTACTGCATGGTGAAGGTCACAAAAGCTAAAGAAGTTCAAGGAGGGAGGAAAGAGTATCTCTTTTCTCACCTATGATGGCACCTTCGGTGCTACTGACAAAGTGTTGGCCTTCATCCAGCAATTTGATGCGGCCTTTGGAGATGAGGGCTTCACAGAATCCTCTAAGCTACACCATGTAGCTATGCATTTCCAAAAATCAGCTCGTCAATGGTGGGCTAGCCTTCGTGGAAATGGTGAAGCCCCAAAGACATAGAAAACTCTACGAGTTTCCATCATGAAGAAATTCCTTGCAAGCGATGCAAAGGACAAAGTGCTTACCGAATGGCGCAGCTTCAAGCTCCTCTCCCATGAGTCTATCCACAAATATGTAGACAAGTTTTGGGATTTACATCTCAAGGCTACTGTCTTTCAAAAGATAGACTTTGCCGAGCAAAGGCAGCAATTTTGTGCGGGATTACCTGAAGAGATGGCCGAATACATCAACTCTCAACGGCCTGGTACTATTAGCGAAGTAATCCATCACACCATGGTTGCTTCACGCATCAATTTCCATCAAGGGGCTAGACATAATGTCAAGCCCATGGAAAACAAAGACAAAAATGATGCAAAGGGGAAAACCAATGTTCAAAATACTTCCCAAGTCAATTCCGACAACAACAACAATCGGTCCAAGGAGAAGGGAGTTTACAAAGGTAAAAACAAACTCTCTCCTGAAGAGCTTGAAGCTTTTCGCAAGGACCATAAGTGTTTCAAGTGTGGCGAGCAAGGACATGGCTATCGTTCTGGCCCCAAGAAGAATACTCGCAATGAGACTCCTAGGGCTTCCACCATTGAAGCTCCAAAAGAGGATGCTCATTGCAAAGGATCATCACTTTCCTATGCTTGGGGAAAGGTAAGAGAGCATGATGCCTTCATCTTGTTTGACTCTGGCTCTACTCTCAACTTCATATCAATGGATTTGGCCACCAAGTTGGGCATTCAAGTTTTTGAGATGGGAGATATAGTAGTGGATGATGCAGCTTTCAAGGGACAACAAGCCTCCGTTACTCCCTTGATTGGGAAGTTGAGGCTTCATGTCCAAAGCTATGTCGACAAAGAAGATTTCTTCATCTCTCCTCTCCAACATGAGGATGTTATCCTAAGGGCACCATGGTTTGATCGCATGGCTGCCAACATGAAGTTCCCTGAAAGGAAAATCTACTTCACCTACAGGGGAAAGAACATGTATATAGATGCTAGTGAGCGTGGTCGCACTATTCCACTTGTAAATCCTCTGGCTTTTGATAAGTCAATGAAGAGCTCAGTTTCTGCGTACATGATTTTTGTCAAAGAGTCTCTAAAAGATACTAATGTTTCATCAAATGTAAATGGTAGGAATCAAGAAGAGTTAGACTTGTCTAATTTTCTAAAAGGATTCCAAGATGTGTTCATCGATGATACCCCTATGGACTTACCTCCAAAACGAGGGGATGATGACCATCTCATTGAGCTCCTTCCTGGAAGCTCACCACCTAACAAGCCTCCTTATCGAGTCTCACAAGTTCAACAAGAGGAGATCATGAGGCAAGTACAAGAGCTGGTAGACAAAGGGATGGTGAGTCCTAGTTCCTCTCCCTTTTGTTCTCCAGTCCTTTTAGTGCAAAAGAAAGATAGTACATACCGTATGTTTGTGGACTATCGAGCACTAAACCATATCACTATCAAAAAAAGATTTCCCGTACCTCGGGTAGAAGATCTGTTTGATAAGCTACAAGGCTCTACCTACTTCAGTAGGATTGACCTTAAGAGTGGCTATCATCAAATAAGGATAGTGCATGAAGATATCTTAAAGACCGCGTTTCGTACAACGTTTGGTCTTTATGAATATCTAGTCATGCCTTTTGGCTTGACTAATGCACCAGCTATGTTCAATCGTTTGATGGAGAAAAATTTTAGACCATACCACAAATTTACTGGAGTGTTCTTTGATGATATCATCATCTACTCCAAGTCTTTGGAGGAACATAAGCAACATCTCCAAGTGATTTTTCAAGCATTGAGGGAGAACAAGCTTTTTCTCAACCAAAAGAAAAGCGAATTCTTCCTTCAAGAGATTCAATACCTAGGTCATATTATCTCTAAAGATGGTATCCAAATGGATCCATCAAAGTTAGAGGTAATAAAAGCATGGCCTAACCCAAGAAATCTACATGAGCTAAGAAGCTTTGTTGGTATGTGTGCATACTATAGACGCTTCATAGCAAAATTCTCTCAAGTAGCAGGACCACTACACGACTTAACTAAGAAGAACGTTAAGTTTGTATGGACTGCTAAGGAGCAAAATGTTTTTGAAAATCTCAAAGAGAAGCTTACTTCCCAACCAGTCCTTGTGCTTCCAGATCTCTCAAAGCCATTTGAGGTCCAATGTGATGCTTGTGGTGATTGCCTTGGAGCAGTTTTGCTTCAAGAAGGGCATGCCATAGCATATGAGAGTCAAAGGCTCAATATTGATGATGAGTCTTGGGCATTTATAAGAAAGAGCTTTTAGCTGTTCTACATGCCCTAGACACATGGAAGCACTACCTATTGGGGACTCCATTTATCCTACGAACCGACCACCAAAGTCTCAAATATTTCATGACGCAAACCAAGCTTACAGACAAACAAATGAGGTGGGAAAATTTTCTTTCGCAATTTAATTTCCATATTGCTCACATAGCTGGTAAGCACAATCAAGTGGCCGATGCACTTTCACGAAAACCCAAAGTTAATGCGGTGTCTATAGCTACTCACAATGATCTATCCACTATGATAGATGAGTATGCTACTGACCCTGACTTTAGAGACATAATGTCAGCCCTTGCTTTGGGGAAGAAAGAGGAACCATTCACCTCGCAGGATGGTTATCTTCTCCACGGCAATAGGCTATGTGTTACCCATTCCCTTCGTGAGAAAGTTATGTATGAATCCCATGCTCCTCCATATGCGGGGCATAGAGGTATTCAACCTACTCTCCAAGGAGTAGAGACGTACTTCTATTGGCCTACCATGAAAGTGGACATACAAGAGTATGTTTCAAAATGTGTAGTATGCCAAAAGACCAAGTATGATAGATGGAAGCAACTTGGATTACTCCAGTCATTGCCTATTCCAAATTCACCATGGGAGAGTATATCCATGGATTTCATCTTTGGATTACCCAAGTCTATCCATGGGAATACAGGAATATGGACAATAGTTGACAGGTTTAGCAAGCAAGCACATTTTATCCCTGTCAAAAAGACTATTAAGGCACATCAAATGGCAACTCTCTTCATATCTCAGATTTTCAAGCACCATGGATTACCCACATCCATCGTGTCAGATAGAGATCCTAGAATGACCAGTAATTTCTGGAAAGGTCTCTTTGAAAATCTAGGAACAAGATTGAATTTCTCTTCGGCCTATCACCCACAAATGGATGGCCAAAGTGAGATAGCCAATCTTACGATACTCAATCTACTAAAGACTTATGTTACAGAAGCAGATCAACGTTCACAATGGGAAAAGTACTTACCTCTTGTAGAGTATGCCTACAATAATACTGTACATACTTCTGCGGGAAAAGCACCTTTTGAGATCATTGAGGGAAGACCTAAAAATCCCTTGCTACTCAAAGTACATGGGAAGATCTTTGCCGCTGATGAGTATAGCCGTGACCTACAAGAATCTTTTCAAAAGATTAAGGAGGCTATATCCATCTCTCAACAAAGACAAAAAGCTGCTGCTGATAAGCACAGAAGAGCCTTAATGTTCAAAGAAAATGATTGGGTCTTACTCAAGTTTCCTAAGGCTCGATTAAGGCAAACGATGGGCAAAAATCCTACGGGCCATCAAAAGTATTATGCTAAACTAGCAAAAAGACACTATGGTCCTTTCCAAATTTTGAAGCCCATCAATGAGATGGCTTATCAACTCAAATTGCCCAACCATTGGCTCATACACAATGCCTTTCATGTAAGCCTACTTAAGCCCTACAAAGGAGAGCCACCAACTGAACCAATTATTGAAGACCCTCCCGAAGTTGAAGACCAAGAAGAGGTGCTACAACCCGAAGCTGTTCTTCGGCATGAAGACAAGGTACTACGACATGGTAAGATTATCCGACGGTATCTTATTAAGTTCAAAAATTATCCTTTTGAAGATGCTAGATGGATGCAAGGAATACAACTTAAGGATAGTATGAACCTTGTCAATGCTTACAATGCTACATTAGAGTAAGCAAATGTATAAATTTCTTTTGAATGACTCATATTTTTGTCTTATAAGACTAGTCCTCTTTTTAATTGTGCACAAAATTAACTAGTATGCATGCTTAGAATCATGTTTGTGATGACGATGTCTCTCAAACACCAAGTTCTCAAACACCAAGTAGAATTTGTCACTCTACTTTGGGAGAATGAAATGGACTAAAGAGCAGACATGCTTGCGGCAGCTACGTCTCCCAAGCACCAAATGGATTAGTCATCCATCTTGGAAAGATGTCGTAGGGTAAAAAGGGATCCTCTACCCGCTAAGTAAAATTGACTAATGACTAAGGCTTTATCTCTTCTACCTCTTAGTCGAGGACGACTATGATTTCAAGAGAGAGGTAATGTCATAAAATCTAATATCTGACCAACCCAAATGATTTTCTCATATTAAACTGATCATTTAATGTGGGAGAATAAACGGGAACAAGGGTTAAGATATAGATGTGCTTATAGATCTATTTAAGCACAGGGCCAATGGTAAAGGGGCCCCAAATGAGAAAAGGTCTATCAAAGAGAAAGATTAACCAATGGAGCAAAAGTCCTTATGGTTGTCTTCATTAAAGCCTCCAAAGGTAAGTGTTAAAAGCTTTAAGACATACTCTTTAAAATTTTACTCTTTAGTCACTAAAGTCCAAGCAGGCAAGGGGGCAGCTTGCTTAAGCTAGGGTTGTGCTTAAGCAGGGGGGCTGCCTGCTTACCAAGTTCAAAATACTTGCTACTAAAGAGGGGGCGATCCCTACAAAGGGGGGGGGGGGGGGGGGGGGGGGGGGGGTAGATAGTAAGTGAGCACTTCACCAAGGACCCATACCCTTATGAAAGGAAAGGGGCCACTTGTCAAGTGTAGAGACACGCTACTCAAGCAAGTAGGGGTTGTGATTAAGCAAGGGGGGTGCTAGCTTAGCCTCACAAAGGGAAAGAAGGACACTTGTCAAGAGGCTACACACCTTGCCCCAAAGGGAGCCTAGGTCTCATTGGCTAGAGGGCTACATGGCCCAATCAGCTTCAAAGGAACCCTAGGAAAGGGGGTCGACCTAGCCAGCTCTCTCTCTCTCTCTCTCTCTCTCTCTCTCTCTCTCTCTCTCTCTCTCTCTCTCTCATTCTCTCATTTGAGCCTCCCACGAGCTCTCTCTCCTTCATTCTTCCCTTCACACACTCTTGTGAAGCAAGGATTCCATCTCCTTCTCCAAGCCTGAGAAATTGAGTGCCTACTACCACAAGCTCTTGGCTATGGATGCAAATCCACACAAGAGAATGCTTATGCTTGCTTATCAATCTCTCTAATCTCCATTAACTCTATGCTAAGTTATGCTACAAGAGCTATGAGTGATTATGTGCAAGGGGTTATTTCTTTCTAGTAGAGCTACTTCTACTTCTCTCTTCTTCCTCACTCCCTGCTAGCTCTCCTCACCTTTCATGGTGTTTGAGGTCTTGGGATTGAGGTTGGGCATTTTTCAAGTTCATGTTAATCATGTTTATTGTTGAAGTTATGCTAATGCTTGGTGAGTGAAGCTTACCATCTTCATCTCATCAAGAAGGTCTCAAGGAACACAAACAGTTGTATTGTAAACAAGTCTTCCGTCATGGAAGAATCTATAATACAAATGCCTATTGGAGGGGGGACTAGCTCCAACTAATCCGGTCCTCTATTGGTGTCAATTTCTCTAAAATCTCACTCTCTTTTACAAGTATTGATCATTCCATGTTAATGAAGTAATGTGGTAAGTGTTGCTCTCTCTATCCAAGCACTTTCTTTCTCACTATACATCTACACACTAAAGAATACTCAAGGAAATGCTCAATATGTTATTTACTTTCCGCTCCAACTTAACTTAAAAGGCTAATTCCATTACACAATACATAGGGGGGGGTTTCGAATTTTGATGCACGCAGGTGACATCCCCCCATTACTAATAGTGAATCCCCCAGGTATAAATGTGAATGTGTCAATAAGTGGGTTCTACTGGCTAAACTACTAGTATGTACAAGAAAATAGTTGAGAGACTCTCTCAACCTACACCCACTGGCTCGCTCACTCGATTTGCATATAGTTGTATGGGCTCTAGTGATAGGTGAGTGTGTGAATCCACTTGTGAGGCGTCAATGTGTGCGTGCGTGGTACATGAAGGGGAGAGACACTCTGTGTGGGTGGAGCAACTCACTACAATGTGTGAGAGAGCCCCTTATGCTTTTATCTGGTAAAGAATAAGGTGTATACAAGTGTTGATATATGCCTCTAGCATGTTGGGTCGAAGTAAGAGGCACATTTCCTTTACTCCAACAATCTCCCACTTAAAGGCAAATGTGTCAAAGAGTGGATCCTATTAGCTAAACTACTAATATGTATAAGAAAATGGGTGAGAGAGACTCTCAACCTATGCCACGGGCTCGCTCACTCGATTTTCATGTAACCGTATCATCTCTATTGATACGTGAGCTTATGTATCCATGCTAGAGCCTGCATGCAAATCTGGCAGACATCCTTGTATGATCTGCATGGCTCCACAAAGCATCATGCTAGCATCAATCATCATAGAATTGACAATCGCTATTGCAAATGCTTCTACTGTAGCTGCTAAGTCCGACCTCAACAGTAATAATAGGTCAAACAGGAGTGCCCGAACGCTGACAAAATCTGCACAAACTGGCTGTGATAGACTCCTAAATGGTATGTGCATGCACTCTATCATCAAGACTACTCATCACATATTAATGTGTCATCGCTGACACTAGGATGGTTATGTCCCTCTCATCCATAGGCATAACTATGTGTCTTGGCATCAACTCATCCCTGGGGCGGTCACTTTTTAGAATATGTATTATATCACGTGAGTTAACAGGAGAGTATTATTAAAAGTTCAAAATGTATACTTTTATGTATACATTAGAGGGGGGTCGGTTTTTTTTTATAAATAGGCACACAATGTAAGTATAGTATGTATATTGAGGTATTGTCAATTACATTTTGCATGCACCTGATATAAGGAGCTCTTAATAGGTGACTACGTTGGGAATCATCAGCCTCTAGCATGAGCATATCCAAGAACTCCATGTTCATCATCTCTTCCCGTGTCTCTAGGGAGCAGAGAGCAGACATGCTCTACCTCTATTTGCACAAAATCTAACAACACCTTGTTGACGGGCGAGCATCAACGACATGCATTATGTTTCCATTGGTGTGTACACATATGTGTATGCATATATTTTTTGTATTTACGGGCTCCACAATGGGTTCCATGTTGTACATTGATGATTAGATGAGCCTAGATACCTGCAGCATGTTATACATTTTTTGGCCGGTCGCCTATTTTTAAAAGCCCTTGTATATAAGTCAATGCACAAGATGTGAAAGGGCATTCTTAGAGAAGAGAGTGTGAGGGAGTGTGGAGAAGAATAAGAGGAGTGGCTATGGAGATTGGATCTTCCACATCATATGTAGTAGTCATTGGGATTAATGGAAGCTAAGTTCTCTCTATTTTCTCTTGTCTTTCAAGCTTATGTGTGTTAATGGTGTATGATTAGTGTTAATCTTCTCTTCTCTCTCAAGTTTTTCCTCTTGTTTGAGCATTCTTGCTTCACATGTGTGCTAGATTAGAGTGTGTGTGTTTACGTGGGCTGCATACATTTCTCTCATTAGGCTTCTTTGTGTATGCTTAATGTGTGATTAGAGTGTATGTGCTTGAGATTAGAGCAAAGGGATACACCATTGTCTGCATGATTAGAGAGTTAGAGTGTAGATTGAGAGTGTGTGTGCATAGATCTTGTTTCATCGGCTTTCCCTCTTCTCCTCTCTTGCTTTACCCCTCTTCCTAGAGTCCTCATTTCGTCACATTAGGTGCATCCATGCCTCCATGCACTAGCCGGGTTCCGATCCACCGGATTGACATATTGTCGGTGGGTTGTGCGCTGTACTATGACCACCAACATTGGCGCCGTTGTCGGGGATCGAGCGCCTAAGCTAGAGGATCACCCGTGTGATGGTTTGAGTTTCTAATTTTCATTAGGATTAAGTATTGGTGATGGTGAATGGTTGATTTGTGATGAGACTTTGTTAAAAAAGTTGTGTGTAATTTTCATGTTTTCTCTTCAGTTTCACTAATTTAGTACTAATCCGCTAACAATTGGAGTCTTTTACATGTTTATGTGCCTAATTAGAGGCTTGTGCATCACTCTTACGGGTTGAAATTTCATCAATTTTGCATGATTTGAGTGATTAAAAAGTGTGTAATTATGTGTGATTTATGCTAATTTTGATGTCCAATTACTCACTAATTTTGTGTGTTTTTGGTGCTACACATGAATGAATCTCTAATTGGATGTTTTGCCTTCATGATTATGTGTTTGATTTGAAGAAAAATGATGCTACACATGATGCTTTGTGATTGGTGCTTGTAGGTGGAGATGCGGTGAAACGGTTGCCTACACACACACACACACACACACACACACACACGTGTGCTCATCAATTGGAGTGAAGAAATCGACGGGATTCTTGTTGTCGTGTGAGTGCATCAACCCACTTTAAAATCTGAAAGTAAAGTGCAAGTTTGAGAATTGATTAGGTGCACTTAATTGGTGCAAATCTATGTGCACTAGTGTATGCCAACGTGAGGGCAAATGTGTACAAATTGGTGCTTGTTTTTTGGCAATTTTGATGCTAATGTGTTTGATGAAAAACCATTTATTGATTATGGTCATTATGTTGATATGGTTTATGGTTTTCGATTGCCAATTTTTCACCGAAATGCTGTCCAAATCTCGATAGAATTGTGTGTGATTAATTGGTGCATTTTAGGCTTAATTGTGCTTGTGTATACACACATAATTAAACTAATTGCAAGTGGCAAATGGGAGTGTTTATGATTGTATTGTGATGTTGGATTAGTGGTAAACAAGTGTATGCGTAGAAATTTTCTAATTGAACCATAAATTGCGCTAATTTTTGGGCCAAAAATAGACAAAAAAGAGATTAAAACGGGTCTTGGTTTGATTGGCAATTGATGTGTTAAACACACACACACACACACACATACACAAACATACACCCCTCTTCATTTTTCTTACTTTCTCTCTCTCGGATTCACACACACACACACACACACACGTCCAAAAACAAAAAACGTACACACAAAAACCGCCCCCCTTTAAATATTCCTTGATTAAAAGATCCCCCACTTAAATATTCCTTGACTTTCTCTCGTTGTCTCTTTTCCTTAATCACTCCTTGATTTTCTCCTTTTGTCTCTTTGCCCTCTTTCACTCACTCACAGAAAAGATCTCCATTAAGCACTCCCTTTATTTTCTCATTTTGTCTTTTTCTCTCACTCGAAATTTACATACAAACACACGCCAAAAAAAAAAAACTTAAAAAAAAACGATTTGTTTTTTCTTTCTTTGCTTCTCACATATATTCCACACGCATCACACGCCCCACATACTCGACGCTCGCGCGCATGTACACACGATTAGACACATTTAGAGCATATACGTCCGAGAGTTAGGTTTTGCCAGATTTGAGTCCGATTGTACGCATAAACCTCGATATAGTGCAAATTTTGATTTTAGTCTACATTCGACGAGTTGACGAGGTTTAGAGGCCTATCACACACCGAGAGCGCCCATATGATGGCCATGACCACTTCATGCTCTGAGTCACATTGCTCACACTTGTAGGCGAGCACAGAGGCCGGCCCTTTTACACAGACACATATGGACATTTCTTTGTCCAGTGCCGCGTCTCCTTTGGCCCCACACAGACCCTGCAGGTGGTGCAAGTCCTTCCCGACGACACGCGGGATGGCACATTTAGAGATGAGTATCGCGCCACGTATGTGGTCGACCATTTGATTAGGCTAGAGAAGATAGATCTAGTACACGCAGTTGATTGCCTTGAGGCCTTCGACCATCCCGTGCAGGTTACATTACAGCAGGTAGGTCCTCGAGTGATCTATATAGATAGTGCTCAGCGCATATATCGATTAGAGTGTCGCACATCTAGTAGACGCCTATCCACAGATGTTGTGACACTAGTTGGCAAGCCTAAAGACAAATGCTACATGAGCACCACACGCACTGAGCTTTACTTTTTGACTTGTGGATTCTCGACCGACCCAGCGCCCTACTTCGAGTAGGAGTACCTCACCTCCTTTAGACACAGTGCCACCACCCACATCACTCAGGAAACCACCGACAGGATTCTCCTCACCTAGACTTGATTTGCCGCCAAGAGTTTCGAGCTATCACGAGTCTAGAGCGATGTACACGACGATTGCTAGCACTTTGCGTACCACTCAGAGTGAGCCACAGATAGAGACCCAGAGCCTTCGAGACACGTACTTTAGAGAGTCTCAACCTCGACACCTTGCACCATCTAGAGACCCATGCCAGCCTTTGATGACACAGATTAGAGAGCATACGAGAGAGTCTATGACGACCACATCACCTAGTTGAGAGCACCAGAGGTAGGGCCCCGTAGATCACCCATTGTAGATATGAGTGCCCCTAGACCACTGACCCCCACCCTTCAGACACTGTCCAAGACCAGAGAGACTAGGGATAGCATGAGAGATATAGATGGTCATATCTTGCATATAGTAGGCCAATCTCCACGAGGGGTTGCATATTATGTTGACACTTATGATCACCCCTTTGTGAGGCTAGCCACCCTACAGCGCATGATGTCTACACCTAGGGAGATTGTGAGAGCCTACCCACAGGCCGATAGAGCAGTTTTTATTGATGAGCTTAGAGAGCAGTATATCTTGATTGAGACCCTTGATTTTGATGACATTGAGCGAGCACACCCAGATGACAGCCTAGACACACAGACACATCCTAGGCTAGTGGAGCTTCAGAGAGTTGAGCACACCGTGACCTATCTAGATGAGCTTGGTCGTAGGTACAGACGCCTGACGAGTGGTGGATCCAGAGATCCTTCAGCCCATCTTCTTGCATATTTGATAGGAGATCCATGTGAGCCAGTTTATAGGGATGTCAATCATGCAGTATATGTTTTGACTATAGGCCTACCCTACTCCCCTCGACTTAGATATGATGATTTATGTTTACCTACGACGACCACGCTAGCTCCACAGCTACTGAGAGCTCCGAGTCCTCGAGAGACACCACTAGAGAGATCACCTCCTAGGCTTCTTTTGTCACGTCGTATTCTACCACCTTGGGAGATGCCAGATGATGATGATAGTGTGCCACGAGAGATAGCACCAGCACCTAGCCTGCCACCACAGGTAGAGCCCCTAAGACTAGAGCCCAGTCAGAGTATTGTTAGGGAGCCTACACCACCTACCACACTTATCCACGAGACTTCCAGCACACAGTGAGAGATCTCACAAAGTCATAGAGTGAGTGACTCCGATGGCATTATTATAGATAAGACCACTCCACAGATTATAGCTGCCCTTGAGCATCCTTTTTTAGATCTGCCAACCTCACAGAGGCCCTTAGAGATAGCTGTCGAGCTAGAGCCATCTACGAGAGTAGATCCCCCTATGAGAGAAGATACAGAATCGACAACATCTCTATCCCACTCTTTTAGCTTGCATAGCGGTGTCATAGCCAGTGAGTCACAGAGAGAGCATCCACCGCATATAGATGTTGCCCTAGTGCCATCTACGAGTGCCGATTCATGATCAGATCATCCGATTGAGCGGAGACCAGCCACGAGCCGTACTTTTCTAGATCAGGTTCCTAGAGACCACATTACTGACACCACAGAGATAGAGGTTACACCACAGATACATGGACGTACACGGACTAGAGTGACCTCTATTGACACCCTATGTAGGGATACGATAGAGCCTGCTAGACTTGTTTGGAGACCACGTACACGGGCATCTCAGCCATGTGTAGAGCCTTCTCTAGGGAGAGGCTTTGCGATGATGAGTAGTGCGACTGAGGAGCGACACACGATAGATCAGGCACGTAGCTCTCCACGTAGAGCTTCCAGGACAACCCAACAGGTATTTGTTCCCCGTGACGAGATACATGCTAGATTTTTACCTTGTGATGACACGATCATATTTCTAAAGAGCCATATGACCGACGACGGACTTTCACATGGTTGGCTCACATCTAGACGGTCACTTGAGGCACATGATTACTTTGAGGGACAAAGACATGTTTGGGTACCTAGGCCACGAGCGGTAGCACACCCAGCGCATACAAGATCATACCTTAGAGCGAGACCTCCACGAGCCAGATGTCGAGAGATGAGACTACCCCTAGAGAGGTCGGTACCTTCACAGCAGATAGTATGTCCTAGAGCTAGATGCACACGTACACACGCTAGGAGAGCTCAGACTGACATCCCTACGAGAGCGCGAGCATTGCAGATTTGGCTACCAAAGAGCCTCCACAGACTATTCGAGTAGAGACTGATGCCCACCCTACGACCATTCCTTGTATTGTTGAGCAGACTTTACATATGGAGCTAGGTGTTAGCCAGCCCTTGACTATTAGAGATCGAGCTAAGAGATTGCAGATCATGCTTCATGGTGAGAGCTCTCTCTTGACTCCTAGTTGCATGAGATTTGAGATTTGTACACATTGATATGTGCACTAGATTTATGTGCGTATACCAGAGGCACTTTTTTCCCTTTTGGGTTTTTTCCCTCTGGATATCCAGGTTTTAGACCCTAGCTTAGATGTTTTATTTTATTATTCTGTTACTTTTGTTATTTTATCTTGCTGCTGACATACCTCTTGGAGGTACAATGCTTTTGTTGATCTTTTGATGCAGCACGTAGACAGACATTAGCTTGCCCATGGAGATTGGATGCCCATGTAGACATGATGTATCTACAGACACGAGGAGCTTCCATGATATCGACCTCTTCATCGAACCCATGCACAGGTGTACTCCTTCCTATGCTATATGGTTTTGTACATTTATATTTGTTGATTGTGGCTTCTTCTTGGTTTGATTAAGTGCATTCAATTATGTTTTGTTATCTGCCATTAAAGATGTATAAACTTGTCCTTTCTTTAGTTAATTGACTTAGAGTTTAGTTTTATTGATGAGCCTTGAGGTTAGGAGGCCGTGACTTTAGGTTAACTCATCTACTTGACTACTAGTCCTAGTTGGTAAAATTATTTGAGTGTTTGAAACCTTAGGAGTGTTTTAAGCATAGAGAGGCTTTCTCACCCAAACAACAAAGAAAACTAGTGAAAATACAAAGGAAATGGAAGAAAAACAAAAGTGCCTCAAGTGTAAACGCTTAAGCTGGAAGAGAAATCCTAGCTTGATTTGGTACTTCACGCACATGTATTGCCTATGGTACTAGAGCCCTAGAGGTTCCCAGTGTGGGTGCTTTTCTTTGAGAAGCAAAAAGCCCCATGTATACAAATAAGCACACACGTCAAATGATTTTGCAAAATGTGAAAAATAACAAATGAAAAGCAAGAAAAATGAAATGAGAAAGACTTCCATTGAGCTTCAAGTAAAAAAAATTCAAGCTCTTGTTTCGAGTTGTGACAGTTAGTTAGCTAATCTATGACAGACATAATTAGGGAATCTTGCATTGGGATAAATTTACTAACTTAGCTAGTACTAGAGTAAATGTTTTAACCCTTAGTCGTAGCTAACTAATTGATAGACTCATTCATCAGCCCAAAACTCTTGATTAATTAATTTCAGCAAGTGCAATTTATTTTTCCTTAATGACAGTGTAACATTTCATAATTCTTTGCATTTACTTATTACTACATGTGCTTTGCCTTTTCCTTATGCCTTATCACCATATATTTCAGCTTGCTACCTCATCCACCTTTTTCTTTTTGCAGGCCCATTCTTTCTCAAGCATCTTCCACGACATGGCTTTGTCAGGGACGACAAAGCTTCGGAAGGGGAGAGTGTTGACGAGCGAGCATCAACGACATGCATTATGCTTCCATTGGTGTGTACACATATGTGTATGCATATATTTTTTGTATTTACGGGCTCAACAGTGGGTTCCAAGTTATACATTGATGATTAGATGAGCCTAGATACCTGCAGCATGTTATACATTTTTTGGCCAGCCGCCCATTTTTAAAAGCCCTTGTATATAAGTCAATTCACAGATGTGAAAGGGCATTCTTAGAGAAGAGAGTGTGAGGGAGTGTGGAGAAGAATAAGAGGAGTGGCTATGGAGCTTGGATCTTCCACATCATATGTAGTAGTCATTGGGATTAATGGAAGCTAAGTTCTCTCTACTTTCTCTTGTCTTTCAAGCTTATGTGTGTTAATGGTGTATGATTAGTGTTAATCTTCTCTTCTCTCTCAAGTTTTCCCTCTTGTTTGAGCATTCTTGCTTCACATGTGTACTAGATTAGAATGTGTGTGTGTACGTGGGCTGCATACATTTCTCTCATTAGGCTTCTTTGTGTATGCTTAATGTGTGATTAGAGTGTGTGTTCTTGAGATTAGAGCAAAGGGATACACCATTGTCTGCATGATTAGAGAGTTAGAGTGTAGATTGAGAGTGTGTGTGCATAGATCTTGTTTCATCGGCTTTCCCTCTTCTCCTCTCTTGCTTTACCCCTCTTCCTAGAGTCCTCATTCTGTCACATTAGGTGCATCCATGCCTCCATGCACTAGCCGGGTTCCGATCCACCAGATTGACATTATGTCGATGAGTTGTGCGTTGTGCTATGACCACCAACACACCTGTTATGTCTCACAGGAGCAATCCCACTCCACCTCTGCCTCTGCAAAGCCCACTGACATGTCCATGAGCATAGCAAAGAACCTCATGTATTCCATCTATGCATATGTATCTAGGGAGGAGACCTACTCTACCTCTATCTGCACAAACTCTGACAACACCTGTTTTGTCTCACTGGAGCAATTCCGCTCCACCTCTATCTCTATAAAGTCCAACTAATATATCCTGCATAGCTACATGCTCTATTTCCTGAGCATATTGGAGCTCATCCATGAACGAGGCACTTCTTGTCTCTCGCTCCTCACAAATTAGTGTCGTCAATGAGAGCATGTCGTCTTGCACCTGAGAAACCTAGCTCCTCGAGCAATGACTAGGTGACCCAACTGCATCTGGAAAGACTGCTCTCAAAGCTGTACTTGATAACCATTGTCTCTCAAGCATCTCACTGAGATCAAGCTCTGCAATCTCAAGAACATAATGCACATGTTGTAGCATATAAGATGCACCGTTGGTTAATGACAATTAAAAATCTCATGCACCCTCTATGTCATATGCTAACCTATCAGCTAGATGCACATAGCCAAGGCTCCCACTAGCAAAAGTGCTAAGCCACTAATGATATGATGTGATGTGTAACGCTGCATACTCATCTAGCAACCATTGTGAGCAAGTTTCATCTCTTTCAGACATAAAAGCAAGAAGAACACTAGAGGTGAACATAACATCATTGTCACTAGTGAAGCCACCTCTTTAGTCTATGTCAAAACCGTCTTTGCATCAAGCATACATCTCCACCACTATACATATGAAACAACGACGTCTAATATACCTTCTGTGACCACAATGCCAACAATGCATGTATGGGGAAGAGCGAGACCGCCATCTTTCACAAATCGTTACTGTTAACTCTGATCTATCACATATAATGGATGTCATATCAATGAAGAAAAATGCATACGTGCAAAGTGGGAGCTCACTCAACCACTACGCTAATCAAGTATAAGACCACATCAATCCAATGCTTGCATATGCAATTTGTAGCTCAACTAAGCTCTAACATGGGATCTACAGAAGGAATGTCCAATGTCTGCTCTAAACCAATAAAATTTTGCGCATAAACAAGCATCAAGTGATATTGCAAGCACGACAAGTATTACTACAGCAAAGTGAACTCAAAACGTGGGATAAATAGCTCTCAATAGAGCATAAAGCGCATAACCATATAGGCAAGTAGTGAGTGAACACGATGCTCAAAACGCATCCCAAAAATCTGCCTTCAAAATTAGAAACTTCATAAATATGCACCTATTAGTATGTAGAATGTATAACTAGTGATTACTTGTAAACTATATGCAATAGACTTGCAATTGATGAAATGTTTGTCGATTGAAAACAATGCATACCATAAATCTACATGTAACCACTATGAGAATACCATAAATCTCACTCCTATAAGAGTGGATACAAGAACACCAAATTTGTGTCCAAGTTGACGAAAATTTGTCAAAGTGAGAATAGATACTTGATCATTGTCAAAATGGGAGTAAATTGACCACTATACAATCATAGAATAAGATTGCAAATACGTGCAACATATGACGAGAATCTAGGGAAAATCAAACGAAACGAGAAAACTCTCAAAGAAAATCTCAACCATAAAAACCCGCATCCAAGATGCCAAAATGGAAGATGATCTCGACCATTACAAATTGACCAAAAATTATCAACTTCTCAACATAGATAGGCTATCGTAAAATGCCAACTATGGCTCCACAGAAGCGTACAATGGAAGTAACCATATATAATATACATACATGGAAAAAGTCGCTACTAGTCATGGTAGGACATATGCTCAAGCTGGCGCCATGTGATGCAAACAATACCTATGGGAATACATGCTCTCAACAAAGCTCAAACCACACTCTTCACTGCCATACGCATAAAAACTATATGCATCAACTTCCCACACCTATGAATTGCTGGCAAACCTGCGAAATAGCTATCATCCGTAAATCTGTAATCAAGACCTGTGATAGCCAACTAGGCTAGAGCAAGTCAAACCACATATGTCATACATCACAACCATAATGGAAATGCAAATATGCTCTCAAAATGCACGGAGAGCTCAAGACATTTGTGAATGCATGAAATTTGTTGCAAAAGGGTAACATATAACTCCACCATCTGTGTGTCCTTGAGGCCTTCAATGTTAAAGTTGAGATGAAGCTATGCATTTCTCTCTCTACACTCTCTCTTCTCTCTTATTCAACTCGAATACACAATCTATCTTGAGAAAACAACCTCCGTGTTTTCAAGTTTAGACATACCTTCACTCCGAACCAACTAATGCGCTCTTCTACAAAGTCGTATAGTTCAAAAAGATCTCCATTTTGATGAAAATAAAATTTAAATCCAAGTTTTCTAGGTCAAATTATGAGCAAAATATTGAACTCTTGTCAATCTGCCCGACATTGAGCAACCAGCTTCTCTCTCTCTCTCTCTCTCTCTCTCTCTCTCTCTCTCTCTGAGCTCATAGAAAGCTCAATCTCTCACCCCTTTCCGCTTGTGGTGTTTTAGTACCTTGCCACCTAGATACGTGAGCTCTATGTACCAAACTCACAATCCATTGCGGATGTGAAGCTTGCTGGGAAGAGAGAAACATCGAGAGAGGAGTAGCACCACAACCTTCGGCTTTGCTACCATTTGTGAGTGTGTGGGTACGTGGTGCAGATAGGGGTAGAGGATAGACACTCTATGTGGGTGAAGAATATAGCAACTCACTCTATCTCCTTATTCTTTGTGTATATAACGAATAAAGGTTAGTGTAGTGAGTGGGTGGTCGAACATTGGACGTTCGGCCCGGGACAAAAGCACATCCGCCTTTAACCCCAACACTTTTGGACTCATATATCCTTTTAAGAGACTAAAATGAGTATTAAACGGGTCCTAAATGCCTTTGAAAGAGTGCTAAAATGCCAAATAAAAGGAAGAATATGCAGGCATTTTGAATATGGTTTGAGAACCCCTAATTATTTATGCACATATACCTGTTAAGAAGGAGTGATGGATGCTCCTCAAGAGAAAAGTAGTGGGTAAAGAAGTAAAAGAAAGGTTCAAAGGTGGCTTAACTATAGAAAGGAGACCTAGTAAGACTATTTTCAAAGAGAAGTAGAAGAGGGTGAAAAATTATTGTGTGTAGAGCAAGGATTCTCCCTTTTGAAAGCCTCGCGCTTCTCTCTCTCTCTCTCTCTCTCTCTCTCTCTCTCACACACACACACACACACACAAAAAAATCTCCGTAGCTATTATGTATTTTAGGAGATGATTGGGAAAAATAGAGCCTTTGATTCCCTATTTTGTGAAGCTCTAAGTGTTCCCACAGCGTAGTAATTACCCAAAATCTTTCCAAATTCAAGGTTATTTTTGTATAACTCAGGATGGAAAGTCCTTTCGAGGAGGGTCGGTGTCATGAGATCCAACCCTTTATGCTGTGTTGATGTTAATTTTTGCTTGTCTTGTATATCTTTATCATGAGTAAACTGATTAATTAGGCACCAGCTATCAGATTAATAAATTGCAAGTTTCAACTTAGTTATAGTA